>NC_061516.1:28955000-29285000 GCF_022379125.1 Scophthalmus maximus | reverse complement strand
CACAGCGGTCTGCATCTTGGGGGCAATCTCATCAGCTTAAGTGCTTTTATATAACGGCGCCCTTGTCCGCATGGGGCGGAGTGAAATCCCGGCAGTCCAGATTAGATTAATATCACGCTGACCCACACAAAGGCACAGAGGAAACGTACGCACATCATCAACATGGCAGACATATAAGTGCATATGGTCGCACAAATCAGAGAGATGCAAGAGACGTAAACATTGGTGTAGGGTTAGTGAACAGCTCTTCTTCACGTTTCCTCGCTGTACAAAGAAAAAAACCTGCTCTCCATCTTTATTGAATCCGTATTTTTTATATGGCTTGGGAAAAAAAGCCATTCTTTTGAAGCCGAATGAACCTTTTAAAACGAGGATTATCAGAAAAGGCATTTATTAAAATAGAAGGATGAATGTCTGTTTCCATACTTGCTCCATTCTCAGTTTAATATTGCTATAATTTGTAAGTTGACCATTTTAAAACTTCGCCTTGAGCTCTAAGAAATTGCGTGGGGGCATGTCATTACTATTTTATAGAATACATGATAATTTAGTAGCTGAGAAAAAAACATTAAGATGATGACTTGAAATTGAATAATTGTGTAATTGCAAGTATATAGTGTAGCCTGCTGTACAAGGTTGAATATCATATGTAAATGATCTTTACTGGATGAAATAGAAACTTTACATCTGTGACTTCCCGTTTACGGCCGTTTACTGACCTCACCTGTTGTTTCATTACTCTGCTGTTGAAATGCTGTGCGAAGGCAGGTTCCTTTCCATTTGCCCGTGCCCGCCATTTACACTCTGAAACTTGATTCAGGCTTAAACAACGCCCGCATCAATTTTAGTTCAGCAAATGAAGGTCTTCATTTATCAAACTAAGTGAGAATTAAAGAGACAGCAATCTGTTAATGGCACTGCTTGTGTGTGTTATTGTGCAGAGCCTGCACAAACAGGGAACTGAATGAAAGGCCTCAAGGCATTAACGCCACTAAGGGGTGATGCGGACTTATCCCCCTCAAACATATGGGTTAGGTCAAACCCCCTGTGTGTGTGTGTGTGTGTGTGTGTGTGTGTGTGCGCGCTTAAGAGGGAATTTAGGAGTGTGACATCTGCTAATAAGCTTGTAGTTCGGAACTGAATGTAATTTAATTTGATAGTTAGTTTCCTCAGACTTGTGTGTGTCTGCGCATGTGTTGTTGGTGTATGTGTGCTTATTATGACTGTCTGAGGGCGCGTATGTATGTCCTGGTCTCACACAGGCACACACCAAGCGTTGTGCTGACAGGATCTGTGTGTGTGTGCGCGCGGTGAGTGAGTGAGTGAGTGAGAGAGAACAGGTAGTCAGCCTTCGTCAGGTGACGAGTGAGTGAGTGAGTGAGTGAGTGAGTGAGTGAGTGAGTGAGAACAGGTAGTCAGCCTTCGTCAGGTGACGAGTGAGTGAGTGAGTGAGTGAGTGAGTGAGTGAGAACAGGTAGTCAGCCTTCGTCAGGTGACGTGGTTACACACATGTCAGAAAACTCACAACAATCGGCCGAGCTATAAGGTTTGTCGCGTCTCACAGATATGATTAGACTGATCATGTGTTATTTGCCTCAGGTCTTCAGAGCTGATGAATGATTCACATAATTAACGGCTTCTTTTAAAGAATCCCAAGGAGCTCTTATGTACATACCTGTGCAAACAGTCTCCTCAACGCCAAATAATGATCTGCACCGTCCTGTTTATGTTCTCGCCAGCGACTGACTTCAGTCATGTGAAGAAATTGATGTAAAAAGCAGAAAGGGCATTGTGGAAAACACATGTGATACAACGACCCTCTAAATTGTTTTATATCCTCATAATCCTCATAACATTTTTACACTTGAACCCGCAACAAAGAGTTAGAGACTAGATTCGATTCCCACTTGGGGATGCACCATGTTTTCCCATCATTTGGGGGCATTAATACCGTTATAGCCCTGCATATGGGTGGTGACGACCGCTGAAGGTGAAAAGCACGGCTGCGTTCATCTAGCTGTAAAGGCTCCGTTTCCATTAATAACCTCAATAAATGTCAGCGAACACAATGTAGAGAGAAGAGTTAGAGAGATGGGGCCAACATGCCAACTGAAGGTTGTACGTAACATGCACCAACTGAAATTAGCAGTTGAGCTGGTGCATGTTATGCACCGATTGCGTGAACACTTCAGATTTACAGATTTAATAGTTTTTCAAGCAGTGAGATAAGATAGGTTAAGATAAGATATACCTTTATTCGTCCCACAATGGGGAAATTCGAGCATTACAGCAGCAAAGTGGACAGAAGAATATATAAGAAATTTACAAAAAAGGGTTAGTATGTACAAAATTTTACAAAAAAATAACATTAAATAAAAGGTATATAAATACTATATACAGAGCAGGAGCAATAGTTGCACGTGGAATATTACAAATATAAAATATAAATATAGCACAGTTAGTTATTGCACTTTAAATGTATCCTTGAATTATTTCCTAGTGGTTGAGTAGGAAGGACACAGCAGGAAGTGTCCTGAGACAGTGTCCTGCATGGGGTGGGAGTCGTTGTCCATCACTGATGATAGCTCTGCTACCATCCTCCTCTCTCCCACCACCTGCACTGTGTCCAGGGCAAAGCTCAGCCCGGACTCAGAGCAAACCAAAGCTGGGCTGTAAATTGTTTGGGGACAGTAGACGGGGTCAGCTTTTGTTGGGAGATAAACCTCTTGCAATAAGCTCCTTGTTCTTGTGGTTGTTGTCAGCGTGGTCTTGTTCTGCCGCTTCTGTTTCTGTCAGTGCACAAGTGTACACTCCGGATCACGTAGAACCTCACACTGGAGGTTTGTTTGGTTAAGTCGCCCTGACTGCTTTGCCTTATTAATGGGCGGTGAGTTTGCATGTCACCATTGCTGCAGTTCAAACAGAGGCGCAGCTCAGAGATACAGGAAACGACTCAGAACAAGAGTGAGGCCACGCCGTTGTCAAATCAGTGTTTAAGGTGCAGAAGATCATTCGGTTCATTCGAAACGGTCGTTAGTCAGTCGTTACAGTGCAAACGTAGCAGAAAGTGGGTGACTCCCTGAGCAACAGCTCTGGTTTCATACAAACTGCATGTTTGTCAGAATGCGCAGCCACAGGCCGAGGAGCGCGTCCACCGCAAGTTCAACCCTGAAAAATGTGCCAGTCTAACAACTCAGCCGGGCAACTGATGCAATATTACAATATTTGAAGAGAAATAAAGGATTTCAAGCTCCAACGGATAGCGAGCTAAAGTAAGAATGAATTGTGGATTTGGTTAGGAGAGACATGGGGATGAGGGACACAGTGGCGAGAGAGTTAATGGACTAGTCAATTATTCACTCCTAACCTTTTTACCGTCTGTTATTTTAGTGGGTCGCTTTGTACGAGCTTGAGTTGGGTGCTGAAGTGTGTGTGTGTGTGTGTGTGCATGTGCGCCTTCACACATGCTTTATTATGAGTATTTGCATGCTGCTGTGTTCTAATGTAGGGTATGAAGAGTCCTTATGAACGCTACACAAAGGAGCGGGAAGCCCATGCTGTGAATTTCACACTGGCCTTGGTGTGATGCGTATTGTGCTCATGCTTTAAGTGTGATGTTTTACACTGGACACACATTATAGTGCATGTTCATGTGTTTCTCCTCAGGGTTTTTTGTCTTTAGGCCTTTGCTTATCTGCCTGTGTGTGTGTTAGCCGACGGCTTGTCACCGGGCCAACCCGACCATTGTGAAGCAGTCAGTGCCGTTCTATTGGCCTTGTAGCTATCAACCACTGATAAAGATGTCAAAAAGCATGCACGGCTAATGTTATGAAAATAGCTGGGTAGACTGGAGAGGAAACGGTCGGCAACAGGCCATTTATTTTAGACGTGGTCGGCTGAAAATGAATTCTGGGTCACGTCCTTACAGGAGCATTTAATCCTGTATTCATACGCTTGTCAGAGTATCCCCATCCTTGTTAAAATGCTTGTTACAATGTGAACACTGATGAAAACATAAAGTAGTTCTTCTCCAGTTAGCTGCAGAAGCGGATCAGCTGGTTGAGGTTCAACTACAAGCCTTTATATGAACAAAGCCTTCCTTGTTAGGTCACACGCGCGAACACATGCGCACGCACGCACGCACGCACGCACGCAGGCATAGAAGGATCTTGGCACTTGCCAGGAATGAGCTAAGGGTCATCAATCTTGCTTTGCTTTGGAGAAAGCTGACCAAATTCACCCTTACACACACACACACACACACACACACACACACACACACACTGAACTTTCTCTCAGTTGAAAGTGGCTCCTCCCACCAGGTGTGTGCGCACACACAGGTGAAAACACGAGTGTGCTCTAACGCGTGAAGAAATAGGCCCAGACTGGGTGGTGCAGCTGCTCCACTTGAATTCCGCCGATCTTCTCGCTCGTGCGAGTGTTTGCTCATCTGTATGCGTTTGTGTGTGTATGTAAGAGTGCGTTCGGCACAAACATATTAAAAAACGAATCCGACCTGCCAGCTGATTGTTTGGCTGCTGGACAGGGATTTCGAATGCGGGGAGCCTCTGCAGTGAACAAGAGGATTTGAGGTGTTTTAGTGATTATGAAGGCAGGGGGCACAGAAGATTAAAATAGTTTCCCTCTTACTGTTACTGCCGAAGTGAGGCTTTTATCTCATAAGCTCAGCTTTGTTTCAAAAACATTTTTTGTTATGTATTAAGGCTCTTCATTGGAACTTGATTGGTTTAGACACACAGCATTCTAATAAAATTGTGTAAATTAACTCGCAAAATAAACTAGTAGTAGAAGTATCAGAAGTAGGAGTACATGTACTAATAATGCAAAATATGTTCTTTTGGAGGATTAGATTTTTATTAATGTATATGCAGCATCTTAGAGTAACTTTTGTAAAGTTTACGTATCTAAAAACTGCTGCACTTGGAATAAAAACCAAAGTCGTACGTAAGAAGGTGGACTGATGCTGCAAACAAGTGGAGATAAAACGATGGCAGGGGTAGTTGTGGACATTGTGTCCATGGAAAGAAGCTTCGGGAATCAGGCGTAGAGAATGTTTTGTCATAACTGGAGGAAAAAGAAAGTGGATGGGGCGAGGGCAGGGAGTCAAGACGAGCCGTCGTGTCCTGTAGGCCGATGGCAACCTGATGGAGAGAAGAGTCTCTCTCTCTCTCTCTCTCTCTCTCCCTCCCTCCCTCGCTGTCTCTCCCTTTGGGTTTAATCAAGCAGACAGTTGGTTCGACCCGATCCGGGGGGGGGGGGGGGTTTCTCATCAGCGGGCATTAATCTGTGTGACAGGAGCCTATTAGGTGAGAGAGCGACCACCCCTGCTGCCTCACACAGTGGATGGGGCCAGCCCCTGTTAGAGAGACAGAGAGGTGGCTGAGAGGAAAGTCACAGTGAGGGGAGGGCGGAGGAAAGAGAGATGAGAGATTTAACTTCAAGAAACTACCTTTTATCCTCCATGGGAGATGAGAGAATCGGCCGAGGGCGAGGGACGTTATTTTTATTTGCGCCGACATGAAGGGAATTCAAAAGGACGAGAGCGCTCCACTGTCTTTATTCGGAGAGTCAACATTAATTAGACATCATAGCTGCGTGTTTTGTAAAGTATTTGCACAGCTTGTTATGTGTGTGTGTCTATTTTTGCTCCCCGACCTGACACACTGTCCTCACACAAGAATAACTGGTCTTTAGTGCCGATTATGTAACGACAGCAGCAGCTCTCCAGAGCTTTTGTTCCAGCACGGTGTCTTCTCAGGCGAAGGGAGGACGGAACGAGACTCATCCTTTTCAATACTTTATAAGGTCCTGACTCCCGCCTCTATTTTTTTCCTCCCGGCTGCAGTCGGATGAGCTCCCTTCACTCGTCCGGAGTTCTAGCTTGCACTTCTGCCGCAGACGGAAGATGAGGCGACGGCGGATCGCCTGCGGGGGCCAATTTTAACAGCGTCTGAACTGATTTATTCTCCGATATCTCCCTTCACAATGTCCTCTCACACTGTCCATAATCCAAATGGGAGACACCTTTCAGCTGGTGAAAAAGCTCACATGCTTACCTGGCTGCATTCTATTATTAGAGTCCCCTTACAGCTGTTAGCTTTACAAGTAAATGCTTTTTCCAAACTTATTTTTATGGAAATGTAAACCACTGATCCATTGCACTGGCCGAGCACTAAGAGTGTGAGCGCAGGTTTATGGGATCGAAAAAAATTATAATAAAAGCAGCACCACCAACAAGCTGAACTCAACACACACACATTAGCAGTGTGGTTGTAGAGCAGGTCAGGCAGGTGTGTGATTGGCAGGAAAGTGTGAGGGGGCGGATCGTACCTGGGGACACGGCTTCTCCATAACAGCCTGAAGGCAAGTGTGGAGTGTGTGTGTGTATGAGAGAGTCTTCCTCCTCGTCCTGGTGAATACGTTCTAGCTATCTCTGTGTGCACAGGATACTAGAGATGTGTGTGTTATTCTAGTTTTCAGTTTAATACATTTGTAATATCACAATGCAACTCTGCAGTTCCGCCTTTTCATTTTTCTTGAACTTCCTGGTTTACTAATCAGCCGCTCATTTGTGTCTTCTCCCTTCTTTTCTCTTTTCTTCTTGTTCCTATAGTGGATTTTGGGAGCTGTTTAGCATGGTAAACTATTGCGGTCAGCTTCGTCCAACCGCAGAAAACACAGCGAGGTTTGTGTTTGAGTGTGTGACCGTGTGCGCGTCGGCACCCCCCGCACTACAGAGCTGGATCGAACGCGTGTCAAGAGCAGCACAAAATGAGCAGCCAATGTTGCAAATGCCGTATTCATTCAAAATATGTCCATTTTTCCGCATTGGACTTCAGAGGACATGTCAGTCAGGCGGTGCAGACAGTTCAGCGATTCCCTTTCCTTTGCTTTTGGTTCAGTATTTTGGTTTCCCAACAGGTTCTGAGGACCTGTTCATAATCCAAAACCAGAACCTTAAACTTCTGCTTACTGACCTATTTCTGTAGCCACACGGCCTCCTGTGCATCAGATTTAGTTCTACTTCCTGTTGCATATGGAAATGAAATTGGTCAGTTTGGAAATTGGTCTGTTTGTTAGGGCTCCCCCTCACAACATGAACAGCAGAGTGAAGTTCATAAAGCATGGGAGACACACATATACACACATTTCCATACGCCCAGTTTTTGCATAAATCCATCTGAGAGCTTTTCCTGTACTACCAAGTGTGTGTGTGTGTGTGTGTGTGTGTGTGTGTGTGTGTGTACGAGTGTGTGTCTCTGTATGTGTGTCTCCATTGTATTGGAGATGGTGTCAGGAAGGAAAGCCCCGCCTCTTTATTTCCCCTTGTCGCCCAGAGTGACGATGACGTCACAGAGGAGCGTGGAGCTGCAGGGCATCGTGGGAAATGACCTTAAGACGGACGCACACACAAACACAATCACAACAGTGTCTGTGCATGCGTGCGTGCGTGCGTGCGTGCGTGCGTGTGTTAGACCCTAGAGAGAGGTAGAAAAACAAAAGGAGAAATATATGAAATCTGGTTAGGGAGCTGGACTCGTGAGGTGGGAATCTCATCTTCACACAGGGAGTATTCGACCCATGTCAGCAATTTGGCAATGTGTGTGTGTGTGTGTGTGTGTGGGAGAGAAGTGTTGAGGGGGTAGATAAATGGATGGAGGCAACCCCTCTGACATGATTAATGAGTAGACATGCTGTGTGAGCGTGCCAGGATTCTATTAACATTAACTGAAGCCCATGACGATAAACTCTGCTGTTGTGCACAGTGAGCACCATCGACTGTGCTCATCTATTGTAACTGATCCTCTCCATCTGTACGAGCCACATCTATGTGATAAATATACGCACAGATTTACCACCTCAGTTGTCATTGTGTCTCCGAAATGTCATAGTATTAAGATATGATTTTGTAATGACAGTGTGAATATACACAGCCACAGCCAGAGTGCTGTTTGCTTAGCATGGAGATAGGATGCAAAAATTTAACAAAATCCAGTTACCAGCATCTCAAGATGTGGTATTAAAGGGGCTTGTGTTCCAGATTCAATTTTGGGGTTATGTGCCCTGACCTCCCGGATTCGCTTCTCCAACCTCATGGTGATAACATGACACAGACACAGAAACAGTCCAGACCCCCGTTAGATTTCATTTGAGCTTTGTGTACAACAGGCTAGCTGTTTCTCAACGCTTAACTATGTGTCTCCTGGTTATGAAACAGCAAACATTTCTGAATTACAAGTGCATTTTCACTTATCTACTGCCAATAGAAGCATTTTCAAGCCTTGATAATGTGAATCAAGCAGAAGTTGAAGTTCCAGCAGGGCGATTGGATTTAACAAAATGTAGGTGAGATGTCTACAATTCAGTTTTTTCTATCAGAGTTATAAGGAATAGGATGAGATGAGCAGTGCGATACCATGGGATTGTATAAACCATTTGACTGCGGGGGAGGGCAGTAGTTTATGGGCCTCCCAGGTGAAACCCACCATGCATCCAACACATCCCTGTGTAAAGCGTGTGTGTTAGTATGTGGTCATTTGTGCTTTTCTCACTTCCACACAAGTGATATTTTTCTAAATGTCAAACCTACATTATCTGGACCCTGCAGGCGAATTCAGGATTGATTTTGCCTAACGTGTGTGCTTGCGTGCGTGCGTATGTATCACATCAGTATCTCTCATAGGAGAATAGGCTGAAGCAGACGTGTCCTAAAAGGGTGTTGGGGACAAGCAGCTAAGTGTCTGTGGTATCTTCCAGCTCTCGCTGTCACATTCTTGTCTCGGACTTACAAACATTTATCCAAGAATGGAGACAAATGCACATGCAGGCAATACATGACAAAAGCCCTCGTGCTCTTCATCCACCCACACGCGGGAGTGGAGAGTATTGACTTCTGGTCAGGCATTAATCATATGAGGAGGAGTGAAAGGTAATGTTAATCTAATGATTAATGGGATTAGTGAACATGTATGTATGTCGTCAGGCTTCAGTTCTTTGTTTTTAGCGATGTACAGTCGATACATGAGCGTTTGCCGCAGCAACCAAATGCAAGATGTTCCTCACTTTAGATTCTAAAAAGGGGATGGATCTTAAAAACATGAAGCTGCAAGCAGGAATAGGAGTTTAAGGGCTACAGCTAATGGTTTTTCAACACAGATTAAACGGTTGATTCTTTTCTTGAATAATTGTTAGGTCATGAAATTGTTTTCAGTTTACAGTCAAATAAGATAAAAGATGGGCCAAACTCCACTGGAGAAGAAACCATGTTCACCAGTGAAAAAAAAGAACTGATCTAGACAACAAAAAACAAACTGGTATCAGACAATTTTATTGATTTGCTGAATGGTCTTATTGATGAATCATTTCAGCTCGACAATAATTCACATTTGTGGAAGAAGAACTGGCACGTGTTTTGATGGGGCAAGAAAAAAATCCAGCTGAATGAAAAAGGGACATTATCAAAGACTCAATCTGTTGACTTTGGAAATGAGAGTGCAGTTGAACTTGAGGACATGCAACATGAAAGATATTGATGTACATTTATTTCTCAAGCAGGTGCCTCGTATCTTTTACAGTAGGAGGGGATTCACAGGAGACAACAAAAGCAGCAGATGAATGAGATATCCTGACATTGTGTCCATGGGCAAAGCCACAAAACTCTGGATCCTACAGTTCTCATAATATCATCTCTGGCTTTGTGTCTATAGTCTTACATTTGTATTATTCACAAAATCCTGATAGGCTCGTCTCTTATGTCACATGTTATGATGTCATTATTTTCCAATGATATTTTTTGCACAAAAAAATATATATATTTCTCAGGGTAAAACCTATATACTGGTGCATTTCTACTGTGGGAGGAATCAGTGGGTTTGTGACTGTCAAGCTTGGGAAGGTCACATCAATAGTGACACACAAAACCAATGAGAACAGAACAGTGTGAACATCAGCAGACTGGATGCGGACATCTAATCAAGATAAGGGACGAGTGTCAACAATAGGAAACATGGGATTGGTCCAACTCAATATGCAGAGTACAGAAAAAGTACAGACTGTGCCTCGACGTTACAGTAGAATTTCTCTTAAGTGAACTTGATCCTTACCACACAGAAACAGCCCCGTGTTACTCAACCCACCACTTGTTTCCTGTTATGTGAGCACGTCAGGAGCTGGCGTGACAACTTTTCCACTGAATCTCAACCAGCAGCCGCTCATCACATGCTGGAGCGGCAGCAGGCCTGGGAGCTGCCGCGCGGTGGCCACAAGATGGCTGAACTTTGTGTCACCCCTGATCCTGCATCACTTTAAATGTTCCACATAAACAGACTGACTCCCCCCCCCCCCCCATCTCTGTGTCAAAAAGCTCTAACTGCCTTTAACATCAGAGACGTAAGCTGAGGAAAGCATCATGCTTCATGTTTGCTCACGTGTCAGTGGAACTTAATGGTGTGTGCGCATGCAGACTGTGTGTGTGTGTGTGTGTGTGTGTGTGTATACACACACTCACTGACAGTGCAGTGAATCAGCACAAGAGCTTCAGCCTTGTGGAAATAACGCAGATCATTTATTTAACGTGGACCGGCTGGATTGAGTGTGTGTGTTCACGACGTGAGGCATTTCAAGGCTCACAGGCTCTCAATCTTAAATGTGTGTCTGACGCGCATGTATGTGCGTGTGCGTGTGCGTGTGCGTGTGCGTGTGTGTGTGTGTGTGTGTGTGTGTGTGTGTGTGTGTGTGTGTGTGTGTGTGTGTGTGTGTGTGTGTGTGTGTGTGTGTGTGTGTGTGTGTGTGTGTGTGTTATGTAAAAATGTGTTTCTCTCTCTCACCTGTCTAAGATTACCTTCTTTAGGACATAATGGCTCCATCAACGATAGCCATCACTGTCACATGCCATCTCCTTGGACCGGAAAACACTGGCACACATACACACAACGTGTGACTGACGTCTGTTGAAAAGGATCGTGCTGGTGCACACACACACTCTTGTGTTTTTTGAAAAAAAAATGTGTCTGTGGCTAACATATACAGTTTGCAGTTATTTCAACGTGTGCTATATCCTGGCAATGTTTTCAGTAATTGGTTGAGCTACTTGAAATTTGAAAAAAGTTTCTAGTTTCATCAATTGATGAGTTTGTCCTCAGGCTGCATCCTCACCAATACATTTTAGTTTTAAAACACAACGGAGTTTTCAACCCACTAAAACTGACATGTTTCGAAAACGCTGCTGCTCCTGTTTTAGTTTGAAATCTCTAGGGTTGCGTTCTGGTCTGGATGGGCAGAGACTTTTGGAAATGCTGATGTATGTAACCGCGTTCACAATCCTGATACGGTCTCATCAGTCACAACGTATTCTTCCCTGATTCGTCACGCTCCCGTCACATGACCCTTTGTCTGGAAGGAAACAAAGCGATCTGCGACAATCCCTGTGGGCACGCGCATGCCCAGTGTATGAGAATGATCATGTGTTATGTGCTTTCAGTAGTTTCACTGTGGACAGAGTTTATTTCTGATACGGTGCTGAAAACCCTTGTCTGGATTGAGATCATTTTCACTTTAAAACAAGGTGAAAAGGTTTTGAATGAAAAGATATTTGTGTAGAAGATGTGGTTAGTCGACGCTGGGGTTCAGTCTCAAATTCTGACAGTCCAAGCTTTGGGAACAGAGGTCTGGGTTCCGATGCTGTTAGACAAATCCAACCAGCACTTGACACAGCGAGGCTGCTGCAGGTCTGTCGCAGCGGCGATGCCTTTAACCATGGCGCGCCGTGTGTGATGAGACACATTTGAATGCGTTGGTCCCACGTGACTCTTGGTGATCTATTGTTTGTGACATACAATCGCACACGGACACACGCCCTCAAGTCTTCTAACGAATGTTTAATTCATGCGTGACTGTGTGTGTGTGTAAGAGGTGTGGCTCGGAAGGCATTCAACTCTACAACAAACCAGAGAGTTCCGAGATTCAGAACTTAGCTATACATACACCGACAGATGCTCATGCAGCTTCTGTTTTCTTCTGCCGCAAGGCATATTTGTTTTTTGCTTTTCTTCCCCTATCCCTCTCTCTCTCTCTCTCTTTTGAATATCGTGAATCTTGGAATACCTCCGGCCTGAACTTTTAATGTGTTTTTTTATTGCTTTAGTCGATGATTTACATGACAAAGGTCAGAGATTTTGGACTCTTGGAACTCCAACAGAAATGACATTTTTAAAGAGCGCCAGCTTTCCAGACGCATTTGAAGGCTGCGTCTCATTCATCTCCTGGAAAACTGACATTTTGGAAATGCAAACAACGCATCATTCATCCAGGCTGCACAGGACATTTACAGTAAAGCATTTTCAGTGCATTACTAAACAGGCTGGTCTCTTGTAGCCTCCCTCATGGGGGGGTGGTTATTGACGATTGATCATTATTTTCTATGACTCCTGGTTCCAGGATTTTAGTGTGTGAAAGTCAACCTGTCTGGATAAATAAGTGGATCAGGACTGATGGCTGGAACAGGGATGTGTGGTGCACATTGCTCCGTCTGCTTTTTCAGTTTGGGCTCTTGATCCTGAGAGTTGCCTGCAGGACAGATAAAGCTATCAGCTGGGCCGACACACAGGGACCAGTGGCACCCATTTCATATGAGCAGAGCACTTAACCTGTCGACCTTTACTGCTATATATCCCCTTCGACACACACACACACACACACACACACACACACACACACACACACTGAACCACCGCAGCCCTGTCTGTTGGCAGAAGCTCAGAAAATGGCCCCGGTTTCCCTGCAATGCTGCATCTGCCCACCTTGACCTTTCCATCTCTCTCTCCCTCTCAGGTCAGTGAGTTCAGGCCTTATTGTTTCATATGAAGAGAGAGAAGAAAACTAGACGGGAGAAAATCAAAGTCTTGATTGGTACAGAATTCTAGAAATATGTATCATGCACGTACATACAAAACTACCTTTTATTTGCTATTTTCATGAACAGCTTTTGACATGATTATATGAATATAGTGTGAATCAGTGCACTGGGGATCATTAATTATTTAAATATAGGATTTCCTCGCAACTATGGACCGTCATATTAGATGCTTCAAATAAATGGAACACAGACGTCCAGTTTGATAATTGGTGTCACCGCAGAGCAAAGACCTATCAGCACCTATTCATCCGTTCTTTCTGTTTGTGCCTCCTGACATCAGCTCGACAGCTGACTGGCTGCTGTCAGATACCAGCCTCCCCATCCCACAGATGCCTCCGTTTGATGACAGAGAAGTTGTATCAATTTGAGTGTTGTTGTTTTTTTTATCTAACCTTAATATATGATTATACCAAAAATAATGGTAGCACTTAAGGCACTATTGTGACCCATAACAGACCTTATTGCAATATATTTTTATCTGGTTGCAGTATGTCAAAATACTTTTTCACTGGTTATGTAGTGTTTTCTCATCACTACATTGATTCTCCACCCTCTCCATCTCCAAAATGACTGCCCCCCTCAACATACACACACAGACACACACACACACACACACACACACACACACACATTTGCTCTCCTTTACTTCCTTCCACTCTCCCACAACCTTTATTTATTCTGATTCCAGAATGCCTCTCCTCCTCTCGTTCTCTCTCACCCCCGTGGGGTTCCTCTTGTGCGATTGCTAAAAGTAATCTGCGCATGAACACACACACACACACACACACACACACACACACGTACAGTGAGGGAGTTGAGCTGCTAACAAATGCGATTTGAAGGTGCATCAAATCAGACTGCGATCCAGCTGACCTTGATCAAGCAGCCAAGTATGGAGGGAAAGAAGGATAGCAGGGAATAAAAGATAGAGGTGGAAAAATTGAAAGGAGAAGAGGAAGGGCTGAAATTTTGTTTTTCTCACCAGGAAGATTCCATTCCCCCCCCCCCACCCCCTCCCCCTCCCTCTCTCGATCTCTCACTTTCTGCCGCTATGTTTTGGAAACTGTCCATGTTTTTTATCATGTTGTTTGGTAAGACTGGCTTCTGCAGCTGCAAGAGCATCAACCATCCTCATACCAATACACACACACACACAGACACACACACACACACACACACAGACACACACACACACAGACACACACACACACACTCCAAAGTGTTATCAGTTCCTGTGGCGCGTAGAGTGTGTGAAAGGATCAGGCCGCGTGGAGAGAGGGGGTCACAGGTCAAAGAGGGTGTCATGTTCGTGTCAGTGTCTGGTGAGAACTGCCGGAGTGGAACTCTGAATGTAAATACACCGGCCGCCTCGCGGTGAGGTGCGCGTGCTCGCATGAATTTGGCTGTGACAGGCGGCAGCGGGGTGGCAGCCCGGACTCTGCAGTGCGGCGGGAGGCAGAGAGAATTTCTGGCAATGTGAGAGTCGCTCTGTGTCTCACTGACAATGCGCTCATTGTTCCGTGCACGGAATGAAACTGAAAGGAGAGGAGCAGAGGCCTTGGGCGCCGGGGGTGGCGCTGAGAGCTCCTGTCCCCGCTCGGGGCGCAGCTTCCCTGGGACACACAGTGCCAGTAGAGGCCCACGGATCTGTGAAGAGCACCACCTGCCGTACCTGGAGCACGGCCGGGCAGCAGAGAGAGAGAGAGAGAGAGAGAGAGAAAGATTTACACGCTCTGGTGGATAATAAGAAGCAATATTATAGTGTTGATAGACTTCTGAGGGTTGTTCAAACTGCTTGTAATTCACACTAAAACACTGAACTTGGGCACTTGATGAAGGCTTTAAGTATTTTATCCACCCCCCCCCCACATATGCACATCCCCTCATGGTCAGTCAGCTGCCAGTGGTTGGGTGCTTTGATCTGTGGTCTCTTGTCAGTTCAACACACTGGCGACTTTGTTCTGTTTTCGACAAGACACCCGTAGACATCGTGACAAAAAATGGGTGTGATGGAGGAACCAACGCCACATATCCATCATTCCCCCCCCCCCCCCCCCAGATGGGAGGTAGAGCTACTCATACTCATTTATTGTTTGCTTTTGGCCATTTGTCATTGATGTTTGAACTCTTCCCGCTTGCTCTTGACACCTCCACGCCCCACTCCTTTCCTCTCGACTCCTATTTCTTTGCTTCTGTCTGAGACACAATCACAGTGCTATTAATGACATGACCTTTAACCCCTCCCTCTTGCCTTGAAACACTAGTGAAGACTTGATGAGTAGGACAGAGGTAGGGAGGGGAGGTTGGGAAGAAAGGGCCGAAAAGGAAAAATGGGGAGATGATTATGAACCATCGCTGTGTTACGAGAGCAACTCCTCTCCTCTCCTCCCCCTCTCTCAGCCATGTAGGCCAGCAGGCCGCTGGTCTTTATCTTTTATTGATTTTCTCAGTTTCCCTTCCCTATTAGCCTCCATTACTATCTGGTCTACTAATGGACAAGCTGCTAGAACTTGCTCTCCATGTCTTCTTTTGTTCGGATACACATTTTTGTATCTTCCCTTCCCTTCTTTTTTGTCCTTCATTTTAGTAACATTAAGTGAACATGTGAGAGTCATCTTTGTGTGTGTGTGTGTGTGTCTGTGTGTGTGTGTGTGTGTGTGTGTGTGTGTGTGTGTGTGTGTGTGTGCGTGCGTGTGTGCGCACGTGCGTGGGGGTGAAAGGGAGTAAAACTGCTGGTTGGCTGTCATCGTCGGCACCAGGAAATCGGCTTTGTTAATTATTAAACTAGTGTGTTCCATTGAGGCCCGTCATGGGAAGTGACGCACAAATACACACACACACACACACATACACACTCATACTTAGTCATCATTTGACCTGTCAGTTACAAGCCCCTCAGTGATGGTATCACTGCTGTCATCAAAATGGGAGTGCCCGGTCTCTGCGGGTCTTTTTTATGACGCGGCCTGTGGCGACCAGTTTCAGTTAAAAACCCCGACTGTGATGGTTGTAATGTGGAAACGTACGGATTAAAACCAGAGCCACAGCATGACTGTGCGCATGCTGCATATGGGTTTTGGTCCTATTGATCCGGAACAGCGTGTCAACTCTGACCTTTGGCTTGTGACCGCCGGGGTCGTCAGTGACGCGCATGTGAAACTGGCCGGCTGTTGCTTCAGCACTCGCATGTGGAAACAGTCGCGAGTGTGCGAGCGAGAAGTGTGTGGTTTCTGCTGGTTTAAATGAAATAATGTGTGGGGGGTCTCCGTGTGGTCGTCTGAGCACCGGATACCCTTTTTTTTCCACATGCCCACATGCTCACATGCTCACATGCTCACATGCTCACATGCAATGGCGGTACACCAGCCTATATCCTGTGCAACGGTGTGTACTGGCCCAGAGCAGACACCCGCAAATCACATCAGGTGAAAAGCATGTGTGTGTGTGTGTGTGTGTGTGTGTGTGTGTGTGTGTGTGTGTGTGTGTGTGTGTGTGTGTGTGTGTGTGTGTGTGTGTGTGTGTGTGTGTGTGTGTGTGTGTGTGTGTGTGTGTGTGTGTGTGTGTGTGTGTGTGTGTGTGTGTGTGTGTGTGTGTGTGTGTGTGTGTGTTTCTGTTCCTGTGGTGTCAGCACCAGTGGGTTAATCTCACGGCAGTTGCTCTCGGCCCAGTTACCTCTCTCTCTCCCGCTGTCTGTCCATTTAACTCTGTTTCCTTCCCTCTCCTGTTGTCCGCTCTGCACCCCCCGGGGGAAACATCTGTAGCAACAATATTACACAAGTGAACACATCACACACGTGTCCGTTCAGTCAGACAAAGATAAAAACCTCTCTCCCGCTGTAAATTTGAAATTGACGTCGTAGCTCATTGCAAGCGCTGTCGCTGATTCCCGAGCCGGCTGCTTTAGGCCTTCAGCACCTTTGAGCGCTACCTGCGTGATAGATCCCTGTGGAGAGATTCTCTCTGTTCTATTCATCCCTCCACAGGGAGGTCAAATGTCAGGCTCAGCTATGGGAGAGCAGACCTAGCGATAGCTTTGCACTTGGCACGGCGGATGCTGCGGATTATGGAGTCCTTTAACTCTGGTCCGCCAATAAGGCATTACTTTATTACCAGCCACTTGGATACACTGTTTTCACCAGAGTACACCAAACATGGGGAAATACATCTTTGGCAATGAATGCATAGAGTTGAGTTGTAGGTACCAAGGATGGAGGCCATTTAAGTGAGGGTCATGAAATAATCAAAGGGAACAGAGTTTTAATTTTTCTTTGCAGTTTCTTAGTGTTTTGTCCTCTATGCGAAAAAATGAGACTGAGAACTGCTCATAATTCATGACTTTACTAATGGTTTCTTTTGCTCATATTCAGCCTCGTTGTTAGCGATAACAGGACGGTGTGTAGAATATAGGGGCCCTAGTGTGACAGATGTTGTGTCTGTTCCTGCTCCGTTTGGCTTTCAGAGACACGGACTGTTTAGTCTCCATCCACCAGCCAGAACCTAAACACAGTGAGGCAGGTGAGCACGTCCGTGTGACTGTGTATGAAATACAGTACGTGAATGTACTACACATGCATGTCACAAAGGTTTCCAAACAGATTCACTTACAGTTCTGTTGTGTTAACACTATTTTTTTTCCTGCATTGAAACATAATAATTTCATAATGGTTCAAAGATTTTATGTTTTTTGACAGACACATATTAATTGATTCAACACTAATTTCTCTCTGGCCTTCAGAGGTCAACACTGTGAATGTACTCAACATATATGAATATATTTAATGTATCTCCATCCGTCCTGCCTCTTGCCAAATACAACAAAGACCTGAAGGGCCCAGTATTCGTTTATAGTAAAAGATTGTTGAGCGTGTAGCATATTATGCAACAGGATTTATTGTACCTAGCAGTACAGTTTTACTGTAAGATAAAAAATAACAGGATTGCATCGTCTCAATGACTCATTCATACAAAAACTCTTTTACTCTCTGTCACACACACACGCACACACGCACACACACACAGACACTCGCAGGGTTTCATGTCCACACACCTCCTGTGTGAGGGCTGGTGAATTCTGCAGGCAACCAGCTTCTAAACCAACACACTGACACTCACAGCACACACACACACACACGCACGCGTGCGCATACATACACACGATAATCCTGCAGGGCATGGGCGAATTTAGGGCAAGCCTGATTAGTAGTGCTACTGCTTATCACCCAGAGCCAGAGAGAGAGAGAGAGAGAGAGAGAGAGAGAGAGAGAGAGGGAGAGGGAGAGGGAGAGGGAGAGAGAGAGAGAGAGAGAGAGAGAGAGAGAGAGAGAGAGAGAGAGAGAGAGAGAGAGAGAGAGAGAGAGAGAGAGAGAGAGAGAGAGAGAGGGAGGGAGGGAGGGAGGGAGGGAGGGAGGGAGGGAGGGAGGGAGGGAGAGAGGTTGGGGGTGGGAGAGAAATTGGGGAAGAAAAAAGGGTTAGTGGGAGGCTGGGAACTGGGAGAAGGGGGCGAGAGAATTGAAGGTAGAGCTATGTGGATTCACGCATAGGAATTTGTTTTTTTCGGTATCATCATTTATTCATCTGAATTCCTCCCAAAAATAAACACAACCACACTGGACTGCACACAGCCACACACCTGAGGAGCAAAAGCAGAGCAACAAAAAAAGACAGAGGACGATGAAGAGGGGCAGAGCCTTAAGCAAGGAAGTGGCCAATCAGCCTCCTCCTCCTCCCTGAGACCCTTCTCCCCTTCATCTGGTATCATTTCCTCTCTGATGCTTTCTGTCCCTCCTTCCTCCTGCATCTCCTCCAGTCCCACCCTCCTCTCCTCTATCAACCTTGGTTCTTTATGTCTGATAATCCCCCCACTTCCCCTCGGGACTTAAAAACTTTGTGTGTGCATGTGTGTTGATGCAGAACCTCAAAGGAGAGGCCAACATTGAGTGTGGGGGTCATTTGGCGTTTGTGATGTCTTTACCTCCGAGTGGAGAGGACGGTCGGCCACTCCCTCTGACGAGACACTCCTTATGCAGGGTTTATGAGCTGTGACTCATTACTTTCTTTATGCCTAAGCCCCCCCCCCCAACAACCCCCCGCTCGCAGAAGTGAGTTTTTTCTTTTTGTTACTTCACATGGATGTTTGAGCTTATGCCCTACACGGGATTTTTCTGATGCCTGCGTGACTCCGAGCTAATCCAGATCCAATGTTCAACTGACACAAGTTTGATGCGGAGCTGCCAGATTTAAAAACACGCTAACAATGAACTTTTCAGAGAAGTGAGCGACAACGCAACTTATATATATATATATTTGTATGGTCATAGATTCTGGATGAGAGAATAGATCTGTTATTTTAATAACTGTCGATGAAAAAACTGAACTTATATTGTATTTGCTTAGTATTGTTGTGTCTTAAAACATGTCTGGATGGTATCTTCAATAATAATTTATTAATGCTTCATAGATAAATGATAAGGTTTTGAGTTGTCAGATTGTAATGAAATATTTCCTTTGTTTTGTTTTTCACTCTTTAGTTCACCAGAACAATCACTACATTGGATCAAATTCCTGATAATGTATTAGCATTTATAAAAGCGAACTGAAGAATTACCAATATTTTTACATAAACAACAAAGCTTTCCATAATCCCTACAAATGCTCTGAGCTCCTAAAATGTTTGCACTTTAATGACATCAATTTAAAACCACCTCCACTTTTGTTAAACACAACCTTATGTGCTTAGGTCCTAAAAATCATGTGGTTCCTCAGTACCGTGTGAAATCAGCTCAGTCGCACACACACACACACACACACACACACACACACACACACACACTGGCACTTTGTCCTGATAGGTCAAACTGTTTTTGCATTTCGACGTTCATTTCAGGGGTGAAGTTGGTTGTATATTTTATCAAAGCTACCATAAAAGCTTTAAAAAATTATGGCAACTGACTCAATTTGCAGACACACTGGCTCACAGGCAGAGCTTCACTGTGGACCAGGCTTAGGGAAGGACCTTGCTACAAGGACTCTGATGTGTTGACATGCTCATTTGTGAGTTAAGAGGGACCTAGTTGTTCTTCATGGTACGTCTGTCTCGTATCCTGTCGTTTATTTGTTACATTACACCACGTTGTTGCATAGAATCTAGTGAGGTGGGTGCATCCATGTAAATTGAAACGAACCTGAAGTGTTAGAATGGAGCACAGGAGTCCAGTAATGGCCACGCTGTCTTAAGGGACAATGTGCTAAAAGCTGATTATTCCCTTAACCTGTGGAATACAATTCAGAGGAAACAGCAGCTGGACAAATGGCATTGAGTGGATGATTTGGTTATAGATGTGTGTCTCTGCAGAGTGCGTGGATCATGCAGCTGTGTCCTGTCTCACCATAGGGGTTCTGTGTGTGTGTGTGTGTGTGTGTGTGTGTGTGTGTGTGTGTAGGAGACTGTGGGGGCAGGAGCATGTGTGTGTGTGTGTGCCCTGTCTTTTCTCCTCATCCCGTCAGTTTTGATTGACAGAAGAAGGAGAGAGGTGTATAATTTATCACTTCCTGGTTGGTCCAAACCCACAATGCCCTGCAGCCAGAGACAAGGATGGTCCCCCAGAGCAAAAGCCGGTTTATTAAACCCTTAATGGACACACACACACACCCTCTGTTGGTCTCTCTCCATGGCTGCCTCTCAGTCATGTTTAATGTATAATGAATGAATGATTCATGGCAGGGGAGAGGATTTTGTATTTTAGGACTACTTATTCATTTATACTCACACCAGTCACTTTTTTTTAAAAATTATACCCGCCGTGCAATTTTTATTTCAGAATGCCTAAGGTCACCGGGGTTTTCCAGATTATAATTATCTGAATCATTTTGGACCGTTTTTTTTTTTTGAATGTGCATTTTCTCTACGTCTATTGTTCTGTCACACACAAACACTTAAATTCATGGCTGCTCTAATCCATATTTAAGTTAATAATTGATTAAATTGCTCTGTGTAATGTGAAAGGGGACTCTGCAGGGACTGTTGCAGGGAGTCATTTTGTTTTTTCCAACTCTCATTGTTTGAGTTTTCTGGTCTGCAACTTCACTGTTTTTGACCCCGATAAACCAAGTGCATATTACTTGGAGCAGACAGACAAAGTTAGTGACTGTGGTGAAGCCAGTGGAGCATTAAACCGCTAAAGAGGCAAATGCTGTATTTTCCTGAGGAGTCTTTAAAAGCGAAACAGTGCTTAAGGAGAGGGAACATTGAAAAAAAAAATAAAACTAAAATAGCACTAATGCTCCATTGTATTGGCTGGATGAGTAAATAGGCAACTGTTTGCTGATATATTTGCCACTTTATAAAGTAATGATATGTAATTGTTGCATTTACAGCTTGTTGTGCTGCCCCCATGTGTCCAAATAATCAATGAAGGCAGGTTTAATATAATAATAAGGATTTGACTTTAAGGATTGTTCCTTTGCCATTCAATGATAGGAAATTAAAAAATTTAGCCTAGGTCAACTGTGCTTTTCAAAGGCGAAGAGTCATTTTTAGGTTTGACCCTGGCTGAATCATTAAATCCATAAAAATATAAAAAGCTTTGTTGCAACTTGCAACACCACTCATACACCCACACACAAACACACGGACAAACACGCAAAGGAACACAGGCGGGAGGTGATATTTGATACATGGTGAGATGCAGGCTCCTGCTGTCAACAAGGAGGCCATCGACCCAACCCGCAGAGCATCCTCTCCTCCCCTGTGACACATGCCAACGCAAATGTATTCACCAAGTGCTTCTGACAAGCAGCTATGTTTGTCATCAAGGAGACGAAGAAAAAAGGAAAGAGGGTGATGTAAACTCGAAATTAATTGTTCTTGTTTTTCTGAGCCGTGCATCAGGCGCGTGCCCGGATGTGTAGGTTAAGAGGTGCATGAGTGTGTGTGCATGTGTGTGTGTGTGTGTGTGTGTGTGTGAATAGGGCAGATGGTGTAGCTCTAGGAATCATCTCTCTACATTAGGGTGCACAGCAGGTGGTGTCACTGTGTGAGTGCGTGCGTGCATGCGTGCGTGTTGTCATGTCCTACACAGCCGGGCGACGACCAGTTTGTAAGGACATCTCTCCAGACCTTGCCTTTGGCCCGTGTCAGTAACGCTCACGTCTGCTTTGCTGCACGTGTGTGTGTGTGTGTGTGTGTGTGTGTGTGTGTGTGTGTGTGTGTGTGTGTCTCAGTCCAGCGTGAGGGAAAACAGGCTGTAAAGTCGGTTTGCAGAAGTGACGGCTCTTGGTGATGTGAGGCTGCGGGGTGATGAAAGGACGGATGGATGACATAATGAGAAGTGACAGAAGTATAAAAAGAGGAAGAAGAGAGAACGAGACTAAGGGGTCTCTAATGTTTTCATCGCCTCCCGTCTCATCTCCTCTGCTCACTTTTGAAGTCAGCTTTGATCGACAGATTGAGGTGGAAAGGGTTCATTTCATTAGCTCTGGGTTTTTTTTGTGGGGGACGGATCCGAAACCGCAATCACTTTTAATCGAGGGCAACGCGGACACACCTCGCAGAAATGAACAGCAGCTTTATTGTATTTGAGAAACAGCAAAACAAATTCGACAGAGGCTGAATTTCAGGAAGTGGAGGTCCTCTGCGAGCAAATCAGAGCTCCCTTTGAGCGCTTCGACGACCTGAGGGCTTTCAGCGGAGCAGATGGCTTCTTAGTGAATGAGAGATGACATTCATGCGGAATGTTACAGCAAGCGGATGAGGGGAGGTGGAGAGACACTATCTATGATTTCCTTTACAGACACACAGTCAGTGTGTTGGGCCTCTTTTTTTCATTTTTTTTTCATTTCACTGAACAGCATGGCCGGCTCTAAGTGGAAAACCGTGTCCACGCCATGCCCCTGCCATTTTTATCAGAACATCCCTGACGCGGTACTCTGAGTCGCAGCCTCCACAAGAGGAACAGAGGATGATTGTACTGGTTTGAATCATTTAGCTGCCAAAGTGGAGGCCACGTGCCTGCAGAGTCCATTTATGTTCCTCCAAAGATTTTTCCCTTGAATGCAACTTGTGCAATGTATCGCGTTCCGACGGTGTTGGTTAGCCATCTTCCTTTTAGCAGTTAATCTCCCTGAGGTCGGACACATTGGTGTTGTTTAAATGCTGTTTCCTTCTTGTTACTGTACACGAAACCTCTCTTCTCTAACCTCTTCTCTGTTCTGCTGTTGACTGTTAGACTTCACCTTTACTACATTACGTAGAGGAGGGTGTGTCTGAGTTTTTGTATTTATCAAGCGCGATAAGACCTCAAGAGATGAAGATTAAAACGTTTTAAAAGGGAGCTGTGTAAGCAAACAAGGCGATATGTTTTCCTCTGCAAATGAAAGGTTGAATTTATAAGTAAAATACGCTCTTGCCCCATTTAACACACTCCAGGTTGTTTCTGTCATTGCCTTAGATGGTCTTATATGACCAGTAGCTCACTGTGGGTAATGCTGCGCTACATAAACGCCGACTGTCCTGAATCATCATAGTTCTGTCATTCACAACTGATTATGGACGCCCAGGAGTTCACGCTAGGAAGCGGTAAAAATTTTGATTTCAGGAAATAAAAAATCACGCAATCATTTAAATTGCTTTGCGGTAAAGTTGGAATTAGATTTGTATCTTGTATACAGTTGTGAGTCTACACTAATGTGGATGGAGGCTCTGTTATTGTCATTATTCATGTTACACAAATTGATTAGTTAAAAAGTAATGAGTAATATGTTTTCGTTTCTCTTTGTTGGTTGAATTAACATGGCAGGCTGCACACGTTGGCATTAGTGTTTATTCTAACCCATGATGAATTAATCGTTTGTCGTCTGTGCCGAGATTGAGTGTGTGTTTGATTCGGATGATGTGCAACTCGGGAACCAATCGCTGGTTCCACTTTCACTGTGTCTGTGAAATTTCTGGTCTCGCTCTAAGAAGGTCTGGCACACACACAGACACACACACAGACACACACACACACACGCACACACGCACACACATACACACAGACACACACACACACACACACACACACACACACAGACACCGACACACACACACACACACACACACACATACACACATACACACACATACACACATACACAGACACACACACACACACACACACACACACACATACACACATACACACACACACACACACGCACACACAATGGAAACACTTTTTGGGGTTTGATTCATGTGATAGTTTTTGAAATTGAAGCGATAAATAAATACTGCCGAGATTACACATCATGTAATATGTGAAAGTCCACTTAATTATTCATCCTAAATCATGATTGTGCATAATTCATTTTATTGTATTTCTACCCAGCAGTGGATTTGACTAAATGATTTAAAACAGAGGCATATGGAGAGAAATGTGCGAGGACTTTTCAGATTGATACATCTGGTGTTGGTTGTGGATATGATTGTAAAGAGAGAGGGGGAAAAGTCAAACAGAGTGAGAGAAAAAGGCGATAAAGAGATTGACTGAGGGATTAAAACGAGTTAATATGAAGCTGTGATTGTGTGAGAGGGCAGGGTGAAACGAGGGTTACTACCATCCCTTTGCCCCTCATCACTTCATCTCTTAAAACCTCTTGCTGGGAATGTGCTGTTTGCTTTTTTCTTATCCTGTCAACCATTTGTTCTCACATGCAGTGAACAGGTTAATCTCATCTCGACTGTTTTCTGAATCTGAAGGCCTCTTGCAGAATCCCCGCTGCCTCCTGTGATTGAAAGAAGCATCGCCTTACAAAAATAAATCTCACAACCTCCCTCTCTCATTTGTATTTTTCACAGACGTCATTCTGGATCCCAAGAAGTTTGGCGGCGTGAGCAACTTCAGCACATTTCTACTGGACCGCTCATCAGGCATGCTGTTCCTGGGGGCCAGGGATGCCATCGTGTCCGTGGACACCAATCGACTGGACAAGCCCCCTCGCAATGTAGGAGGACTGTGTGTGTGTGTGTGTTTCTGTAGAATGAGAGAGCGGGAGAAACAACTACGTCCTCCCATTAATAACAGCATTTCAGAAACAACGCATCCCATAAAAAAAAACCATCATGTGTGTCATATTTCACTACACAAGCTGAATTGTGTAAAACGGCGAGCTCCGAGGCAACAGGTGGTGCCACTTTAAACATAAACAGAGATGAAAATGTCCTTACGGTATTATCACTTGACTTTTGAATGATGTTTAGTCTTTAATACCTCCGCTTATGAGACTTGCCCCTTCTGCAGTGTCCCCCTGTCTTCTCTCTGTGTCCATGCATGAATACTTTTTGACCCGGGTGGAAGAGCTGGCGTACCAGCGAGTGACACGGTGCAAATTTAAAAAAGACATGAAGTGAATAAATCATGACATTCACAAAGCATTATTTGTCTCCCACACAAAAAGAATCTGTAGACTTCCTTTTACAATATAGTTATTGGGTCAGCCTGCGAAGTGATGTTTTCAGATGTTTAAAACGTCAGAGGCTAAGGACTCACACAGTGATCAGTCCTGAATGAATTCATCTAAAGAGCATAGATCTGAGCCACTGCTGTAATAACTCTGAACATTTACTACTAATCACCTGATGGACAAGCGACTATAACATAATAAAATAATAACAATTTTCTTTTGATCCAGATTACTTGGGACGTACCGGAGGAGAAGAGAAGGTCATGCGTGGCAAAGGGAAAGACAGAGGTGAGACCTTCTCCTTGTCACAATACAAATGGTTGTGTAACGTCCGTTTGACCAGTTAATGCCTTCACATGGAGTGGAGAGATTAACAGTATTTACCGTAGCTGTCTCTTCAAATGATCTCATTGTGATGAGTCTGTCCAGAAGCATCCAGGAAAATCCTGGAGAGCACAGCGACCGCTAAAATCACTGTGTTCACTCCCTGCAGGAAAGAGTTGTTTGACTTACACATTGAGCTTCTGTATTATGACTGTTAGAGTTTCAATATCTGGTTCCATTTTTGGATCAGTGACTATCGAATTATTTGCTGAAAGCTTACCTGACTTGATTGGACCATGTCCTGGAAAGATTCAGACGCTGTAAAAAGCATTAAATTCCCAACCCTACAGTTGTACAGTAATATTCCCCAATTTATCATGTTCAAATGGCTTCAGACATTTGAAACGTGTGATTCCACGGACCTATATTTTGTGCTGTGGCCCGCATTTGTGTGTGTGTGTGTGTGTGTGTGTGTGTGTGTGTGTGTGTGTGTGTGTGTGTGTGTGTGTGTGTGTGTGTGTGTGTGTGTGTGTGTGTGTGTGTGTGTGTGTGTGTGTGTGTGTGTGTGTGTGTGTGTGTGTGTGTGTGTGTGTGTGCGTGCGTGCGTGCGTGCGTGCGCGTGCGTGCGTGTGCGTGCGTGTGTGCGTGTGTGTCACAGCCCCTTGCTGTTGGGCATCGGATGGGAAGTTCTGGGACTTGTGCCAAGTTCTCATCAGGGGTGGGTGGGTGTGTGTTCTTGTCTACCTTTGTGCAGTGTGTGTGTGTGTGTGTGGTTGTGTGTGTGCGTGTAGACCTAAAGAGAGAAAGTGTAAGAGAGCATGTGAAGTCACAGATGTCCAGTAACCGTCTGTGGAAACTGATTAAATAGAGCGTAGTGTACACTCAAGCTGTACAGTGCATGTTACTGTTGCAACAACACAACAGGGTACAACTGCTTATAGTAAACTAACTTTACAATGGAGCTACATTTGTTGAGTAATGTCTAACTGAATCATTAGTTTGAACAATCTGATTAGTAGTACCAGGCTCAACTAGAGATTCAGCATCACAGTGCAGGGTCCTGAATTAATGTTAAGACCCGGTAATACACAGACATGCCTGGGAAATGCCGTCAGTCCAGGAAAATGAGGTCAAACCAAAAGCTAAACAAAGCCGGTGGACGGTCGGTGTGTTACGTTGAAGGGAAGCACAATTACTTTTGACCTATTTTATACATTCATCATCAGCGCAGTTTTCTCCTTTCCAGTGTTAAGGGGGGGGGGAGGGGGGACTGATAAAGGCAGGAAAGAGAGGGGTTGTTTTTTTTTCTGCTGAGGCACTGATTACAAGATTACATGTGAGTCAGAAGGATTAGGAAGAGGAGGGGGGGGGTTGGTGCAGAGAGACGGAAGGTAACAGGAAGGGGAAGAACGATAGACCGGGAGACATAGAGGGATGAGGAGCAAATGTGCAGGAGAGCAGAAAAGGATGATGGTATAGACTCAACAGGAAACCACCATGAAGCTGACTGAGAGAGACTGTTTTTCCTCCACAAACCTGTCCTCAAAGGGCCGGTACACACTCCTCTGCCGCAAACTTACCATGACAAAATTGCTAAATTCTAAATATCTGGAAGCTCCTTCATGTGATGATGACCGCCAGTCCTCTCGTATTCTGCTCACTGGGTTTTCATGGCTCTTTAGAGCGTCGGCACAGTGAAAATGAAATGAACGTGGTGAGTTTGTCTTGAAATCAATGCTGACTATTTGATGGGGTAGGATAGAGTTAAAGTTGAACCAAGATGATACAATGTGTGAAGAGAAAACACAGGGAAAAAAACAAAGTCTGATAGAAATAAGAACCTTTATCCTATGAAGTGCCATTTCAATTTGTATCACATCCTTCACAGGCCACACAAGATGATATATCATCGCAGGGTTCCGATCATAAAACTGGCAACTGTTTCCAATATCTTGTGCCATATCATTGATCCAATCTTTAACGGTTCCTCAAGACACACTGGAACAATTTGTCTTTTCTCTGTTTCTAGGAGAAGCAACAAGGTTTGTTCACAGTTTTTCCTTCCGGGTGAGGTTTCAGCTACATGGCCATAAACTTGCTCAACACAAAACCTCTCTGCATAACATTGTCTCTGTCAGAATGTGCATCCGCACTCCATTAAAGGGCATTTAGCTTAGCCAAGAGCATTTGTCCTCACCCCCCGTCTATCCGCCGGCAACCTATTCCTGTTAAAAGATGATAATGGAGGGATTCGTCCTCACAACTCGTCCAGCGGAGCTGCGTGACTTGAGCTGCACTGATGCTCAAGGTTGGCCTGGTTCATCACTGCGAGCTTCTCTTTCACGGCAAACCACGAATGTTTATTTTGTCCATTTCTCTTCTAGACATTCTGCATCTCTCTCCTTGACAGTTGCCGGGATGCTTGTCAGCAGTGACACGTAACAGCTACATGTTTCGTGTTTCATTCACCCTGGTCCTGATATGACAGGCATGCAGCCAGAAGGGAACACCCTGAAGGATACTTTTGTTGTCTATTTTAATGTTATTTTGTGTCATGAGGATGTTCCCCTCCCCGGGAGTAAAGCATGAGATAAAAGGGAAGACAAAACTCACACTTTGAACTCTCTGCAATGACATCAAATTTGCTAACAGAAGGTTTTATCATAAAAAAAAAAAAATCTAATGGAGTAATTATAACCAATTTGAAAATAGAATCAAATTGAATAGAATCAAACAGAGTAGAATAGAGCCATTCGACCCAGCCAGTGCCATAATGTTAATGAAGCTCATCAGCGAGAAAGAGGTTAATATGGGCCAATGAAATAGCTAATCCCATTGATACCAGCCAGAGCGCTCTCTCTCTCTCTCTCTCTCTCTCTCTCTCTCTCTCTCTCTCTCTCTCTCTCTCTCTCTCTCTCTCTCTCTCTCTCTCTCTCTCTCTCTGTGTCGGAGCTGTACCAGTGAGGGTTAGTGTGTGAGGGCTGGGGTGTGAGGGTTAGTGTGTGAGGGTTAGTGTGTGAGGGCTGGGGTGTGAGGGTTAGTGTGTGAGGGCTGGGGTGTAAGGGCTGGGGTGTGCGGCGGCAGGCGGCTGATTTGGGTGACATGATCTGGACATCGGAGAGGATCAGGTCCCTGGGGAGGAGGTGACTCATCCAGAGGATAGCACGCACAGTCTCACACACGCACACACAAGCTTACCAAAAACTGCCTGTGTCATGGTTTCATGGTAACTGGGGATGCAAAATGGGCGGGTGTTTCCATAGCAGGTGCAGACATGATACGCGTTTGTGAAAAGAGGCGAGATGAAAAGTGAACGGGGTTCATCGAATAACATCATCTATGGTGTGTATTTAAGAGATGGAAAATGCAGTCTTGGGTTTCTGATTACATGCCTGTGTGTGTGAGTTAGTATGGGTGGTCTCTGCTGATACCAGTTAGGGTCTCAAGTATCTCCACCAGCAGTGGGGGTCTCCAATTTCCAATCTGAATCATTCAGCGGTGTTCGGTCCTCTCCAGGTTTTTCTCCTAAATTTCACATAAACAAATTTTTTCCTGAGCCAGGGGCTAAGCAAGAAACAATCTCATGCAAAATGCAATACATGGAGACAAATAATAAACTGTTAAAAAAAGAAGAAGTTTGTATTCCACTTTCAACAGTTGAACCTTGATGTTATCTCTGGGTCTGTGTCCCCCCCTGCAGGTGGACTGCCATAACTACATCCGCCTGCTGGAGTTCCTGGAGGAGGGACGCATCTACGTGTGTGGCACCTATGCCTTCGACCCCCAGTGTGCCTTCCTGGTTAGTGAGTGTGTGTGTGTGTGTGTGTGTGTGTGTGTGTGTGTGCTTGTGTGTGCACGCACCTTTCAGACAACCAATGAATGCTTAACAATCTTAACTAAATGAGTAAACTGCTGTAACAGCTGCAGTCATTTCTTTGCCAATCCACTATTGCCCTCTAACTTCTCCTTCTCTTACCCTGTCATCCCGAAGGAGCTCTCCTCCTTCACCCTGGAGAAAACAGAGGACGGAGGAGTGAAGATGGAGACGGGGAAGGGCAAGTGTCCCTTTGAGCCCAGTCAGCACTACACAGCTGTTATGGCTGGTAAGTACCACGACTGGTGGTTCGTTGCCCGTTTTGTTCAGTTGTCAGCCTACCCCACACTGTTGTTTTCAGGCTGCTGTGATATTTCAACTTGCGCTGTTTAAAACTTGCAGGTGGTACCCTATACACCGCAGCCACCAGTAACTTCCTCGGAACGCTATTCGACATCTCCAGGGCAACAGGTCCTGAGCACGAGCGCATCCGAACTGAACGATCCATCAATTGGCTCAGTGGTGAGACACACAAGCACACTTTCACACACACTTGTACATCACCCATGTCCGCACATCGCTGGGTCATCATACTTTCCCACAGGAATGAATTGTGTGTGTGTGTGTGTGTTTCAGACCCGGAGTTCGTGAGCTCAGCCTTCATAGAGCAATCTGCAGACAGCAACCCGACCGGGGATGACGACAAGATCTACTTCTTCTTTACTGAGGTTGCCAAAGAGTACGACCTCTACACCAAAGTCAAGGTTCCGAGGGTGGCACGTGTCTGCAAGGTAACCCGCCGTTTTAATCCAAGGATTTATTCAATCGCCGTTGGCCTTGATTCAATTCCCAGTGGACTCATCTCTCTCGCCCTGTCTGCTCAGTCTGATGTGGGAGGGATGAAGACTCTGCAGCGGCGTTGGACCACCTTCCTCAAGGCCCAGCTAGTGTGCGAGGACAAACCCAGCGGTCAGCGCTACAACATCCTGACCGATGTTTTCACCATGCAGCACACACAGGGCGACCCCAGCAGCACACACTTCTATGGACTTTTCACCTCCCAGTGGTAAGCTGCAAGGAGCAGAAAAAGAAAATAAGGGTTGCATGTAAAGCGAGGGTAAGGATGCTCTGAATTCATGCTATGCAGTGAACGTCCAGTGGGGGGAATATAGTATAAACTCACTTTGAATTTGTCATCAACAGAAAAAGACTACTGATAATAAATCTCAAACTTGAAGTACTCTACTTTAATATTGATCATCTTGAGATGTGATTTCTTTACATCTTAACAACGTTTTTCTTTTTTTTCTCTCTCTAAAAAGCAACAACGTCAGTGCTAACCATTCTTTGTTCCTCGTTTCACAGGGAACGTGAGGAGTTGTCAGCGGTGTGTGTCTTCAGTTTGTCTGAGATCAGCAAAGCGATGGACGGCCCCTTTAAAGAGCTGAAGAAGACCTGCGAGACCTGGATCATGCCTGAACCTGTCCCCACTCCAAGGCCGGGCCAGGTACTAAACTTGTCTACTGCTTAGCTGCCATTTCTACTCACTATCTCACACAGTGCCTTCTGCTACGTTCAAAAATACGTAACATGTTCTCCCTCCCTCTGCATTGTGTCAGTGTTTGAACCATGCATTGAAGGCTGAAGGATTTGAGTCGTCCCTAAAACTCCCGGACAAGGTGCTGACGTTCGCGAGGGACCACCCTTTGATGGAGAACAGTGTTGCTGCAGCACCCCTGCTGGTCCGCAAGGGGATCAGATACACCAGGCTGGCTGTTACCCGGACAGGCAGCGCAGTGGAACCCCGAGGCGTGGTGCTGCACATCGGAACAGGTGAGGAGCCATGAGCAGCAGCTAGAGGGTTGTAGAGAGAGAAAAAACTGAACAGACGCGACTTTCTGGAAATCAGCCAGTTTTGTATGACCTTACTCAAATGATCTAAATGACATAAAATCGTATGAAACAAAAAGGGTTTTGATAAAGGTTGATGATGTACAGTGTCGTGTGTTTGTGTGTGTTGCAGATCGTGGGGAGCTCCACCAGGTGGAGGTAGTGGGCCAGAATGCCACCTTACTGCAGGAGATCCCTCTGTTCACCTCACACGAACCCATTAACAATATACTACTACACAAGGTAGGAGTACACGCATCCATGTACTATGACTTCACACACAGAGTCATTCACCTGCAGTGCCGGGGCATATCTGCTCCGTTGCTCAGTGTTTCTGTAATTGTTCCTTGTGTTTCCAGGGCCAGGCTCTGGTGGGCAGCCCTCTGTCTCTGGCTCGTATCCAGGCCGAAGGTTGCGCTCTGTATCCCAACTGTGAGGTGTGCGCCGGGGCCAGAGGACTGGGCTGTGTGTGGAGCACGAAGGAAGAAGCCTGCAGGGGCACAGCGGCAAAGTGAGCACTACAAGAACACCCCATTTTAAGATTATGTCGAGAAACTACCAGAAAAAAGACAGAGAGAGAGAGAAAAGTGATCACATGACACTTAATATGCTATCAATGGACTAATGGATTATTTGAGGAGATATAGGGAAAAGTGGGAACCCGGAAAGACCTCTTCCTAAAATGAGTTTTGATTCAAAAGTTTTAACGACATTCTGTGTGTTTGTAGGCCTGGTCCAGAAGATACGGTAGAGGATGCCTTGAAGAAATGTGATATAAAGGAAGGTAAGTGTACCCCATTGTTATATTTGAATCTGGCAATCACACACGATGTCAGTGTGGCAAGTGTTAAGTCCTTCATTGATTTCAAATAAGTGGGGGAAAAAACCCCTGATATAACTGCGAAGTCTGTGTCTCTGGCTCCTGTCATTCACCTCTCTGCCGTCTCCCTGCTCGCTCGCTCCTCCAGGCCGTTGCTCCCCTTCCATCAGGGAGCTGCAGGTTTCCATTGGTCTGCGCCTCCTGTTGCCATGCGTCCAGCTGTCTCCCAGGCCCTGTAGCTGGGAGCATCCTCTCCACAGACACACCAGGCAACATCACTCTGACCTGGAGGTGACTGTCACCGAAGAGACCCTGGGCAAATACATCTGCACATGCCAGGTACACAAGTAAAACCACTGATAGCACACATGTTGTTATTGTAAACACTTATCTTTGTCTAATTTTTACTGCACAGACGGCTCACTTAACAGTAAAACTTCAATATCTCTTTTGTTACTTCTCTTGAATCCAGGAGGTGGGACCAGGTATCAGAGACCACACCCCCTGTCGCAGGGCAGCCTATCAGCTGACACTAAAAGGCCCCGTTGTTGGAGGAAAAGTGGCCACAGCCGGAGGTCGGCACGTCATGGCTATCTATGTCCTTTTCTTCTGCGGGGGTCTCGTGTTGGGTGTGTTTCTCCTGTACTTCCTGACTCGGCGGCGCATCACTAGCCGCCAGGGCCACCAGTTGCCGGACAATTCGCTGTCTTCGGGGAAGGGGCGGGACTTACTCGGCTCCTCAGCCACTCCACAGTCCCCGAGCAGTGCCAGCTTGCTGTCTGAGGGATTCAGGCTGACCGAAAAGCGAAATGGGACAGCGACCACAACTACAACGACGACCCTCCTCAGCAACCAGGGTAATGGCAGTCACCATGGTAACAGTTACAGCGACAGCCTGATCCACAGCAACTCAAACAATGGCCACGGGAATGCCTTGTATGGCAACTCCACCACAAGTAGCAGTGGGCTGAAGTTTGCCTCCGAAATTTTGGCGGCAGACCTGCTGGCTGGAAGGACAGAGGAGAGGGTGAGGTCCAAGGGGGGAGAGAGGGAGTCAGCGGAGGGGGACGAGGTTGACGAAGGGCTGGGTGATGGGTTAGGAGAAGGAATCAGAGGACTAGAGGAGGAGCTTGCCAGCTTCCCCATGTTTAAATCACCGGCACCACTGGCTCGATGTGAAGAAAGTTCAATATGACAAGGTGATAAAAAGCAATTATTACTGATTACACCATTATGCATCCTCCAAATAAACTGAACACTGCTGGGAGAAATGCAAAATGGCTACTGCCAAATGCTTTTGAATGGGAGCCCTGGCATGAAGAGAGACTACAGAGATGTGAGAAAATATCTGGGAGTGTGGGAGAGACGAGAGAACTGTGAGATAGAAGGTGCACTACAGTGTCGGCTGGCATAGACTGCTTATTGAGAATATGAGTAAATGTATCGGATGTAAATAAAACTGTAAATATAAGCAGTCGGAGGTTGACCTGTGGACATCAATTCAGATGTCACAAAGAATCAAGGATGAAATGTCCACACGTGTGACCAAAAGCCATACTGTCTTTCCCCTCGGCGTCTGTTGTCGTTTGCTCTCTCGTAATTGGCACTTTGAATCTTTCAGCACCTCGGTCCGTCTCTCTGTATTTCTATTACTCTCTCTGACACGGCGCTCAGATCCCAGACCCCCAGGGGTCCAAAGGCACCAAAGGACTGCAGAGCCCCAGACTGCCCAGTCCGGGGCTTCAGACAAAGAGACGTCCCTCTCAGAGGCTAAAGAAGCATAACTTCAGTGACCACGAGCCGGGCGTGCTCCTGCATGAACTGCCACAGCCGTCAAGAGGAAACTGGCGGCCGCCCAGATGTGTCGCTGTCGATGAGACAGTAGGATGTGAAATGCATTCGCAGAAAGGACCTCGCCAGACACAACCACCTTGTTTGTGAGCGTGGATTTCAACTTAAAAAAATTATTGTTTTTGTCATGTTTGTTTTGTAATAAAGCCTAAAAAAAACCCAGTTGTTTTTAACATGGTGTCACTGTTCCCATTCGGATCTCGTCAAATCTCCTGCCTCTTTTGGATGGAGCAAAACTGTCAGCGAGTTGTTGAACCTGTTACGGTGTGATTGTCCTCACAGTGTGTGTGTGATTGTGTCTGTTACAAGGACCTAATGTATAAAACAGGTGGATTATATCTGAGTCCATTCACATGCACTTGCGGTTTAATTTTTGACTGCTGAGCATAGGAATATATAGGGAAAGGCCCTATGTGAGCTGCGCATAAATACCGGAAACAGCTGCTACTATTAATATTGTTATAGCTATAGCTCTATTATATTTGTGAGCCTAAGAGCTGCAGGTAGCGCCTGTTAGACTGTTTCCAGCCAACTAATCACATGCTGCCTGCAGAGTCATGGTTACTGTAAAACAAGATTCATATTGTGATATGTGTTGTGACTGAGTGGCAGACGGAGCAGTTCCTGTTGTGGTTGTGGAAAAGTTTTGAATTGGTGATTTGTAGCATAATCTGGATTGTGCCACCGGCTCAGAGTGGCAGCTCCTCTGAGGATGAAGACGTGAATGTAGATTGGACAAGAATTGTGGGTAATAGGAGAGGAGGGAGGAAGAGGAAGATCATCAGTTCAAGATCATCCCTCAACTGAAGACAAGATATGAAATATGGTCTGTAAGCCTGATGGCTTTAACAAATGGATTGAGGGCTTAAGTGTCACGAGATGGTAGTTTGTAATGTGCAAATGTGCTCAGCAAAGAAAGAGGTAGCAGAGGGAAGACTCCACTTGGAGAACTTTAGGAGGAGCTGAGGAAAATACTAAAAGGAGGAAAAGAAAGCATGAAAAAGTTGACAGTCCATCGGTATTGCTGGAATTCCAAGATGAAGTTCTCCCAGGGAAGTTGATGATTATATTATATGAGCTATAATCAGAGAGCTTATGTTCTTCCTCTCCATAGATATCATACATGTCAGGGGTATGGCCACGCTGCTACTGTGTGCAGGGGATGTATTTGTATTTGAATGTATTTGAGACAGGACGTGATGATGGTAAATCAAAATGTGGTCTTGAGGTAAAAAAAAAAAAGCTATGAAATCACACTTTTTTGCATTTTCAGAAATGGATTAAAGATTTCATAAATCTGAAACTATGTTTTAAAGAATCATTGACCTCCCTGTGACACTCTAGTCCAGATTCGGACTAGTCTAGTTGGTTTTCTGTTAGGGCCTGGTCCAATGTGCCCCATAGGGGAAAAAAGCAATGAAATCCCCCCTTTTTTTGGATTTTCACAAATAGAATAAATGTTTCACAGATGTGAAACCACCTTTTAAAGAATCTTTGGCCCCTCTGTGAAAATCTAGTCCAGATTTGACAAGTAAAATACTGAGGTCAGGTCACTCAGCATTGTGAGTTAAGTTCCCCCTTCCCCTGATATTAGTAATTGAGGACGTGGCAGACAAAGGAGATCTCTATCAAAGTAAAAATGTATCACGTGCTTGAAGTGAACGTCACTAGGAACTCATGAGTTATTTGCTGCAGCATTAATAAGTATCTTTTTTTGACACAGATATTGGGTCTTGTAAATCTCCCTCTGACTTATACATACTACCTCACCTGTCCCTGGCCGTAAGGTCATGCTTGGCCTTAAGGTCATGCTTGGCATTAAGGCACTCAAACACTCCATCCCACCCCTTCCTCTCTCCAATCTGTGACGCCCTGCTTGGCCGCACAGATCTGACTGGCTGCAGGAGTCCAAACTCCGGCCGAGCAGGGACCACTGGGGACGGAGATTGAGATTGGAGTGCTGCCACTGCACTTTTAATCACGTCGTCTGCTTTTCATATCCGCCTGGTCAGAAGGATCTGCCTGGCTGTAGCTGAGAAGGGGCCGCAGCAGGAGATGGAGGGTGGGCTGCGCTCTGTAAAAGTTCATCCACCACTGCCTGTCAATCACGTTGTGCCACTCCATCCCCTCAAATTGTCCCACATCGTCCGTCCCTGAAATTCCCTCAGCATGCAAAAACACCGCTTACATGTATGTTATGAAAAACGATTCATATTCTGTATGAGGATACAAACTGAGTGCTGATGGAAACCAGCACTCTTGATTTTAAGCAATTTTGCTGATAAAACTACTTCTAGCCGAATGAATGAATTGAATGAATGACGTGTTGAGTTTACGCATCTGTGGTCCTAATACTGTCACTGTAATAGTCCATAGAGGTTGTGTTAACAGTAAATTCTGAAACATAACTCTAACTACAATGGATTTTCGCCTTTTCTGCATTTGAAAATGACACTTTCAAACCTGTATGGAAGAAAATTTAAAAAAGATAAGCCACAAACATCTTACCTGTTGTGTTCAAGGACATTTCAGTGAGATACATTTAAAATTACCAACTAAAGTTAACTGAAATAGGATCTTTGCTAATCGCTGTCCTAATTGCAGTACGGTCATATTCCAGTCTTCCGGTGTCTCCAACGAGGAGGTTCCGCAGGTGAAGTGAGCAAAAGTCACCACATGTCCAAGGCTGTTCCATCGTCCCAAAGAAGGCCCGTGGCTCTGATGTCTTTGACGCAACAGTCGGCCTTATCCATAACCAAAATCATACTGTTCGCTGGTAACCATTATAATCACTATCAATGTCCCCTTGTATTCTCTGCCCACTAAAATACTGCTTATTCACTTAGTGGTTGGAATATGATATTGTACATTTTCCCCATTTTCAAGTAGTACTTGTAACTACTGCCGGAAAGTAATCTAATTATATATAATCATATATATTAGAAGTAAATGTTATTTGCTCAAAAATCCAGCTCCGTACAAAGGGACATGATCCAATTGTTTCTATACAAGGCTGAAACCAACAACTACAACAAGCAGAGTGCATTATCATCTTTATATCTATAAAACGGGACTAACAGAATCATTAGAAACCTACTGGCAATATGCTTCGCCGTGTGGCTCCCCCACCATTTGTCACGCAGTATGAAACATAAAATCATATTTAGCTCAACAGAGATCCAAGGATAAAATACAAATATGTGGCAATTCAAACTCTAATGAATAGATGACAGCTCATGACATTACAAACAACATACAAAGGAACGACTGCCATTACAGAGGAATATAAAAAAAAAGAGGATTTTATATTAAATTATCCTAATTTTCGCGGCGTTACAACGAAGTCACAAAGATAGATCCATCTATCGTTGGGTCAGGCAGGACTTCAGGAAAAAGGAAGCCAGACGACAGCAAAGCATCAAATTGAGTGATAGTTTATCATTTGGGCCCATTGGGAGAAGAATGTGTAATGTGTGTATCCAGAAGGCACGACGTTTATACAGAAGATCAGGATTTGCCCCCTCTTTGCTGCATGCAAACCTTGTCTAAACCAATACAAACTAAATTGGAACCATCACAATGGACCGCAACGGGATAATCCCGATCATTTCTGAGAGGACAATGTATATCAGATATACCACAACAGTAGATGTACAAGTGATCATACTTTTGTAAACCTTTTCCCTGTTTGCGGACGTAGAAAATATAATGGTCTTGGCAATTAAAATGATCTGCCACGTGCTAATCCCGATCCTTTCGGACCTTTCCTCCTGCCGCTTCATTTTGTGCCATTGTGCCCTCATTGACTTTAGCCACACTTCTCCCTAGTGGTGAGAGGCTCACAAAACAAGACCAAAAACAGACTCTGTTGAGCCGTGGTCCACTTCATACTCCCTGTTCCCTTGTGTCTCAGTCCAAGTCCAGATCAGATACAGTGGAAGCCCCCAGAAACCAACCAACTACTGCTATAGAACAAAAGCTACTCAGTTTAATTTATGGCAATCTGATTGAATACTAATCTGATTGAATGGAATTAACAATATGAACCGTGTGAGCATACCTGCAAACAAGATTTTTACACTAGGGCTATCCCTAAGCATCTTCTTCTTCCTTTGTATTAAACATCCCGTGGTCAGTTTTCTATTAGTTATCGTGGAGTGGCCTTGTACAATGAAAAAATATAAATTAAAAGGATTCTTCTGTCATTGTATAAAAAAAAAGACTTACAAATGCTCTGCCGCTTAATTGTTTGATTGAGAATGATAATACGCACTCTTGAAATCGGTTGAAAAGTTATTCGTACCGTAAATTTGTTGTATATTCTTCACTCTGTATTTTTTTTTCAGCTAACATATGTCCAATTTGATCTCGAACACTGACATATCTTATCTTATATATATCCTTTAGGTGTGGTTTCCACATAAGCCAGTACAGGTGTCTAACTCTACCACACCCTACACTTACTTGTACACACATACTTGTACATTTCATTTATGTATTTTGAATTTATGTTGTGTGAGATGATCTAAACTAATACTAAATTAAATGAAAACACTGGGTCTCTGCACAGGGCAGTCTCAGGTTTTGCATTATGTGAAAACGGACACTTGTGTCACACAAAAACAAACAATACAAACTACAGGGGAACTCAGTAGAGCACAATCCTACACATGATCGGCTAGTTCTGATAGTGTAAATATGAAAATAGGAAGTGGCCCGATAGCCAAAGTTATTTATTAGTCATAAAACATGGTCCTAAACAGTGGACACGGAAAACCAATGTAACGTACACTTCTCTCTTGACGTTGTATATCTGCTCAAGAGAAATACACTTAGTACAGTATTATATATAGCAACAGAAAAAAGGCCAGAAAGGCCTATATATATATACCTGATATTCCCTGAAAAATAAATCCCAAAATGTTGTAAAAAACCTCCTATGAAAGAAAGTGGAAATTTTTTTTGTCTTCCTGGATCTGTCCCTCTGTCCCGCACAGCTCGGTTTGTACCACTGGGGTTCACTTGTGCACTAATCGCAATGAGAAGTTCTCCAAAGCTCCGACACTGGATTCGCCAATCCTGGAGGGGTTTGTTTGTGGGGGTTTTTTCAACATTGATTTAGTGCACGGACTGTGTGTGCAGTGGGCCAAGCCCTCGCTTGTGTTTGAACAGGCCATAAATCGAACAAACAGAGCGGTATCATCATCATCATCAGCAGGTATCAAAGGGCAGAGGCGGAACACACACACGCCCCATCAGTTGAGCCGGTGTGTCTCGGAGGGCGGTTGACGTCATTCCTTCCCTCGCCCCGTCCATCCCGCCTGAACCCCAACACTGACCCTCACCCTAAAAAGGAATTCCAAGCCAAACCTTTGAGGCTCACCCGTCCTTCACTCTTGTCAAGGTTCATGTTTGTTTCGTTCATCTGTGAGAAATGAACGTCTTTCACATTAGGATAATACAATTGGGGGTTTTTCTTTACGGCCTGCGGGAGTTTGACCTTCATCTGAGGCCAGTGAGGAGATCTGCGGGCCTGACATCAGATGGCAGGCGGCCACACCGACACGTGGCCTTTGCTCCCTCTCTCCTCCCTGCTGTAACCGCCACCGCTCGTGTTTGACTTTCACTGTGCGCGAGGGAGAGCTGTCAGCAGTGAGCCTCTCGCTGTCGTTCGCCTCTCCTTTTCCCAGTCCCTGGGGGTTTCAACCACAGCTTTTGCTCACTTCCGTCCGACTTTGAGAAGAAAGGTGAGATACGCGGGGCGAGAGGCGAAAAGGGACAGGGAGCGGTGAATAGGAGAAGAAAAGGTAAAGAGCCATGTGTTGTACGGGGAAGTGCTCCCGCCTGGTGGGCCTGATCCTGCTGCCTTCGGCCTTCATCTGCATGATCGCCAACCTGCTGCTCTTCTTCCCCGATGGGAACACTCTGGAGAACGACCAGATCTCCCTGCAGGTCTGGCTCATGGGGGGGCTCATTGGAGGAGGCCTCTTTGTGAGTACTGGGTACTGATCTGTTCACAGTGGGGCTGGGTCTTTTATTGGGGTTTTCTGCCATTGATGTAATTGCTTGAGTTTTATCATGAGTATTATTATTGTTGTGGGATGTCTGCGTTTTATTGGATTCTTTTTTTATTCATCTAAAATAATTCTTGTGTGAATCTTTTGTTTTGGTTTGAACTCCTGCCCTGTCTTGGTTTTGACTTGTGCACTATACTTATTTGACAGCCAGATTCTTCTAGATACCTTTGTACCTGTGTCCGTGGTGGGTTCGGAAAAGCAGCAACGCACAAAACTTTATTTTAAATTCTAATCCAGAACATTAATTATCTATAATGAAAAAAAACTAAATATGAATAAATGTTTATGTGGACAATACTACTTAATATAGTGGTATAGTCATACAAGAAAACATCTTCACATTGAGGAATAAACTCAACCTAAGCAAGATAAAGATCAAAGTACATGAACTCAAGTACAGTTCCACTCGCCAAGTACTTTTCCTCGAGCATTCTGATTTTACTCATTCAAATTATATGTTTTTCAATACAATTCGGAGAGGAGGAGAACCTTTTGGGAAACACTGAGGGTTAAGTGATAAAAACATGGTCTCATCACCGAAGACAAACGCACAAAGACTTGATTGTGAGAGTTTCCACTCACACTATCTTGACATTCTTGGTTATGACAAGGGCAATAAATAATTCATAAATATTTAATCTTATAAATGGATCAGAGAGACCTTTGAGTCTGGTTGAAGGACACGTTTATTGCGGTGATATTATCCTTTGGAACAGCGACAGGTCGATTCGGTGTCTTTCCTTTCCCACCTCTATCTATCATGGATTCACAAATATTTGGTTAAAGAGATAAGACAGCACACACAGAGAGACACACACATGTTAATGCAAATGTGTCGATACATGTGTGCATTTATGTAGACACAAGCACAAACACACCAAACCTACACATTAAATGCTTTGGAGAAACTCAGGCACTCAAAATTAGCCACCATTTTATATTTTCAACTTTCCAGATGCTGTGCCCGAGCTGTTCGTCTATCAGGGCCGGGGGCAAGGGTTGCTGCGGGACGGGTTGCTGTGGCAACCGTTGCCGGGTGAGTAAAGTCATGCGGAATATTTAAATGTGTACATGGCGCTGTTGGGACTGGACTGATTAGGATGGGTGTTAAGAGGCAAAAGGTGGAGGAGATATCATATAAAGGAGCAAAGGACAAACTTGAATCGGGTGTATTTTATCAGCGGTACGCCATAAGGCTGGTGTACTGCTGTTATTAAAGGATTTACTGTTACCGTTCATCAGTGTACTTCCACATTTTAAATGAACTATTCAAAGTAATTAACTATGTCAAGTCAAGGTATTTGTGTTGCGCTTGTTGGTCACAATGGCAACCTCGGAGGGTTACACCAGAAAGAAAACATTAACAGGTGGAGAGAAAAATCAATAGGGACCCGGTTAAAGCTCCCAGTAAAGTGAACCCATTTTAACAGCTAATAGATAATAGTCCAGTAATGTCCATAGTCAGCGCAGGACAAGGCAGTAAAATAATGATCAAGCTTGTTCTCGTCTCCAGATGTTGAGCTCCGTGTTCTCCTCTGCTTTTGGCCTGGTCGGAGCAATCTACTGCACCAGTGTGGCCTCGGCAGGTTTGGCTATTGGACCCAAATGTCAGTTGGCCAATGGCCAATGGGAATACCCTTTCGAAAACCTCGGCACGTGAGTGTTCTTCACATCATCATGCTTCCAAATGCACTTTTCTGAATTCTGGAAGAGACACACACAAAAAAAACACTCCCCCATTGCAGTTCCTCATCTGCAATGTATCCGCTCATCTCTGTTACCTATGTGTTATCTTATCATCAGCTACAGCGGAGCAAAAAAGTCTGAGAGCACAAACCGGACCCCACTGTATGAGCAGCTTCCTTATTTTTATTTGAGAAGCAGAACAGCTTTAGTTCATCATTATAAAAAGCTAGATATGTAATATTCTTCAAGTCCGGTAGGTGGCAGGCCAGCCCGTTCTGCAATGAAGCTGGGAACTCCCACCTCACCTTGTCCTTGTCCGTAGACCTAATAATTGGAGGGGAAATATTTTCATATTGATAATGAAAAATGATTGTTGATTAGCAGCCATCTAAAAAAAGAACCCCATCTATTCAAGATTCAACACGAGATTCAAGATTCCTTTTATTGTCATTCAGCAAAACACAGAAATATGTGAAGCATGAATGAAATTAAGAAAATGGCTCCTTTAAAAACAGTTTTTGAAAAACAGGGTTATAAAATAGAGTTCTATGAATAAATATATATAATATATATATAAATATATATTATATATATTTATATATGTGTGTGTGTGTGTGTGTGTGTGTGTGTGTGTGTGTGTGTGTGTGCGTTTTTATATGTGTGTGTGTGTGTGTGTGTATGTGTGTGTATATATATATATATACATATATATATATATATATATATATATATATATATATATATAAGCCCAGGAAGATACATATCTGTATCGGCTTACATGTTTGACGATATGCTCCGATGTGATAACGTTTTTTCAGAACATATAATGCAGAAAAAGATGCTCCGGGTGATAAAGGGTGTAATTACGCAATTTGTCCAGCAGAGCGCGCTTCGACTCCATTGTTTCCATTATTCTGACAGCTGCGCACTGCGGACATGGTGTTAAGTCAGGGGTCTGCAAGCTTTACTATCAGAAGAGGCATTTTTCATATTTTCATCTGGAGCCGCAAAACCTATTTGACCCTTGAGATGAAGATAACGCAGCATAAAAAAGTGTTATATGTATAGTTAGAGTGTATCTGAAATAACTATAGTTTGTTCAGTTTTGTGAAACTATAGAACAAGAAAAAACTAAACTGTTGACATTTTATAGCTGTTTTGTACTGTAACAAAGGGAAACACCAAACTCTTATGAATAAAAGCACTGGCATGTGTAGGCCTCCTTTGAAATAAAACAGAGAACTATGCAGGCCCAACGCCGTTGAACGAGAGTCGTGACAACGGAAGTCCAAAATGTTTGCACGTCACATGACTCATTTAGACTTCAGATAGTTCCCGGAAGTTCTTGGCGCGCAATTCGAATCCATTATTCAGAGCGACAGAACTGCAGTTTTTAGCAATTAGTAATCAATAAATGTTTTGATTTACAATAAAGCCGACCGACATGCCTATGTAGTTACTCTATGTAGTTAGTCAATAAGTTTTCTGAAATCATAAATAATCATAAATTATAATCCACTAAAATGCTTTTAATGCGCATGTTGATTTGATCCAGATGTGCTGATAATGTACAATCGGATTATTTAAACGTCTTACCCTTCATGAGTGCAACACAGACATTGATCCATTCTGCTGCTACTCTGATGCGCTGCTGCTCACTTCCGGGAACTACTGATGGGCTCCATGATCCGACTGCTGATCGGAGATGTCGCTACTCTCTCTCTCTCAAGGGCTCTGTGCAGGCCCATATGAGTCCTTACCTTATTTGTGGAAAATTAATAAAACTCTTTTCTTTTTTGGGGATTTCTCCATGGTTAGATTACCGGGGGTCGGAAGTCATTCAGACTAGTAACTGTGTTTTTCTTAGTGGGACTGGGATGAGAGCTGAGGTTTTGAAGCATGATGGTACAACGTCTTGCCGCGGGGAGATGTTAAATATGTCTCTCAGGACATGAGGCAGCAGGTCCACGCACCCCTTGAGCAGGACCTGCAGCTTTCCGTGGGTTGATTTTCCTCAGGGTCCGTTGGTCAAGACTCAGCCCCTGGTCGTCGCCAAGTGGAGACGCTCTCATTGCTGGTGTGGTGTTCAGTGCTCCAAACCTGCCAAAGTCATTATTGAGATGATTGAGGAAGTCAGCACTGCTGGTGATATCATTTTGCATAAGATTGGACATTTTTCTTAATACTCTCAATGGACTTCACATCCATGTTGGCTTCAAAGCTATGTGTTAAGATAAAGTGTAACACATTGCATCATAGCTTACCCAACTGTCCAAAGCAGCAAACAACTGTAAACAAATGACCTTGAGTTAAATGTCCGGTAGTATTAAAAAGTAGGGTTGGCTGTGTTACTAACAGTCAGCTTCTCAAGGTCTCTCCGCGGAGTGAATGCCGGGCCTGCTCTTGTTTCATCTCTTTTTCCATCACTCCCCTTCTTTTTGCCTCTTCTTCTCTTGTAAGGTTGAGTTGTTTTTGTCAGTGTGGCTGTTCCACCATCTGCCGTTTCCACCGCTGGACACAGATACCAGGCAAACACTATATTCTCTGCCTTGTGTTGGTCACGCGCTGGGTGACACAGTTCCTTTGTGCCCCATTTCGAGTAGTCATCAGTCCATAAAAACTGCGTCCCGCCGGGACTTTAGGCCAAAAAGCCGGCACATGCTACAATACTCTCCTTTTTATTTCCCACTTTATTTCCCCCTCAACTCGTCGTATCTTTCCATTTCCGTCCTTAAAGACACGTTTCCTCGACCCAGTCATTGCAGCTTTTTCCTCGTGCACACCAAACTTAGCCTACTTCATACCTGTATCCCTCAGTGCTGTGGGCGTCCCGTGCAATGCGTGTGCCCTGACCGTCTGATCTCGCTTGCAGAGGTAACGGCAGCTACCTGGTAAACCAGACCCTGTGGACACTCTGCCAGTACCCTGCCAACGCCGTGATGTGGCACGTCGTCCTGTTCTCCATTCTGCTGGCCATGGGTACGCTGCAGCTGGTGCTCTGCGGCATCCAGGTGGTCAACGGCTGCTTGGGATGCATCTGCGGGGACTGCCGCGACAGCAAAGAGGTGGGCGAACAACTTCTGTACAACAATTAAAAAAAAACACAATTCCATTCTGAAATCCGTTTCTCAAGCTGAGATAGAAGAAGAGGAGAGCTCGCAATCCTTTTGCGTTTCTGAACCCCAGGTCATGAAATGTACACATATCGGTCCGGGTAGGTTATAATAAAAAAGGAAGCAATAACACTTTAAACAGTTGTATCAAACAGCGACACAGATCAAAAGGAAGTGCACTCCTTCAAACATAATCCGAAACACACTTAACCACATTGTGTGAATTTTTTTTACCTTGTAATGCCCTAAAAGTCAATATTGAAGTTGATTTAAGAAAAATTAATCTTTTTATATTCCGAAAAATACTCTCATATGGATAAAAGGATAAAAACATTATAATCACACGTTAGTAAGGGAATGAATTTAACGTGTGTCTTCTGTCCCGTTGCAGGATGAAGGTGGCTTGTGAAAAGTGAAGATCACCCTGCTGTAATCTGTGTTTGCAAGGGGCAGAGATTTAGCCTTGTTAAGCAGGTTGAGATTTTAGGTTGATACTCCGTTGATTCTTGTGTCTCTAACACAACCTTTATGAAACGTGTTCGAGCCTTACTCCATTATTGTGTGAATTTATATTCTTGCTGATGGTTTGTCTTTATTTCTCTCTTTGGTCGAATTGAAATAAGTATTGATCTGATAAGTTGCGTCCGTGTTGGGTTGGTTCAATAGGACTGATATGAATCAAACGTTAATTGTAAATCATTTGTTTGTTTTTGCTTTATAGACATTGATATACATATCAGGTGAATGTGATGACACAATAAGCACTGATGAATTTGAAAATGAAATTCTTTTGAATTATTTGCATTTTTTTTTTTAAAGAATAGAATTTATGTATCATGCGAGTAAAATTCCTCCGAGGTGGTTAAGACATATCAGTTCTGTCTGACCTTCAACATTAACCCCCCACCCCTTGTGAATTTCTCTCTCATTTTTATGGCTCCAACTGAGTTATAGACCACTTCTTATTATCCAGCTGAAGAACTTCTGCAGAACCGCTGACTGTGGCAAGACACAGACAACCGCTCACCGGTAACTCTTTCATTAATGAAAAACACGAAACACAAACCAACGTAAATGCAGTGTGGCACTGACCGGCTTCCGTCCCACTGCTCCTCGTTGAAAGTTGAACAGGCCCGATGAGTCCAAAGTGCATTCATTGAGTCCTTCAGTTGTTCACACAAAGTCCATTCCCATTCAAATATTGAAGGTCTTTACTTGGAATATGGAATTTACTTAGAAAGGTTGAATAATATAAATGACATTACCATTCAATCCATTGAATACAAAATATAATATCACATCAGAAACACTGCTTTTTTTTACATTAGTAGCTATTTTCCTAGCTTTTGCACATCAGACCAAAGGGAATTTTCACAGGGAAAGCATGAATGAACTAATGATATTTGAATTGCAAAGTACACAGATATAGCCTATTGAATCTCTCAACATTTCTTTAACACAGTAAATCCTGTGTCAAATTTGAAGCTTTCCACTGTAAATCGCCCATGACGATGACACCAAAAGAATTTTGCTGCCGGATGTGAAACCCAGTCCAAAGTAACTCGAATGTGTTTTTCACTGCATGGTTTATTCACAATATCCATATCTCCAATAAAAATGTGATTGGTGAAAATAGTTACTTTCTGTGAGATTGCAATTATTAAAAAATTGAAGAATACCTGTTAGGATTGAGAAAATATTGCACAGGTTATCTAGCAGAGTTTGACGGAAACACACCATTTGTATTGACTACTTGACTAACAAACTAAATTCCCTTGTCAAACCATGAGCGATAAAACAGTGATTTGTTTTTATTTAAGACATCCTTATTATTCCAGATTAAATAAAGGTATGACTAATTTAGTGCATGCAGAGATTTGGGTATATTGCAGAACATTTGTGCTGTATATTTTCATTATAATTAAGAATCGTGGTCTGTATAATGTGTTATATACAGTGTTTTGCATAGCTAAAGTCATGCAATGATCTGCTTCATAGACTGGATTCACATTTCATCATGGCTTTAAAAATGAGATGGCTGTGTAGGGGAAACTTCTGCACAAAAGGGTCGAAACCAACAAGCAGTTTGCAACTGCAGAGGAATCAGTGACGGGAGCAACAGCACCAGTTTTTAATGCACGAGAGCAAAGAGCCAATGGTTACAGTCATTGGACAGCAGTGTGGACAAACATGCACAAAGTGATGCTGGGTGAGATCTCCTCCTGAGAAGACTCGTCTTAACAGTTTCTCAGGGGAGGATAGACAAAATTCCACGACAAGTTACACCATCAGTAGGGCGATGCATGCATAGGTGTGGGCCAACAGTTGCTGCAAGTCAGTTGTCTGCATCACGCAGAAGGTTTTCCACACGAGGTGTTGTTTGTTCTCTGCTGCTGAAGTGAAACTTCTGTCTGGTACACTGCGGAAGTGAAACAGAGAGCAGCTGTCGGGTACATCATGTTCTCTGTTGTCGATGTTCAAATGGCAGATTTGTTTCAAACAAGCAACAGTTTTTCCTTTAGATGAATTTAAAAGAAACCCCTTGGAGGTTTCTGTCAATGCTAATATGATGTTTACACACCAAAAGGGCATTTAATTCTCTTTTTTCGAGGGGAAACTAGAAAGTAAACCGCTCTGCGTCGTGGAAATTCTTTGAGTTTCCCAGTGAGAAATGAATGTGTCACCAATCACATTGTCTTTGCAAGTTTATTCCTCAGTTGGGTCTAGAGAACATAGGTTCCCGGCTAGAAAGGACAGAGTCAGCACCCAGAAGTTGGTAACGGAGTCTGACCCTGCGTAGCTTCTGCAGCTGCATCTCAGAGGCAGACAGGATGTTGGGGGTTTCACAAATGCACATGATGAGAGGATGACTGTAGGTAAAAAGGACCGAATGGACCACCGGTGGGTGTCTCTTGTTGAGTATGATCTCTTGAAGAACACAGGTTGGGAAGGTTTTACACGTCCCATACATGGCTCATATGCAGTCGAACAGGCGACAGTCGCATGTTGGAATGTACTCACCATGTGCTCGAAGCTAAAAGGAAAACTGCATGTGAAGGCATACCAATGTTTAGGTTGAATATAGGCTTTTTTTAAAAATTACAACCACTGATGGTCAAGACACGGGTAGGTCTGAAATTAGAAAGGCAATAGTGGAATGTCAAACCAATCACAATGTGTGGGAAGAGGTCCAGGGGCGTGGAAAACCCCTGGACCAAAAGTATATAAACTGGAAGATCAGAATGTGTACTTCAGTCCACCCTGGGGTAACTCATGGTGCTTGTGTCCTATTTTGTGAAATAAACACCACTTGGCTCGAAGACCGTCTGCTTCACCTCTGATTTGTGACTCCGTCCGGGAGTTCTGTTTCTACCATAGTTAGCGAGCACCAGCACCGAACGGAGAACAGTAGTTTAGCCCACTACACTCTAAGATGCAGACGTGGATTGCTTATACATACGCAGATCAAATGTGCGCGCGCGCAATACAACTCAACAATGCGAGGACGGTAAACTGTACTACTGTAAGGACTCAACCTGATTATGGAAAGTGCCTTGAGATCACATATGTTGTGACTTGGCGATATACAAATAAAAATTGAATTTTTCCATTCATCAGATGACATAAAACCTTTATTTACCTGTTAGCGAGACTTTTTTTTTTCCGGCTCAGCTACTTTTTTTCTTGATGTGTGATGGATATTTGTTGCCCCCTTCAAAACTCATCACGGCGTTAAACCGACATTTATAATCTTGGAAATGTAGCGGTCAAAACGTGAGCCACTGCACGCGGCACCATGAGGGTGAGTTCAGACTAGCCTACTAGGTCCCTAGAGAAAAGGGTCGGAAAGATGCAGAGGAATAATGGCAGTTAATACTGGGTTATATATGTATATGTATATCAGATGATAATACATGTTTACCACTACAGAAAACACTACAGACGCACAAGTATCAGGGAGATAAAGTAACAATAAAAAGCGAGGGGGACACACCCTTCGACTGAAATTTGTGGCACTTTCATGTCCTTTATTGGTTTAAAGAAAAAGTATTCCTTGGAAATGAATGATGAGCAGTATTCTAAAAACAACAACAACAACAATAAGATAAAACCCCAGCAAGTGAAACAATCATAGATACATAAGTGATAACAATGTAAAAGATACACCAATGAAATACAACACCTTCACACCAGCACTCACACACCCGTGAGAGAAAAGAGTCCTTGTGTGTAACATGTCCCCACATATATGATGTGCTGCAGCAAAGCTTCGCCGTGCAAAAGCCAAGATATGTGAAAATAAAGCTCTTAAAACTGAAGCTCTAGAACAGGTACAGGTTTTACACACAGGCTACATACACGTAGGCCTCAGAGGGTCCGGCTGTAGCTTCACCATCCTCTCCATAAACCTTACACTTTCTTTCAGTTCCTCCCATTTCAATTCCAAATCATCCAACGTTTCGGCCATGTTCACAAATGAGCCTCTCACGCGACTGTCGGTTCTCTCCGTGTATCTCACCACACTTTCCAACTCAGATGCCGACAAGGTCGAATATTTTTTCAAACAGTTCAATTTGGCCATGTTTTCATTCAGTATCTTAAAGAGGCTTCGGCGTTGTGACTCAAGGTTTGCCTGTAGGGTATAAAATGTATGACAAGGGGTTTAAAATGTTGTGGTTGCAGTATTATTCTTTTCACAACTTTACAAGCAATTCAATAAAAGGGATTAAACAACTCGCCTTTCCAGATTCTATTAATTGCTTCTCTCTCCAGAGTTGCTCCTTCAGGATCCTCTGTGATTTAGGAGGCACAATAGATATACTGTCAAATTCTTTGGCATACAGTCATATCCTTTTGCAATAAAATGAACTTAAATTTCATCTTCTGTCCATCTTGTTTGTGCTGCCACATCACGCTGTATTACAAAATATCCCTTATCAATGAAAACTCCCACTGCTCCACTGAAAAACAAGCTGTTTTCAGACATGAACTGCGGAAAATGTCCAGAAATTTGAGTCCCCGACAGTTTCTCGCACACATCCTCTCCAGAAGATTTAAGGGAAGTGCCAGAACTTCGCTGCACGTCTATAAGCCACTTTAGACTCATGAAGGTCGCCGACGATGTATTTACCAGTTTCTCCTTCAGTTCGTTTGAGATTCCAGAGCCAAATAAGCACATCATGCAGAATGTTAAGCACAGGAGCCTGGTGCCTCTGGCCAAGGCTGCTGCTGCCATCACTGCTCTGGGAGAAGGTTTAATTCAACTGTGGGAACACAGGGAATGAAGTTTAATAATCATGTTTATATACTCTTGTAAATTATGATAGTTATCGTCTTTTTTCGTATTATAAGACAGGGCCCCACTCAAGGTTCATCTTATCTCACAAAACAAAGTTTTCCTGCCAAGGCCTTTTGAGCCCTCAGGCCCGCCGCCTGTGAAACAACACTTTGGTCATGCATCATGACATCCTTCAGTCAAAGACTGGAACAGGAAGTGTGTCAAGGCCGCGCGCCATGCCATCGGAACAAGATCGCTACACCACTCGGGAGCGGCAGCGGCAGACCATTTGCCCCCTTTAGATCTCGGCGTCGCCCTCCATCGTGCTCTGCTGCGCGCGTCAACCTGATGTGGCGTGGCTGTGAAACATGGATGGAATTATTTCTATTACATTCACCCTGTCTTCTTTTTCTATCGAGGAAAACTTATTTCGCGATAGTTATCTCTATCATTTTATCACCCAGCCCTAGCAGCGAGATCCTCCGCGTGACATTGGCACCTCAATGGCAGGCGTGTGGCGGGTGTCAGAGAGAATTCACTACCATCATGTTATGGCTACACGCTTGGTTTGAGTCTCAAAAAGAATTTATTTTCACTCTTACTGATTATTATTATTATACTTATTATCATACTTACGTTTGGTGAGGTTTAGGAAAGAAAAAACTGGGTGCAAATAGCATTGTTGGCTACTGACACATGGGTGCCTATAGCATTTGCCAAAAACAAAACACAATGGTGCATCAAAGTAGCTGCTAATAAACAAAACAATTATGGAGAGAAATTTAACCAAATCGGCAGACACAAATCAAATAATGACAAATCAATCTGCTTTTCTATATTTTGATTCCAGTATGAAGATACAGATATGGCTCTTCCAAGACAGACATTTAGGCCTACAGACAAAGACAATTATAAGATAAGATACGCCTTTATTGATCGCCAGAATGGAAATTCTGAGTGTCAGTGTTACACCCTGAAAAGGGGAGATGTGATTAATCTCACGACACGATGCTTTCGCTCTGGCAGCGTCATGGAGAATTGTGTTTTGATTCAAAAGGGTTTACAAAATAGTGCAATATATACATTGATACAGAGTTCTTCTGTAACATTGTTACAATTCTCTGATGTTCTCTCTGATAGATACACACAAAATAGCCTGTACTTCATAAAACTGTCTTGAACAAACAAACTTAAATGTACTTCTGATAGACGAAAACACATTATAAACAGTTGTACTTATATGTCTTTTCATGTTACATCTTTCTTTTATGCACATTTACTTCTAGAGCAAACACAAATGTATTGAACATTCTTCAAACTCGATCATCTCAGATGTATTATTATTATTATTATGATCTCTCATCAGTGTCATGCCGTGTGCCGCTGGGCAGCAGCATATTAACGTGCAGGTATCACGTGACCCCTTCGTCCTCCTCTCGGCCACTAGGGTGACCACACTGAACACGTGGAGCATCGAACTCTGTCAGTAATGCTTTTAAAACAGGTCACACTTATACAGAACAAAGCCAAAAGTATTCAACAATCACCATTGAATTTATACCAAAATGTGGTACCTGAAAAGGGGAGATGGGATTAACTTCACCACACGATGCTTTCTCTCTGGCAGCGTCATGGAGACCGAGCACAGACTATCGCACTACTAACTAATCAATCTGGAGTGACATCTCCAAAGACTGAACAAACAGATAACAGACCAATACTGTCGAACAGATAACACACTAATACTGTCAACCCTTGTGCAACATTTCTGCCTGTTTGGTCCATGTGATTTTAATACTCATGGAAATATGAATACTGTTTTGTCTATTAGAATCCATGATCAAATGATACTAAAACTCAATCTATCACATCAGTACATGCTCCTCGCCCTCGCCCCCCTTACTGCAAGCACTACATCGGATCAAAGCCCCAGGGGTTTCAGGAGTCAGGACATGCCACGAGCTGCCAATTATTTTTTAAAATTCAGAGATTCTATGAACAATGTAATTCTCAACGGAAGTAATACAACCAAGCCTTACGTGTCCAATGCCACACAACAAACACCCACAAAATTCTTATCTAAAGTTGGATTGTGGAACTGATTAAGTTGGCCTGACGTTTTACAAGGGTACAGGATATTTATTTAATAAACAAAGGAATTGCCCTGACAACACACTATGGGATTCTGTCACGACCGGCCATCTCCCGTACGTCAGTTTTGTTATTTTTGTTGAGCCAACCACGTCCAAATTTTTTTCAAATCTTTCATTCCTTTAATTTAATTAGGCCTACTTCTGCCAAGGAGGTTAGGATTTCGCCCGCTGCATTGCACATGTACCTTACTTTTTTTCTATTTGTACCACTGTTTTTAAAGTATCGGAAGCGGCAATCTTAATCTCGTTACTTTTAAATTGACGATAAAGATATACTACAACATTTACTTTAAATCTGTTCTGACGCCTCTCTGACACCTGCCACTGGGGGGCCAGTGCCACTCAGAAGATCTCGGCCCTGCTGTCTGCAATGTTCTTTACCTATTCCCCTGAGTTAAAGGGAAAGTTCAGTGATTTTGAAGTGCGGTTGTATGAGGTTGATAAGGTAACATATTGACTATGCATAAGTAACTCATATCACCCCACTTCAAAATCACTGAACTACCCCTTTAATATAGAGCTCGCTCTAGATCCAAACACGTTCTGAATACTGTGTGGGAGTAACTCATGATATGCTTTCTACATGAAAAGTACTACTCCCATTAAGTCACAAGTCGGTGTACTTGCAGCGTTATTACATTCCACATCTGACTGGTTATGTCAAAACTACAAGGCCAAAATAGATAACGGTCTGGGGGAAAAAAGAAGGCGAGGAGCAGCAGTGAAGTAGAAATTACAGATACGCAGGACATGTTAGAGGTTGAAGTTAAGTTTCCAGTTCAGTAACACAGGACATGCACACAGACCTTGTCTCCGGCCTCGCCTTTATCGCTGCGATGCCTCTGAAGAAAGCAGCTGTTTCTGCAGAAACTCGAATAACCTTCAAAAGTCAGGAAAAATACTCGGATAAGAAGTCCACCATGTATCACAGCCTGTGATTTCTGCAGAATACTGTTGTGTACGACACTTGACAACTGTTTCTACATGTCCTATGTGCACCTACCAGCTACCATGTCAAGATATCTGGTATGATGAGGCAGATGTGTACGTGTGTGGACAAACGTGTGACATCCCACGCTGCCAGTTTCGTAGATAGTGAGAACAAAAGAGCTGTACGCCCACATGTGCTGTGAACCACATCTCGAAATAAACGTCTCCCGCTGAAACTGCTCATCGGCTGCTTCGACTTGTCTTTCTGCAAACCTCCTGAAACCTGAAATTCCTTACATAATTGGACTTCTATGAACTACTGTCATAGTCCACTATATGTATACAGCTGACCAGCACAGTTTTGACACACTGCACATGTAAAAATCACACAGTCATTTTGATGAGCCCCATCTGAAATAACAAGGGGGACTTTGAACTGATATATTGTACACTTGACATAAAGGAGATATTCAAATCATAAGACAACTTAAACCGACCAGACGGACTGACAAACCACCGCCCGGGGCCTTGTGTTGTGTTCTGTATTGTGTTCTGTGTTGGGTTCTTTGTGCTCTGATCTGCCTTTTGTCTTTCGCATCAACATACAACACAGTACAGTGCAGTGGAATATCTGATTACAAGCTGAATGAGGTAAAAAAAAAAGAAAAAAAGTGAAATAAAATCTGGAAGCGAGGTGCCAAACCCTCCCGTGTATAAAGCTGAAAAGCCAGTGCTGTCTGAAGGGAAGTGTTTGAATTGAAGCTTGGAACCTGCGTATTTAAAAAAAAAAAAAGAAAAAGTAACACAGGAAAATTAAATGTTGCAAGTGACACGTACCTTTCGTCGATGAAATAGTGGACAAGATATAAAGTACATCTGAGGCAGTCTGTGTCTGTGTGAATGTGGAGATTAAAAGAAGGAGAACAAAACTTGACAAAAAAGAAAAGGAGGGGCTTGGCTCCAGGCCAAGTGTGTGTGTATGAGAGTCAGGGAGAAAACTCTGAAGAGCTGCGGCTCTCGCCTGAACAGGGGCGTACGAAAACCAAGCGGGGGCCAAACCAGAATAAATCAGTTTTAATAAAACATAAAAAATGAAACTATAGGCAATAAGTAAGATCATGTCAACAGAGTCCGTGCTTATGCAGAAAACATAAGCAGTGTTTAAGTAATTATTTAAGAGCCGTAGTAATCGAGTAGCAAATTCAACAAAGGGGTTTACAGCGTTGTGTTAATACATAGCGAGTAGTTGATTGGTTTCCCAGTGTTTTGGTGATACAAAGTGATTAGTGATTGTTTTACGGTGTTTTATTGATGCATAGTGATTAGTGATTGATCCACAGTGGGTTATTGATCCACAGGGTATAGCCTGACTCACAGTAGTTCATTGGGTAGTAGAAATTTGGGTTATTTGTTCCACAATATTGAACATCGAGGCATGGTGTAAGGGATTGAATTAATTATTAAAATTAATGGTGAATTAACAAATTGCAACCATATGGTTTGACAAATTGTCTTAAAAACGTAATTGAATAAATCCCAATTATAAGACATTACTTCCTGCTTCTTCAAGCTGCCAAAGAACGGACACGAATTAGAATAATAAGATCCTTAAGCAACCCAGGAAAATGAGTGTAACACCAGCAGCCATTGTGGAGACTAAGCACCCACAATGCATGAAATACATTCAAAGTGGACTAAGGGATTAGATCCCTCCTGGTCCAGGGAAGGCACGTTCGATGTAGGTGATTTGACACTAGAAATTATAAAAGTGTTCAAAAGCGAAGGTCAATAATAGAGAAAGAACGTGAGGGACAGATTGAATGATCTTAAAGACATGAAAACAGAATCAGACAGAAAATATCAACAACAGGAACTTCATAACGCCGCAGGCCTTCATCCACCTCTGACAGAAACTGTGAAGATAAATGGCGATTTTGAACTCATGGACATGATATTTAAAATGTCATGGTGTGATTTAACATGAATATATATAATTAAATGGGGGAAATGTTATGGAAAATTGTAACCTTTTCATGTATATGTGTACTTAGGCATTTGAACATCGACAACAGAGAACATGATGTACCAGACAGCTGCTCTCTGTTTCACTTCCGCAGTGTACCAGACAGAAGTTTCACTTCTGCAGTAGAGAACAAACAACACCTTTGTATGGAAAACCTTCTGTGTGATGCAGACAACTGACTTGCAGCAACTGTTGGCCCACACCTATGCATGCATCGCCCTACTGATGGTGTAACTTGCCGTGGAATTTTGTCTATCCTCCCCTGAGAATCTGTTAAGACGAGTCTTCTCAGGCACCAAGCGAGGTCGACCTGTCTGTGGCAGGCCACGACAATCATCGTGCAGCTGAAGTCTCTCTCTCTCCCAAGGTGTCATAGTCGCGGGGAGATGACGACATTACCCTGAACTAAATACACCACAGAGACCGGGAACAGGCAGATTGTCTTGGGGCACCATACACCGACCACCTTGTTTATCTGTGTAAACGAACCAGAAATCTCCTTGATATATACATTGAGCTCTTATCATAAATACTTCTGCTTGAGACGTCCACGGTCTCCGTCTCCCTGAATCAATTATTCCTTTTCATAACTGTCCTGCTCACTCCCCATTCTGCGGAGATCTCACCCAGCAACACGTTGTGCATGTTCTTTCATCACTTTGTGCATGTCCTCTTGCAAGATCAATAAAACCAATGCTTGTGCTCCAGATCGACAGACTGGGTCTTTATTGCACAGACAAACATAGATCATTTCCATCTCAACTTGAATTTCCATCATAACACACACACACACACACACACACACAAACACACACAAACACACTCCTTTGAGATTTATCGTATCCGAAGAACATTAAGTAAAACACACTAATCTAAAGGCCTCTCAGGTCGACCACATATGAAACAAAACATGTGACAAAGAAAGACTGTCATTGAGAGTTCTATTTCGCGGTTGGAGTTACTGATTATGAGCTTCATCTAGAATGAGTCCATACACAGAATGTGATGTCGGAGTCTGACATAGAGAGGGGCTAACACAGCCACTTTTTATATGCACAAGAGGCGGATGGTGTGACCTGGTTTAACCAGTAGAAGTGGTAATCGAAAAAAAATACATTCTTTACTATGGCCACTAGGGGTCCGTATTTCATCATATTAATGTTGTACCAATGGGTAATTCAGAACACTTATATTTTTTTTTTATTTTATTCAAGGGACAATGCAACAAGAATTGTCCCAAAATATTACAAACCCTTTTCTTCTCTTTTCCTTTTCTTTGTTTTTTTCTGTCCACTCCTTGTCTTTTAGCTGTGTTCGAGAACAGCGCAAAGAATTACTAACACTTTACACGTACACTGTCGGATGTTATACTGTATTTTGAAAACAATAAAACTGTTCTTAAACGTGATCATACTGGACAATGCAACTCGGGATACAGTGGTCCACGTGATGTCTGCAGGCAACATCCTCGAGCAGGATTGGCTTCAGTCACCTGTGAGCCTAAAATACTTTGAGTATGAACTGTGAAATGTATTCTACAGCAATGTGCAGGCGGAGGACTATTAAATGAAGTGGTCCTGGGGAACTGACCTGGTGTTCTGTTCCGTACCAGTCTGTATCAGACCAAAGCATCACTGCGTATCACTCCATTGGCCAAATTGCCACTGGACAGGACCATGGCAACACGCGCGCGCACAGAAAGGGACGCAAGGGACAGAGATGCCGACCCAGTCCCCCCCAGCAGTCAGTCAGGGAGATTGGCAGCAGCCTCGTTGTGCTGCTTCACCGGGGGTCCTGATTTCACGGACCGCCTACGTCACGACTGCGTCAGCACCGATGACCTCAGCGTTACCGGTACGGGAGGAGGGGGGGAGGGGGGAGAGGGGGGGGGGGGGAGAATAAGCAGGGTGTTGCCGCCCCTGAGACACACTCACGCATCGCAGAGCGTTACAGCAGCAGGGTGGGAACAGGGCGCCCCTCCATCTCTCTTAATCATCGAGCCTTTCGACCATTGACCCTCATCGGAGCCCGCCGACAACCTCACGGAGATACACCGCAGGGAGAGAGACAGACCGACGGGGAGAGAGAGAGACACCGACCGACGGGGAGAGAGAGAGACACAGACCGACGGAGAGAGAGAGAGACACAGACCGACGGAGAGAGAGAGAGACACCGACCGACGGAGAGAGAGAGAGACACAGACCGACGGAGAGAGAGAGAGAGAGAGAGCGCAGGACCGCGTCAGCACCTCGGACAGCGACATGGCGCCAGTGGCGGAGGACGGAGCTCAGCTCGGTGAGTCCCCCCCCCCCCCCCTGACCGACCTCCCATTGCCACATCCACCTGTCTGTTGTTGTTGTTGTTGTTGTTGTTGTGGTTGCTGCTGTTGCTGTTGTTGTTGCTGTTGCTGTTGCTGTTGCTGTTGTTGCCTTGAAAGTCAGGACATTAGGCTGAAATATTGCTGAATGGGAAGTAGAGATGACAGAGACGGTAAGAGTGATGTGATTTAAAATCATCCTGAGCTGACTGCCCCTCCCCAGTATTCACCAATGGATGAGAGGGGGGGGGAGAGGCATGTCTCTTCACATACGTTCGAGATGGATGATGCTACACCTTCAAATATCGCAGCAAAGCACGCTCAGAGAATACACACAAAGGCTTAGTGACATCTGGAGTAATACTGTAGAGAATACAACAAAGAAATATGTTGTAAACAAGGTGTCACCCACCCTGAATACCCCCCCCCCCCCCCCCCCCCCCCCCGAAAGGGTGTTAACCTGAGTGCTTTTCCACTGAGCCGCCCTCCTAACAGCAGGAAATGGTCTGCGTTTCCACCGATGAAACAGACCTATTAAGCTGCACAAGAAGGCGGCATTGCTGTTGTCGTCGAGTCACAGTTCAATGCCATGAAACAAAGAACTTAAGCATTCAGTGGCAGATATCCCTGTAATATGGCTCTGGCTACAGACAGGCTGGTTCCTGTCTGTACTGTGGTAAGGTATACAATGCTTTGCACAAAACATAATCTTTAAGAATCTATTTCGCTGTGGAAAATGTTGCTGGTTCTCAATTTTGCTTTTGTTTCCTTTTAAAAGTCTGTTCATCAGTCAAATAAGGCTTCCCTATCCTGCACTGCAGGTCTGCATATCATCGCCTGATTATGGTGATGCTCCTTGTCATTATCAAATTGAATGGAGCAAAAAGACAGTGGCGTACATCTGTTTCTCCATTTGTGCTAGACCTGTCATCCGAAAGTCAACCAGTCACTCGATGACGTTGTGCCGTTACTTACACCATCTGTTTCCTGATGAAATGCTGTGGCCATGCTTGGAACACAGAAGTGATGATTCTTCTCCAGGGTTGGACAGATTGATTGTTGTTCTCATCTCCATCTGAGTCAGGACTGCAGCCTGCGTCAGTCAGAAACACCAAACGGACTCAGCTGCGTCAACACAACAAAATCTCTTTAGACTGCAACATGAAGAACAGTTTTATGTGAGACTTTTTTTCCATGGGGGATGTAGTTAGATGTTTAATTAACATTATTTCCCCCCTCTTTCCCCCACCCACTCCCTCCCTCCCTCCACAGTGGCAGTGCCAGTAGGTGTAGCTGTGGTGAGCGTCTTTGGCCTTGTCTTCACTGTGTCAGCCTTTGCGTGGATCTGTTGCCAGCGTAAAAACACTAAATCCCAGAAGACACCGCCTTACAAGTTTGTTCACATGCTCAAAGGGGTCGACATCTACCCAGAGAGTCTCAGTGGCAAGAAGAAGTTTGCTGCACCGGCCAGCACAAAAACAAACGACAGCAGTAAAACCGATGTTAACGGAAACTGCCACACTGCGACACCGATGAGTCCGACCGGCACCAATAAACTGGCATCAAGTCCCAACGGTTCCAGATTGGCTCTCCATCTGGATCTGGAGAAACGGGATCTGAATGGCAACTTTACTACCAAACCATTTCACCACCACCACCAGAAGGTGCGGAGCTCCCCGGACCTTGAGCTGCCGTCTCCCCATGCAGGGTTCACCCAACATGGTTTAATGGACCACGGTGACCTCCCTTCACCATCCAGCACCCTCTCCAGTCAGGCGCCCACTCCAGCTGTGGACAAGCCCAACAGAGAGGAGAGGGAGAGTGGGTTAGGGACACTCCACTTCTCCCTGGAGTACCAGCCAGAGAAGAAGGCATTCATTGTCCACATCAAGGTACTGATTGTGTGTGTGTGTGTGTGTGTGTGTGTGTGTGTGTGTGTGTGTGTGTGTGTGTGTGGGTGTCTTTGCAATCTGTCTATTGATAGAAATTGAAATTGGCTCCCCACAGTCTTGAATAATTGATTGATTGGTTGATTTTACTTTCTAATCCAGGAAGCCCATGGGCTGAGCCCAACTGATGAACAGTCTATGACCTCTGACCCCTACATCAAGCTGACCCTGCTGCCAGAGAAAAAGCACCGCGTGAAGACCAGAGTCCTGCGGAAGACTCTGGACCCTGCCTTTGACGAGACCTTCAGCTTCTACGGGATCCCACTGGCCCGAGTGTCGGAGTTGGCCCTTCACTTCATGGTGCTCAGCTTTGACAGGTTCTCCCGGGATGAGGTCATTGGGGAGACCCTCGTCCCCTTGTCCGGGATTGACTTATCAGAGGGGCGTGTCCTGATGAGCCGAGAAATCATCAAGAAGAATGTTAAGGTAAGATTTTTTTTCATCAGATCCACTTAATGATTGTTTTGATAAGAACATCTCCAATAATAACATATCCATCAATGCAACATCAGCATCTGCATCTCAAGTTTCCAAATGAACTGCAACATGGCAGTTTAAAGGAAAGATATATAAACCAAAACTTTAATTACTGATTATAAAATCTGCATCTTAAATGAAAGTTACATTTTTTAATGTAATCTGTATGTCTGCAAATACCTCAAATTCACTTTCATTGTCGCTGTCTGTAGTTACGTTAAAAATTGTAAATATGAAATTAAGCCAAGTGGGAAAGCAGATAGGAAGTGTAGTTCTCTGTGGAGACAGAGGGAGATGTGTTCTCACACATGGATACTGAGGTCTGGGCTTGTGCTTAGTTGGAATGCTGTCAGTGTGAACCCATGGTTTTCCTTTTTTTTTGTTTAATATATATATCTTTTGAATTCTGAAACAACTATTTGTTCTGAAGTCCAGGAAATATGTCGTTTAGGTCTGCATGATCAGTGCATTTCAATAGCCAGCTTATATTGTTTTTTTTATTTAGTAATTTTATTAATTTCCAAACAGCATCTTATAATTGAAACAGTAATGCAGGATGTCTGACTCACATGGACATTTACATTCTGAGTAGTGTACAGAATATATGGAGTGATTTCCACACCATTATGGATCCGTGGGTTTGTGGTCAATAATCTTCTACTCCAGACTGACTGTTCCTGGCAACCGTGAGCACCACAGATGTACTGTTGCTCATTTTCAGTCAGACATCTTTCCTCTTAGAGGAATGCCATGTCACCATACCTGGGAGATCAAATCCCCACATGTACAATACTGTATATCCATTTTCTGTAAAGGCACTGGACTGAACTCAGATTGATTCTATGTCTGGTGAATTTAAATGATGGAGTGTAAGAAGATATCTACATCCTGTTTTTAAGGTCTTGGGTCGAGTATACAACAGCGCTCTATACACTGTTAATAGATGGTTTGGCTGAGCATTTGTCCATTTTCAAGTGGAATGTGAGAGAATATCAATGTAATTATAGGCGTGTGGGCTGATATTGTACTTTGCAGAGCTCTGCCAAAATTGAGGCTCTGTGCCTACCAGATGGAAGTGGATATGTTCATGTACATTTGTACCTTCCCCGGAGGAATATGAGATATCTGTTATTTGTATAAAGATCTCTGAGACGATGCAGTGCTGGGAAACATGGCTCCAGTTCATGGAAATATAAAAAGGTTGATTGCCTCTCCGCAGAAGTCCGTATTTTTATCATCAAGAGGACAATAATTCTGTTTCTCCCCACATATAGAATAACCATATTTTTTCAATTCCATTTCTCATTTGGGTCCCAGAAGAGAAAAATTGAATGAACCTCAGCTGTGGAGACGAATCTGTACTGCATTTTTGGGAAAGGGTTTTTGTGAATTAATCAATAGAACATTTGTTTCAGAATCCAGGGTTTGCAGAGGTTTTTTCTTTTAGGTTCTTTTATTGGATTGGATGTTGGCAGAGAACAAAAATACTTGACCTCTTTTAGTCAATTGCTGTGTATCGGCTGTATTGTATAGTCTCTTTATTCAAAGAGAAAGTCCTGACTAGCAAAAATGTAGTGCAAAGATTTTTTGCTGATGGTGTAGCAGAGTTCATATTGACACACTTGAATTAATGAATTGACTCTATTCAGTGTTATATCTGATTCTTTTTTTGCCTAATCTTCATGTGGTTATATGTATGAAATTTAGTTGCTCATTGGCTGAATTTTCTCACTATGTGACATCGCTGTTGTTCTCATGATTGGAGGCACCTCTTTGATAACAGGGTGGTGGCTCTCTTTGTCTGCATGGCATAGATTGTGTCCTAATGCTTTGTGCGAGAGAGAGAGAGAGAGAGAGAGAGACGGAGAGAAAGAGTTGAGTATGCATGTGAGCACGTAACACAATGAATTGATAGAAATTGTCACAAGCGGCGTCGTTTTTGACCAGTTTTCACTCTAGATGAAGATAAAAGCAATAAAATAAAGCAAAATATGGGCACTTATTCTACACAATAATAAATCTATACAATGTCCCCATGGGAGTGAAAGAGAAACACACTGGCAGCATATACGCATTATGTAGTTTCAGAGAGCAGAACATCGGGTCAGAGGTAGAAATCGTCAGGGTGCTATATTTCTCACTACCATGGCAACCCAGAAGCAGAGGCGTGATATCCTGTTAGATGTGATCGCAGTGTCAATTCTCTTAGGTGCGGACACAGGCGTGGACATGCATTGTGGAGCAGTTACACAGTGGAAGCTCTAATGCAGAGAAGAATTAGGGAGCCTCTCAATGATACACGTCTGTGCAAGTTAAGATATGAGAAACATTCACTATAAGCAGGTGGTGGTTATTTAGTTGACAACCATTTAATCATCAGCACCGACACCATTTCTCGTACGTCTGCATTTGTCATACAGCACTGTTGATAGGAAATACTTATTTGCTGTTTTTCATTGTAATGTAGATTCAGCAGTTTCCATAGGCTTGTTTAACCACGGATAAAATAAGTGTGTGTATGTGTGTGTGTGTGTGTGTGTGTGTGTGTGTGTGTGTGTGTGTGTGTGTGTGTGAGAGAAGAAATAGGTGTGGCTGTAGACAATGAGGATATAATGCAGTGATGACTACTCAGTTCTTATGGTTGGAACATCAACATGTTGAAGGGCAGCTGGGCAAGTGTGATCGCAAGACGATCTCTTATATGATTTTCATTTCCACTCTATTTTGCTCCCACTCCCCCATCCCCCGTCTCTCCACAGAAGTCCTCAGGCCGCGGCGAGTTGTTGCTCTCCCTGTGTTACCAGTCCACCACCAACACTCTTACTGTGGTCGTCCTCAAGGCTCGCCACCTGCCGAAGACTGAAAACAACGGACCCACAGGTACGTTTACTTTAAGCTGAACCTTTCATAGGGGATCAACACAGATGCACACGAATGCATGTGTGCACACACGTCATTCTCATAACAATAACCAGATGCGAGCAAAATTATTCTGCTCTTTCTGTCCCCAAATGACTTGGGGGTGCATAGTTGCTATAATGATGCCACCATACTGAAGTAATTTGATCAGGATGTGATAGAGAGTACTTAAGTGACAGCCCCACAAAGACAAAGTGTTTACATAACCAGCCTATTTTGTCCTCATTTCTATCATGCATCATTTCCGCTCTATCGATTACCGTATTGATCTGGCTTAGGAATAATATGCCACTCTGCAAACACTGCAGCGTTGGAAATTCAGCGTGCATTTTTCCCTCTGTCCTCACTTTCTTCATCTGCTCTTGTCATTCTTCTTCTCCAGATCCGTACGTCAAGGTGAACATGTACCACGGAAAGAAGCGTGTGTGCAAAAAGAAGACCCACGTGAAGAAGTGCTCCCCCAACCCAGTCTTCAATGAGCTCTTTGTCTTTGATCTGCCGTCCGACGAGGGCCTGAGGGACACCAGTGTGGAGCTGCTGCTACTGGACTCAGACACAGGCAACTCACGGAGCCCCAACACCGTCCTCGGGCGCCTGGTGCTGGGCACATTGGCAGCTGGCACTCCAGGCGAGCACTGGAGGGAGATCTGCGACCACCCGCGCCGCCAGATCGCCAAGTGGCATGCCATGTCGGAGGATTAGAACGCCAGGGTGTTGGTGGAGTCTGGTCTGGTGTCCATATCCTATCAGGCCCAACTACGAGAGGGATGGAATGAGGATGTGCAGGATTTATTGTCCTGCTAGCCAATACCCATTGGACTTTCAGTAAGGGTGGGTGGGAAACAAGGGGGAGGGGAATTTGATGTTTTGGGGAGGGCAATTTGACGTGATGTCATCATTCAATCAATCATTCAATTACTTATCTTTGAAGTTATTGGGGTTCATTAGGGAAGGCGGGGCAAGACAACGGGAACCCCATAGCTTGAATCAATCCCAAAGACTGTCACCTGAAATCACTTGGTAACATGCAACATCATCTCCATGGCAACAACCAATTGTCACGGTCACCATGTGCAGTGCAGAGCGTCTTAAATGTCACTATTATTCATCTTCTCTTCTTCTTCCCCTCCTTCTTCTTTTTCTTCTTCCTCTTCTCTTTCTTCAGCTCATGCTTCTATAAATAGTAACCTAGGCCATCGTATTAAAAAAACACACCAACAATACAATGCTGTAAAAATTGTTGATTATTACAGTTTATTTTATAATAACAATGCTTTCTTCATAAAGATGTAGATTGTTTTTATTTATGTTTTTGTTTTGTACTCCTTTGGTTGATTTGTTTAACACATTTTGTAAGTATAAGTGGTATTTCATATATCATTACAAGAAAGCCTAAATTAGGTGGTTTGAGTAAAAACTGGAATAGACTGAGTGCAGATGGGACAGTAACTGAGGATGCATTTCTGTGTGTTTCAATATGAGAGTGCTTGTGCTGACGCAACCGTGTGAGTGTGTGGGTGTGTGGATGTGGATGTTAGCTCTGAAAAGACGAGAACCACATAATGTTTACTGTTGGTGTTTTGTCCCCTTTACTGTGAGCACAAAGACAGCTGAAATGTAAATGTGTGTACCTTACTATAAAACATGGCAAGTTCTGAGAAAAAAAACGTAATTTGCTGTCTTATTTTCAAATGACTACATGTGACCTTTTTGTGTGTGTCTTCAGAAGTACACTATTACCACTGGAAACAAGTTGCAGCTAAAATATTCAAGTTCTGGACACCAAAATCTCAAAAGTTTAGAAGAGAATATCTACACTGCTGCCAGGCTGTTTAAGGAGTCTGGCTCATAAAAGCCTTTACCAGCAAACCTTTTATGAGACATATTTTTAAGCATATTTGAAATCAAAATATTAGAAATAAAATACATACCATTTCTTTAAGACTAATCTCACTCTTATTTCATTTGATCATTTTTAGATATTGTAACATCCCATCATGTCACTTTGCAGTTGCACTCTCCATGAGGTAAAAGCCTCTGAGGATAAAACAGCACAGTGTCTGAGCATTGACTCGCGTATGCATCCTCACCCCCTGCACACTGGGGATGACATCATCGGGCCCCTTTCCAGGTCTGATGATGTAATGACTGTCGAATGGCTAAGTGCTTAGGGATGAAGTCATCAGGTCTGAATTTGATATCAGCTAAGTGGTTCAGTGAGGGAGGGCAGCTGGCTCAGCATGATCACTCCCCCCGTTTCCTTCTCTCTTTCTACAGATCTTTTTATCACCCCTCTCCTTTTTCGGCCTCTGTCGCGGGCTCGCCCTTCGTTCCCCCCTTCCTCCAGTCTCTGGTCTTACACTGGCACTGTCATCCTTTGGAGCAATGAAATAGACCTGTGCAATGTGCAACGTCCCTCCCATCCGCCTATTCCTCGTCTCCTGCAGCAATCCAGTTGCGATTAAACCATTTAATTGGAATGAATTTGAAAGATGGTGGATCAGGGCACTTACGCCTTTCTGCATGCGCACGCGCACACGCACGACCTCCGACTTGTCACAACGTGGCGACGTTGCCCTGACGTTTTCGTTAGCATACAGACAGCACACACGGCTGGAGTAGGTGGCAACAGCACTTTGTGTCAAGTCCCCTTGTCAAGTTCTTCCTCAGCTGTTAGCTAGTTTAAGATGATTGGCTTTCTACCTCATGAATTCCATGTCTGATATAGACTCTAGTAAGTTGCAAATCGTTTCGCTGGAAATATTTGTTGCAATGTTCAGTCGAGGTCGTTCAACAATGTAAAAAGTCACTGGAGCATCACAAGGTGTACGATTACTGTCAAAAATAAAAAATAACCATGTAAGAATGTGCCCACATTATTTGAACAATGTGCGTACTACATGATGATTAAAGTCAGTGAGAAATATCACTGTGTGCCGAGAAATCCCTAACAGCATAGTCTTTTGCACAGTGATTTTTTTTTAATGAATTTCTGTTTGAAATCGTAACCAGTTTGCATCACTTAAGCAGCATTTTCAGATATGTTATCCATATTTAATAGTACCTCTTTTGCTCTGCCCCTTGCTCATTTACATGCACACTTATATGTGGCAACAAATTGTTTGTTTAATTTTCCATTGGACTTGCTGCTCCTGGTCTTACATGGAGCGTGGTATATATTGCAAATCAGACCTGTAGGCTTGAAGCACAATATTCCTCTCCTCTGAAGCTTTGAGAAAAGATCGATCTGCCGATGGAGGTGATGGAATGGGAGGCGGAGAGCTAGACTGGAGAAGAGGAGCGGGGAGTAGATAGATGGAGGGAGGAGGTGAGACAGGAGTTGGAGGGAGGTGTGGGGAGGAATGGCATAGTGCCATGCTGAGACAACAAGGAGAGAAGTGACAGGGGACTGAAAAGAAAAAAAAGAGGAGCAGGGAGAGAGTAAGTGTAGGGCATGGTGAGATGAGTCAGCAAATAGCCTGATGGGTGTGGGTTTTGCAAACAGATATCTATTTGGGTGTCCGTCATTTACTGATGCTGAATCAACAGCAAAGGGCTGGGCTGAAGAAGTTGAAAAAACACTAAATGCCTGAGAACTGAATCTGAAGACTTACACATGCCAACTATCCGATGACTTTTCACGATTTCCATCCATCCATTCATTCCTTCCTTGTCTACATTTATTTCTTCTCAAGGTTAAGGAGCATCACAGCTTATCGCATCATTGTGAGAGCCCCAGCCTGTCGCAGGGCCGATGCATATATAAACGGACAACAACCAGAGACACCAAATCACTTGACCTACATGTCTCAGGAGAAACCCAGCACCTTCGATCAGTCTCATGTGCATAATATTGAAATATTGTAACATTATACAGCATGATGTTTTTCTACCTCCACATTCCACATACGCTAATTTTCAGTTATACTGTATTTCGAAGGAAGATTTCAAGATATTTTCTTTATTCCTCAATGGGTGAAATTCTGCAACTCTTCCTTACTCTTAGGTTTTCCATCACCTTCTGTCAATGAACCTGACATTCATGATTCTGACCAAACATATTCTATCATTTTGTCTTTCAGACCTTCAGTTGCGCACACACCTCCTTCCCACCACTACCATGTGCTCCAGCTTGTTCTAGTGCATACATCTCAGAGTTTCCACCAGGCTTCACTTCATAACCAACGGTGTCTGATCTTCAGGTAGACCCTGTTCTTTCTTTTCGTATGGTCCGTCACTGTTAATGCATTTTACTGTTGTTAACCCGAGTACCTTCAAATTGACCTCTCCTTGATTTGAGGTCAAATGTAGAGCTGTAGTGACAGTGTATAAAAGCTCCTTTCTGTTAGCATTATTAACAGTGATGTATGCTACTAGAGATGAGCCATTCTACTTTGTCAGCGAGCCTCATTTTAAACTGTTGTCCGTGTAGAGAGATCTGTCCCCTCTGGACTGCGGGATGGAGAGGATGAGTCATCGTGGAAATGACCTTCACTCAGGCAGACAATTAAACAAGTTTCCCTGAGATCTTTACGTTTTGCACAAACGTGCGCGCACGCACACGCACACGCACACACACACACACACACACACACACATAGGGGTACATCCAGCACATTCGTATGCATATCTCATAATACACCGATCAGCCACAACATTAAAACCAGTTAGTGGTTTTTATGTTGTGGCTGATATTATTACAAACAATTTCCGTGCATGTTTCAAACAACCCTGATCTCAACTTTAACGTGGCGATTGCAATAAACTTCTGTTTCACACCACACACACACACACACACACACACACGCAAACTAATGACTTCATTTTAATGGGGATGGAAGGCTGCCTATTAGTCAGGTTGTGAGAGCAGAGCACAGAGAAATACATTAGTTCGGGGTTGAAACCATTAGGAGGGAAAAAGGCTTGCAGTGCATTTGTTGATGAGAGCAAACTGTGGCTGTTGGGGAGTTTCAGTAGCTACTTAAGTGATGAGACTAGAGCGTGTGGCAAACAGAATGTCGCTGCACAATAAAAAAAAACCTAGTTTTAGACTCTTTCTTTAACTTTTTTTTACCCCCACAACATTTAATTAGTCAGTCTGAGAAACCCTGAATGGAAGTGCTTCATTTGATTACACCATTAATCTGGGATAGGCAGCCATTGTGGAAGTCTGGAGGTCTGCAGACCTTCATTCCAAACAGCAGGCGGTCTCACTGATTAATAGCCCTGCAAGGAAGAACTACTACTGCCTTTTGAAATGAAAGTCTGCAGATTCCGGGCAGTCAATGCCCCATGACTGGCAACACAATCTATTCAACATAGAATATTCTTCTATCAATCTGCCATTTATATGCAAAATACATAAAGTATGTGCAGCTGTATAGCTGTTAAAAGTAATACTTAAAACCTTAAACCAAAAGCCAAAGTCAATATCTAAAATTCATATCAAGCATACATTTTCTTTGGTTTACAAACATCGTCCATTTGTCCACATCTTTCAAGGTCGGCCTTAGTTATGAGTGAGTCAGTAGGTGGCATAACATGGACGCTATTTGAAAAACAAGTGTTTTTTACATTAATATTCATATATAATAATAACAATATTACACTGGTGTCTGCTGTCTATAATGTTTCTACCATTTGACCTTACAGACATGTCTGGACCAGCCACTGGACTCATACAAAACATTCTGTAAGTCTCTGTTCAAAGGTGGGATTTTTAGATATTGGTATTATTATCGTAATTTTAACCAGGTGTGATGTGCAGCACTGTTAACAAATCTATCCAATACCTCTTATGCCTGTACGGTCATATCCAGACAAATTTTTATGTTAATAAATTGTATACTGCACTCGTTGGAGACACAATATGAAGCATTGCAACCAATGACAGATCGAGTAAATGACCCATCTGAGTTGCCATAGCAACAACATGAAGACAAGAGGTGTCTATCCTTGCGAGAGGCGGCAAAGGAGTCAGACAACAAGATACTGTTGGGTTTATGAGACAGAGCCTGTAAAGCTTCAGCCACCTGAGGACTGGAGTGAGTGTGTGTGTGTGTGTGTGTGTGTGTGTGTGTGTGTGTGTGTGTGTGTGTGTGTGTGTGTGTGTGTGTGTGTGTGTGTGTGTGATTTCAGCTTACGCACACAAACAAAAGGTTAAAAGCAGGCTCGCTGATCTCTTGCTCCGACATCACCTTTGCTGTCATGGCAACAGAGAGCTGTAGTGGTTCCAAGGTGGGAGGTCGGTGGAGAGCATGAGCTACCAAGGGAGAGGATAAGAAAGGGAGAAAGAGAATTGAAGGAGAAGCAGGATGAACCTCAGGCACGAGGCAGAAGATTGATGGAGCAGGGAAACAGAGGTGGGGTGCGAGAGACTGTGGGGGTGGAAAGCTCGCCCAGCCTGAGCGGTCTTGCTCTGCCGGCCTGGCGAGAAGGCTGCCTGAGATGATGGGCATGAAAGGAAAAGGTTGGAATGAGTGCACTGATAAATTCCTTATATCGTATTTGTGCTGAGATCTAAAACTAATCGAAAAACAGACGGGAAAGGTGAGAGGTAAATTTAAAAAATAAAAATGTCTTGGGTTCACCTCGTTTCTGTCTGTGTCTCTCTTCAGGGACCAGAGCTCATGGGACTCAAAAGGAGGTGTAAAGTCACCATCACAAAGCAAAAGCTCAGATGGCAAAATAGCCTTAAGGATGTAAACAGATTTGATGGATTGACCATTAAAGGCAGTTCTATGAGCTGTTTTAAATGCTGCGACAGCACTCCTGAGGATTGTTTAGCATGAAAGTAATCAGATTTCCAGAGAATAAATGATGGCAAATATATCAGTATTTGCTGTTTAAAAGCATTTTTATCAAACCCAAGTTAGAAACCGGACAAATTTCCCATCTGTGAGTTGTTCCCTGCAGTCACTGACAACTTTATCTGAGCCAAAATGTTTCTCCATATCTAATCCAAAGCACAGACATCTTTTCTGTGATTAGCCATCTTATCACAAAAAACAATAAATAAAGAGCATAAGCAGCAAACCTTCAGGGGGTTATAATAATACCTAAATCCTCTTGGCAAATATCAGTATTTTGTGTGAGACTGAATTGTCTAAGTGAGTCACATTCGTGACCTCAGTGTAATGGCCTTTTAAATGAATAGTGTTTCATTAAGGCTTTAAAGTAACCCTAACCCTAGTTTGTAGGATTGCTTGCAGCAGATGCATTCACCTGGCATCTTCATTGCAGTCCAAATATTTTACCAGACTTGGTGAAGTCTGGACTTCATTTGTGGGAGTGGTGGGGAGAGAAAGTTTCATGAAACAGGCAAAACGGTAGAGAATCTCTTCTTGTAGAAATAATGGTCAAAGTCACATAATTTATATTAGACCGTACAGGTGCTGATGATCAAAAACCCTGACCTGACCCACTGGTTTACCTCTCTTTATCTAATATTCACATACGTCAACTATCCAATCAACACAGTCTCAGTTTAGGCTTCTGATCTGCAGATGATTACTTTAATACCTGCAAGTTATGATGTGATCATGCTTACATATAGTCTTTACATTCTTTCAATTTGTCAAACAAGGGCTTCCTCACAATTTTATACGCAGCTTTCCAATTAGAATGATCCAATGATATGTCCAGATGAGAAATCGTGCAACATTTGGCTCTGGTCCTCAGTTAGAATGGATGACTGTAAAACATCCACAGCATGATCACGGATCTAATGCTACATTTGTTCCTCAGATTGAATCTCCAGTTTGACAGACTGTCATCGTCTTTATCGTCTTGTATCTCCTCAGCTGCTTGCGAAGACAGAGGGATGCTATGGCTAATGGTCTGCGGAGAGGAACAGGAGGACCAAAACGGTGACCGAATCTGAACATGTAGGTTCTCTGTGAGCGTGTGGGACTGCTGTGATTTGGTGTGATTGGTTTTAAAGCTGCCGATGAAGGCAGAGAGCAACTTCCTTTTGATCTCCCCCATACCACCGCCTCTACCCTCACTTCCTGCTCTCCCTCCATCCTCATCTCTCTCCTCCTCCTCCTCCTCCACGTTTCTTCGATTTTAATTTATCACTCTCATTCAGCCCCTCTCGGTGCAGTTCTCAGAACACATCCTCTCCTCTGCCTCACCGCATCATCTTTCAGATGCAGCTCTTGTTACCGCCCTTTGCTCCCTGCTCTCTCTGCCCTTCTCACCGCAGTCTTTGTGGTCGGTAGTGGCCTGCCATGGAGAGCCGTCAGTCACTCACAAACACACACACACACACACACACACACACACACACACACACACACACACACACACACACACACACACACAGAAATCATATATCCTCCATCAATCGCCACTCAACTCTCTTTCTTCTGTCCCTCCTAAGTGTTTCCCTGTTGTTTCCTCCTGAATCTCTGCTCGACTTAGATGGGGGAAACACTGACATCACTGACGTTAGCTTCTATAACATGACTCACTTGCCAAGGCACTGCATAGCATGCCAAGTGACAACATGGACGCACATGGACGCACACGTATAATCGCGATTGTCCACAATGACCTTAAAAACGTAACAGAGTACGATACCAATTATTGCAATCATGCAGATGCACGAGCACACACACACACACACACACACACACACACACGCACACACACACACACACAAATATATTCTGTCCATGTTTCAGGCTAAGCTCGGTATAATCACATGCTTAACCTTTTTGCTGTATGTAGCAGGGCAACTGCTCCTGGTATTATTGTGCTCTTCAAAGTGATTAGGGGGGTTTGAACATTTTTGCAGGTCAGATCAGATCGGGGAACACTTCAGTTCTCGAAAGACTCTTCGGGGTTCACTTGCTGCCAGGCCCACTGGATTACCAGTTGACGTTAAAGAGGCAGTTTGCATGCACAGTGCTGTGTGTGCTGCAACTCAATTAGCGTAACATTCAAAGTCAACAAGACCAAACTGAGGCACAAAGAGGCACATAACACCCTCACTAAAAATTATCTGTGAAGTTAGACAGCTCTTACTTGTGTTTTACTGAGACCCCCCCCCCCCCCCCCCCCCCCCAAAAGCTCAATCTGCATGTGTGTAAATTGAGGCTACAAATTAAAGCCAGTTTACGTCAGCAGAGGAAACCTGGATTTGAAGGGGTTAGTCTTGTCCGAAACCTCAGAGACAGGAATCTGCTGTGGGGTTTAGTGGGGGGTCAGTGCTGGTTCGTCTGGGGTGCGCATGATTGAGAGTGCAGGCATGTGCCGACTGGCATAGCAGAGACAGAGACAGACGGAGCGGCTGACACAATGTCCTAGTGTGAATGTGCTGATGCTGCATCCCAGAGGTGTTGAAATGACAGAAATCTGCATTTCCCTACTACATTAACATGCCGCAGACTGAACCCTGAGGATGCCGAGCAGCATTTCTCAACCTCGCTTTCCTGATGCAGCCGTGTACACAGTATTGAACTTTGAATTCAGCGTAATGAATGAGTTTCCCTCATGAATTTGCATAGGATCCAGCCTTGCATCTAACAAGAGGTGGAGGAGGGATGGTGAGTTTAAGGGCCGAGGTGTAGAGTCAGAAAGGCAGAGGCGGGTCTAATGATTTTCTGTGTCCACTGCAGCACAACCTACATGTTTCCTGGCACAGGAAGAGATTCACGAACACAGACAGCAAGCTGACAGACTCTCACTATCACACACGCACGCAGATTTGATCGTTAGAGCTTAGCCTTCCGTAATGATCACTTGTCTTCATCTGCTGCTGCTGCTGCTGCTGGTTAATTTGCTCAGCCGCTGGAGGGAAGATGGGAGCTTATCGACCGGCCTGACACAACAGTGTCACTCATCCCAACCCCACATCTCCCTGAGGGAGCAAAAGGTCACTGCAAGATTAAAACGTCTCCTCATTGTGTTCTCAAGGAACTGACATGGTCATCTATAATAAAGCAAGGTTATGATGTGATCATGCTTTTATAAACCAAATCATGATCTTTAGATCAGCATGAACAGCAGAGTTACATGCATCTGGAGAGCATGTTGCTTTTGAAATTTGAGATTTGCAGCGGAATGAGGATACGTGGGTAGATAAATTCCCAAATCCCAAATTTTCCCATTGTGGGACGAATAAAGGTGTGTCTTAACACAAGCTGACGTTGATCAAACATGTAACAGAGATCAGTTTGACTTCAATGAGGTCTTATCTTCAAGGGAGTACAAAATATATGTGGATGCTGAAAGTATATGGACCAAAAGTATCGGAAAAGGGTTTTCATTTTATTATGATATTAATTCGAAGGCTTGAGTTTACGAAGAAGTAACCAGAATGTGACATATCCTAATCGTGAAGACTATCAGGATATTTGTTGTGGGGTTTGGTTGTAGGAGCTGTGGCTACAGTTTAATTGTATTGGCAGTCCAATAGTTAGATCATACAGTGTGTATTGTATAAGAGCGTCTTTCTTTCTCTGGCAGGAAACTTAAATGAAAGAAATAGTTTTCTGAGTCAAGAACGTAGTCTCTCTAGCCAGACTCCACAATATTAAATTGTTTCCATTCAGCTTCATTTTTTCCGAAGCAGCTCTGAGGAAAGGCGATAAAAGGCTGATCTTGCACAGGGCCTTTTGGGGGAAAGCATCCCAAACTCCCTGTCAAGCTCTCACTGAAAACTGCTGTTTTCTCAGGCTGAGATCAAACCGCTGACATCAACTCAAAAAGAAAAAACTATTGTAAGATCAAGGACTTCATATCGTGGTGCTGAGCTTTGATGGGACTTATAAAAATGGCTGGTTATTTTTAACACAGCATAAACAGTTTAGACTGAGCAAAGTCTAAATTCCTAAGAGCTCAGATTGCAAATCTGCAAAAGTATTGTATTGTTATGATACCAGTAGTGGCCGTAGTGATTATGACAGGACTTTCACATTTGGGAACATTGTACGTTTCTTGTGTTAAGCCGATTGTCGAAACACTGATTCTTTTATCCAAGAGCATTCCACATCCGCATCTGAGCACTCGCGTGTGCGTGTTGCTTCAATGCTTGACAACGGGTCTGCCTGACGCTCGGTGCTGGTGCGATCGTCATAGCGACAACATCCAATCACAGCTTCCAACTCGGGCCACACAGCATAGCCACCTTCTTGCTAATGTTCTAGCTGTCCATGCAATGCTAAAGGGAAGTACACAGGAAATGAACTCTGCCTGCTCTCTCCAGGCTAATCCTGAAGTGTGATGTAAGGTAGGACCTGTATTTGGATTCATGATTTGATCGGCTAGCAACTGCACTTGTATATTTGCTTGAATGTGAATTGATTGGCGGTTCAGCAACGCCTGACGTGAATGATTTGAATGAGCGGCGTTTACGTTGAAGCCCCCAACGCGTATGTGTGCGTGCTCCATAACCATTATCTGATTTATAGTTAATCCTTGTAACCATGACGACAAAGGTTCGCTAAGCTTAGTAAAGTACTTATTTTAAACTGAACCACAAACCTTTTCATAAACCTTGAGTAGGTGTACCACCTTGACCTTGTGTTTATAATTGTTACCACTGAAAGTACGCCAAGTACACCTGCAGCAGGTAGGCTCCTAGAGGTCGTGTTATTGTTACCGTGACAACACAGGTCTGCAACTGTTAAAGTTGGTGTGCGTAACACAGGCAGGCCACTGCGTTGGAGAGGTTTTAATAAAGGAAAGCTTAACACAAAAGGTGCCTGGGATCAGGCGGGAAAAGAATAGTTAAATATTAAAGCAAATGCTGTAGGAGTGAGACTGACAGGGACAAAGGGGCAGACAGGGCAACGTTAACAGGACCAGGGCAGGGATAGTAACGTGTACACCTGCCACTTGCACGCTCCTACACGCCACATTATCCTCATGACAACTGCTGCTGGTACGCCATATTGGCCGTTTTGTACAGAGCGTCCAACATTAATGTCTGTCACTGGGGAGGTCAGAGTACCTCTGATTTTCAAGGACACGTTAAAAGAGATGGAAACTGAATCCACTCTGGCCACCCCTTGTGAGGGAATGCAGAGAGATCAACCTGAATATCTCTCTGGCTCTTTTTAAAATGTCAAAGATGGTAGATCCCCTTGTCTGGACCAGAACAGCATAGTTTATATTCATCCTACTTTTATTCACATTAAGGCTTTATCGCTGCCTTGCCTGAAAACAAAGATGCGAAGATCAAGCTGCCCTCTGCAGCTGGGGTTAAGTTGGTGAAGATTAGTTTGTGAAACAGGGAAGAAAGTTTCTGGTTCAATTTGACGGCTGTGATTTTGATCTAGGGAAGTGAATTGGAGCCTTGAATTAATGTTAACTTTGAATTTTGGGACAGAAACTATTTCAACACTACTTAAGTCAAAAACAGTAGTAGATTATTTCTCTGAGGGTCAAATTTTGTTGTCACATTTGTAATTATTTCCTTTCTAATCTTTAAAGCGCATTCCTCCCGTAAATCTACAAGTTGGTGGAAACACAAAATGGAATAGTTGTTTTCTTTTTTCTTTTGAAAACTACATTAATGTCAGTTCTTTTTGAGGCATCGTTAGAAACTGAATTATTATTACTGTATGGTTCAACAGGTTCGTGCCAATATAAAAGGGCCAGCTAATCCATGCAGCTATGCGCACCACACACAGCTGGAGCATCGCATCCCGCTGAGGAGCTCAGTCGTCTCAGGTGGTGAGTCATGATGAACACACATCAGTCACTCACCACCTCCATGCTGTCTGTTCTCTTTTTCCTCTCATGCCGTGTATCGTTTTGATTGGATTAGGTTTGGTTGTCCTCAATTCTGCACGGTCCAAACAAGGAAACAATGGTGGATGGAGAAGTACAGAGCGAGGGAGGGCTATATTTAAAAGCCTCCCCATAGTTTCCAAACCAGAATACATTTACTGTGGCTGTTGACTGTTCTGGGCTCCCACTGCAAGATGCACTCAGACTAAAACCAGACAAGGAATTATCTCGCTATTGATAGTTATTAGAAAAGCAATCAATTCCAAAAGGGTGCTGTTAGGTGCAAGGTTTCATGTTTGAAATATTTAAAGCCTGCATCTCAAGGTAGTACGACACTACCACCACACCTGAATCCGTATCAACCCACGCTGTCTGACTAGGTGAGGTCAGCCAGCACAAGATATGTGAGAAGATGAAGGAGGAAACTAGTGATTTAAAGGAATAGTGAGACGGTCACAAGGATGGATCACTCTCCATGGCAGCAGCAGGAATGATCCTTCCATCAGTCGCCCTCTCCCCTTTTCTACTCTCCAATGCTTTTCCTAATAGAGTGTGAAGACCCCTTACGATGATGTTCTTGCTCTTTGTGCGTGTGTGTGTGTGTGTGTGCACCACAAAAGGAAAAAACATCTATATCGTTGATCATTGCCTTGTTTTAGATTCAAGAATATGGTTTGTAAGATCAGGATGAGGATGCTGGTAGAGTAGAGGTAAACATAAAGCTTTAGAGCTGCAAACCTGTTTCCTTAAATATGAAATTGAAAATATGAACCTGAAAATATATATATATATATATATATACTTTTTTATGAACTACTGTGTCTTTGTGGTCAAGACAAAAACATACATAAAATCAAATGATATCCTCCTTTAAAAGTATGAGGTGACGCTCATGTATGCTTGTATGTTTGTATTTATATATATATATATATATATATATATATATACACATGTATATCTGTGTTCGTTAAAGTGGAGTCCAATCTTTGCAATTTAAGTCGGCCTATTTTACATTCTACATGTTTTTCAGCAGCTCACCTTGATACTGGTTTAATTATCAAGTACTATGTTGGTGAGACGAGTGTGCACGTCACAGTTTTCCTACTAACAGCGGCTTAGTGTTGCGATGTGTTTCGCAACAGGCGGGGGGAAGAGAGAGAGTGACTGAAAAAGAGGTAGAAAAAGAGCAATGACAGAAATGTCTATCACCATGGTAACAAGGGAAGATTATTGCCCATTTTCCTCTCTCCTCTCCTCTCCTCTCCTAGATAACACTGTAATCTCTGTTATCATTGTGTTTCATGGGTGCTCCTCTCTTGCACCTCCACTTTTAGTTATTCACTGTTTACACAGCTAGTCAATATTAGAATATTTTAAACCATCAGCCTTTTAGCATTGACTTCTGGGAAAACTCTGAAGTTAAGTACCGTGATGAAGAGTCCAGATGGGCTGTAATTTCTGCCACTCATTTGTGACGTGATCAGGGCCTCACGCTTCATTTGCTTTGGAGATTGGATTTCTTTTCTTCAGCAACTTGAGTAATTAGATATTTTAGTAGCTTTGCTGTGTTACTGTGACCTGCCTTAAGTGCTCACTTAAGTTTTTATTGTTATTGTGTTTTTTTATTTGCCTGCCTAAGGTTTATGGCATAATTCTTGCAAATAATATTGATCCCCGATGTTCTTTTGCTTCTTTTCTATCCTCTTATTCATGTTACTCAGTGGACATTTTTGTGACAGTAGATTGGTAGATTGCAATATTTAAAATCTGGTAACATGCATTAAATTCAACCAGTGTGTCACAAAATAAATGTCCTGGTTTAGCTCAGACATTCAGAATTAAAATGTGAGTGAGGCTTCATCCCCTGTGGTTTGTTCTTTGCATGGACAAGGTCCTGAGTTCCACCTGCAAAAACAAGGCTTCTGAACCCCTGCTGCATTTGCTCAGGCAGAGTGAAAAGTATTCTCCATGTGATGGTGTCCCACTGTTATCGCCTTCACTTGCTGCAATTTGCTAATGGATGTGCACCAACAGACATGCATGCACATAGACTTTGGGGAAGTGTGCGCACAGAAAAGCTTAACTTTTACAGTGTAAATGATATTGTATGTTATGTGTAATGGAAAAATTGTCTTAAGCAGAAGTCCTTACTACAGGAGCCCAATATATTGAGGAGACTGTTTGTTACACAGATCAACAAGTGATCCACTTGGGGTCCCAGAAAACCTCCCTATCCCAGTCAGAGTGATGTATGAAACTCATCAAACAGACAGAATGGCTCCATAGTATTTCCTCTGATAAAAGATTTCTTTCAACTGTAATCTAAGACTACGACGCCCAGAGGCAGCCTTCGGCTAACCATCGACTGTCCCGGCCTGCCAAAGATAAGATGACCTTGCATAGCGAACCAAACACTCATCTTCACAGTCTCACAGAGATGAGAGCGTTTCCTCAACAACAGGGATCATTCAGTGGGTTAGGTGTTGCTGCAAAACTGGAAGAAGGTGACTGCAAAAGGTATGGTTCCGGCTTATGTATCCATGCAAACACGTAAACGGCCTTTTCTGAACTTTCTTTCAGCTGTTCTTGAAATGAAAACAAAAATGGAAGAATATATTTATATATATATATATATAAGTCAGATGCAGTAAAACTGATGGCAACAGAGAATCTAAAGTAAAGTAAGCGGATCTCAGAAGTTATAGTATAATCTGCCGTCAACAATGTAATCCTCCTCTGCATCTCAAAGAAGGAAGAGCAGCACAGATAGCTGGTTTATACATTACACATCTTCGAAAATCTTGACAAGTGAAGGAAAGGCAAACATTCATGCTCTGGCAGCAATAAAAGGTGGCTGAAAGGCTGGAATGGACAAACAATGTGTTACCCGGTCCCCCTGTTAATACGTCACCCGCCTTAAGCCTCACCAGAGAGGGAGGGAGGGAGGGAGGGAGGGAAAGGGGAGCAGAGACGAATGAGAAGGAAACGGGTGAAGGGGAGGGGGCGGGGGGCAGAACAGCAGAACGTACTGGGGGAGTGAAAAGAACGAAAAAGCACCAACAAAATAAGTCCCAGTATCATTATACTTCATGTGACGGCGGCGTGTTGCGGCGGACTCTGCGATGCTGAGGGAAAGCAAACCAGAGGTGGAGGAGGCCAGCAGGAGTCGTGCCAGCCTCAGCCGCGCTGTGTGGGACGCTCTGCTGTTGTGCACTGGGGACATGGAGCACTTGGATGACTACGTGCAGGGTAGGAAGACTCCACACTGCCACGTCCTGAAAGTCTTTTCTTGTGTCTAGTCTTGAAATAGAAAATGGGTAATTTTTCCTTCTTTCCATAATATGATTGATGACACACATTTGTGAAAGTTCTCAAACACTGGACGTGGGTCAATCTGCTGTAAGCCCAGCAGTGAAGGCTGTTGGGTGTAACATATAAACATCCTTGAACTCCCCTCGGGATTCTCTGACAGAAGCCCTGAATTGGCACTAAGAAATCTGCCTGAATGAAAGTTTTGTGCTGCAGTTTACCTTTTTACTTTGACCTTTTATTTGAAAAAAAAACCAAACAACCAATAAATATTGATAGTCTCAGTAGGTTTTGAACAAATTGCCGTTCAGTGTTGTTGTCAGAGACTGTGTGTTCTCCCTGTCCTCAGACAAGTCATTTGTGCTGCAGCTGGCGGTGTGGGGCCTGAGAGGGGTGGCCCGGGTGACCCTAGCCAACAACCCGCTGACTGGCGCTCTCATCCTGGCTGCACTGTACTGGGCTTCCCCCTGGCAGGGCCTGCTGGGAACTCTGGGCGCCTTGGCCTCAACGCTAACAGCTGTTATCATGGGACAAGACAGGTGGCGGCCCATGAACAGCTACACAGAAATAATACCTGACTGAAGCAGATTCGGTCTGCTGAGTCAGTATTAAATCTCTTCTCGAAACATACTTTTATTTGATTTCTTTTGAACTGTATTTTTAAGGTTCCTATATTCCATTTGTTTTTAACATGTTCTCTTTTAAACCTAATGATTTGACTGTGCCTTTCTGAAGCACTTTGTAATCTTAACTTTGAAGTGCTCCAAAGATAAAGATTGTACAACATAAGCTCAGAATTACACATAGTTAATGACCATTAATAGCCTGTTGCTAAGAAGCACACCCTACAACACAAGTCTATTAGTTACAACTAAAGTTGATTGTGGCCTCTACTTTAGATGAATGAGAATTAAAGCTTCATGACGCATACCCCTGTGTGCACCCGCTCTCACCAACAAGCAATTTCTTATTCCTTATTCCCTGACAAGTTGAATATCTTTAGTGTGTCTCTGGGGCCTTTTCTCATTAAAACTGAACTGTTGCTTTCACAGGGGCCCATAACAAGCTATGATAGTTTCAGAAAGGAAATAAAAAAAATCTGTGTGTGTGTGTGTGTGTGTGTGTGTGTGTGTGTGTGTGTGTGTGTGTGTGTGTGTGTGTGTGTGTGTAGTGCTGAGGTGTCAGGAGGTCACCATGGTTGTAACGGCATGTTGGTGTCTCTGCTGATGGGAGTGTTTAGCTCGGCTGGAGACTGGTACTGGCGCCTGCTGCTTCCCGTCTGCCTCGGATCGGCTACCTGGTACACACACAAACACACACACACACACACACACACACACACACACACACACACACTCACACATTTCAACATATACCTGTGTTCATACATTCAAATAAGAGTCATAGATACTTTACAGCTACTGAGTTTAGTTGCGCAGAAACATCTTGAGGCGGCTTGACATGTGACTCCTGCTCGCATTAATGGAGGATATGAAGTGTTTTTCTGACTCTGCTTCACCCCTCCATATTTGTCTGCTCTTCTGTTTAGCCTGTTCTCCTGAGAGTCCTACAGACTGGGTAGTCACACACTTTGCAAAGGCATGTGGACGTTTTTAACATTTCAGGTTGAAGCATCATTACCTTCCTTTTTGTCAGACGTGAGGGTCAATGGCACAGCTAGTATCCCATTGAGCAAGTGTGAAGCAAATAAGGAACACACACGTGCTTACATACAGTGACTCAATGCCGTGTCTTTACCGTTTGCCTTTTTTTTACTTATACTGTAGCACAACAGTCATGGCAGGTCCTACAACTTCATCAAACTAAATGATCAAGTAGTCAATTTTACTAAGTAAATGACTTGAGCTGTGGCCCTTCAGGGCTCCAGATGGCGTTTTAAACAGTCGCCAACGTGACTCACTTTTTGATTTTGCGTCCTGTTTTTTTCTGCCAGTCGCCAATGGCGACCATCCAGACGCAATTATACAGTACATAGAAATAAATGATTAAAATAGAAATTGCCATATGTTTTGTTTGTGTTAAACTCCCGTCTCCTCCTGCATCTACCTGTCCCGCCTGAACGGCTTTGCTTCCGGTTTCACATACATTACGGTCGATCTGTAACGTTTCCAGCATGAACTCAGAGGAAGACAGAGGAGGAGAACGAAGGAAGCGGTTAGGAAACTGCAGCAAATAGAAAAAATAAGGCACCGCGATAAAAACTCCTGATCATGCAGCAGCACAAACAGCAGCCGCTCTTATGTTGGCTTCGCCACTGAAATCACATTTCATTTTACAACTTTGAAGTTGTATCATATGTGTTTTATTTAGGTTATTTCGATGTCATTTTGATCGACGGAGTTTTAATTTACAAGTTAAATGTAGCTGACCACATAGTTACCACATAACGTTGGCAATAAAAAGAAATGCGTAAACGAAAAGTGCAAGAATCAATAAGGTACATAAACATTTGTCAAATGGGCAAAAACAGCTTCAAGTGCAAATTTGAGGTTGGATTTTTTTTTTTTCATTTATGTATTTATAATAACATGATTGAAGCATATTTGTCATGGCACATACTGTGCAAAGAATACATTGTGCGCACTATGGGATGCAGGGCAGACGAAGGCAGGCAGTACAGAGGGGAAAAGAAAAGGTAAGGGAGACATTGTACTCTGACATCGATACATTTTGCCTCCTGAAAATTTCATTTGGCTTTTGTAGCCAATGGCTCCTAGACTTTGTCTGGAGCCCTACCCTTTCAAAAAGGCATTTCAACACGACAAAGATGGTTCATGTATTTGTTTTTCTGAATTTCTGCCACTAGAGTAAATCTTTTATTAGGTTTAGCCACAGAAACTGCATGATGTAGGTGAGGGAATGATTGCCATAATGATTTGATTGAAAACAAGATTAACTGTTGGTCAGAAGTGGGATGAAAATCATACATGTAAAGCATTTTTATGACAAATAACAAGTTTGGATCTCCAGAGGTTAAACGCTGTGATTTATTTATAGTATAGTTTTTCTCTTCAAATTAAAAAAAAATGAACACACTAATAACACTGAACGATATGAATAATACAATTGAACAAGAAACAATAAGAATCCCTCTCTCCTCTGAATGAACCAAAAGACACTTTTGCTCATGCAACACTTTTGTGTTAGAATATTTTATGTTAGGACCCCGTAGACACATTTCAAGACCATAACCAGTCCATCCATTCTTTTCTCCCCCTTTCGTCAGTGTCTTTGTGTCCAGTGGTCTCTCCTCTGTGTTGGCCCGCTGGGACTTGCCTGTCTCTGTGTTTCCCTTCAACATCATCATCATCCTCTACCTCCTTTGTGTGGGCCCAGACAATCTCGACTTTCCGCACCAGCCAGCTTTGCCACCAGGGGCGCTGGCGCCTAATAGCACCAAAGTCGTTGCAGTAGAGGTAAGAGAGCCTCTGAACAGTCAGTTACCTCCCCCAAGGAGGTTTGGTGATGTTTCGGTCTGTCTGTCTGTCTGTTTGTTTGTTAGCAGGATTACTCAAAAAGTAAAGGATGTGTTTGAATAAACATTTTATCAAAGATGGGTGTCTATATTTTGGGAGGGATCCGGATATTGTATATACATTTAATTCACTATACCTATATTCCAATCCAATATATGTGATGTATGTGGTGGTCAAATCATATGATCGCTTCATAAATGTGGTCATGTTCCCAACCTGAGAGACAAAAGTGGAAATGGGACAAACAAAGAAAAAAGACGGGTTTTATCAGATCAATATACTCATTTTGTTTTGTTGGGAGTTGCTTTAGGATGGAGTTTGTGGTGCTGTTGAACTCCTGCGTTAAACAGAGAGATTTAAAAGATTAAACTTTTAGACATGAATAATTCCCTGATTCAAAGTGAACCTGGGGTGTTGAACCTTGCCCAGAATTTCATAATAATAGTTGTGGCCGTTGGGTCCAGTGCAGCTCGAGGCCAACCAGATTGGATGGCTTCTTAAAATGCCTTATACCTTCCACACGTACTGACAGTTTAATGGTGCCAGGAGTCTGGTGTCAATATTAAGAAGCTGAAATATGCTGCCAAGGGCAGATGATGTCTATTTTTTATGAATTCACGATTTGCTAGTCCATTGGTCAGATTTTCAGCGTGCAATGGTGCAGAATTTTCACCAAAACCCAGTACACAGTACGACCCAATTTGCACTTAATATAATCTATGAAATTGTCTTATTGTTTTGCAGATTGCCCACTGCAGCAAAATATTTAAGATGGGGAGAAAGCAGAGGGGAAGGGGGAGTCTTAATATTTTCTTCTGTGAGTTTAACAGTTTTCTATTTATTTTATTCTACATAATAAAGTGATTGGATTGATCTGTTTATAAAAACTGCTTAGGCAACCGCGACACTTTATATTCTAACATTTTACATCCTGTTCACCAGGATGCCACACCTTTAAATCTCACCAGCATCTTGGGTTTTGGAATTTGATAACTGATGGCTTCAACGGCAAAAAAAACATTTTTTCAAATCATGTCTGTAAATTATTTTGTGGTGATTCTGCAGAAAGATGTTTGCACTGCGTCTCTTTTATCATAGATAGTTTGCCAAGTGCACTCAAGTACTGGGTATATAATGACGCAAGAATACAAACAGACAAAAACCAATCAGGCTCAAGGCCTGACTTGTCGTCTGTGCAGCTGCCATTTTGCAGCTCAGTCTCCAGGGTGAAGAAGCAAGTGATAGGAGCACAGTATGTACAAGATCAGCCAGCTATGACTCACCAGTAACTAAGCAACAGTCTCTGTTGGAGCTCCTGTTATGAAATTATAATCAGCTCATACTGTTTTAATTAACAATCATTCTGATGATTGAAACTCATTGCGGAGGAGCATCTATTGCTTTCGAGATGCCGTGTTCATTATGTTTTGTTTGTGATGGACACGGTAGCTCAGGTTCAGTGTCAGGCAGCTTTACAGGAAGCATGAGTTGAATCGGTATTTTTGCAGTCAGCTGTAACCTTTGTAAAACAAGGGAATAAAAAACAGCAAACAATAGCAATACGACCTTGGGGCCTAATTTCCTGTGCAGATGATTGGAACGCAAGCTGTCGCAGAGTGCACTTTGTTAAGAAAGTAGTTTTCCTTCACCTGTGAAATGCACTTGCCTTGAACTGCTTCTCACGAGATTTTGAGAAAGGAATCCAGACTCCCACCACCTGCTGCATTCGGCTAGGATCTCTGAGAGCCAGCTAGCATTTGAGTGCTCATTTTATTCTTCATGCCTTTGTTTAAAAATGGAAAAGCTCTATGTGACGAGTGTTCCGAAAAATTCCTTGTTAGCTTTTGTGTTCATGTATTGGCAACTTAGTTTCTATCAGCGTGACAAATTGTACCAACAACATTGTATTATTTCCATTACATGACACAAATTAAAGCTACATCAATGAATATTTTCAAATGAATGGCTCAGATAAATATGTGTATTGTGGAAGAGCTCATTCATAGTAGAGAGATATTACCCCAACTCTGTAATTCCCTTCAGGCCAACAGAGTTAAAAGGCAAGTGGATGTTGGACTTGCTAATGTTTCTCTGTCAGCTGGATGTGGAAATGTAAATAATTTTGTCAACATTGTCACCTCAACACACTGCTCCCAAGTGACCAACCAAATCAAGCATATTCTTTATGCATATAAGGAAAACAAACTGCCTTCTTGTGCTACATAGCTTCCCCCTAAAATGACCCTTTCCATGGAACTGTTTAGGTTATCTACTTACTCCCATTTTCTATCAGACTGTGTCTTGACCTTGACCTTGGTGTTGACCTTTCAAGGAACAAAATGAATAAAACATTAGAGCCATACATTCTGCTTAGTGGAGGCATCCACTGTTTATTTCATATTCCCTATTTACATTTCTATGTGTTTATTTTTGGATTTGGTAGTCCAGGCTGTATCTAATTACTAGCTACGTGGGTGGGAGCTACACGACCACATCTGAGGTGTCCCAGTGGTGTTTGATACATTCCACCTAACCACCATGCACCTAGTTTAGTTCCACCCAGGAACCAGTGCTGCTTCAAAGCTGAACGTATTCGTATATTTCTGATCGGCTGTGAAGTTTTTTAAAACTAGATTATCTACGCTGCCTAAACCCTCTCAGCGCAGTTAGGTGTCCTGAATATAGAGCTAATATTTACACTCTTCTCTGGCATCACGCCCTGTGGCATAGTATATCCGTAATGCTAAATAATTGCTTTCCACAAGTTTCAGCTCCCTCATCTCATTCTCTGTCCTATTTGTTTCTCTATTTCTGAGTCTCTCCCTCGTTTCCCTCCATCTGTCTGTCTCTAGCCTTCTTAATAATGCCTCCCGTTATAAATTTTTCCTTTGGTTTGTTATTTGCGAGATTTGAAACCTCTAAATCCTTCTTTTCATCTCTCTGATTCCCCTCTCCCCAGTCTCAATCCATCTCTCTTCTGTGCAAATCTCCTTTCTCCTTCACCCACTTTCTCCATCTTCCTCCATTACTCTGCCTTTTTGTCCATCTTTCTTCTCCTTCCTCATAGTTCAGTTTATAGTAAACAATTTTATTAGCACATTTTCAAAGGCATCATCAAAGATTTAAGTTAGTCCTTGTGAAACAATCTCACCGTCTCATTCTTCTCTTTCTCTTATTCTTTCTTTTAATGTCTTTCTTTTTCCACTTTTAAACCCATGTTCTTCTTTTTATCTCCTCCTTCCTCTTCCTCCACCCATCTTATTTTCCTCCTCCTTTCCTCCTGTCGTCTTTTCTATGGTTCTCTCTAGAGATGGGGATGACGTCAGTCCTATTTATATTTAATGTCTTCAGTGTTCCCTCTGCTGAGGATGGTGCTCTGGCTGCACTACCACATCACTCCCTTCACGGAAACAGAGTCACATGCACATGCACAAAGTGTGGCAGCGAAATCCGTGAACAACATCAATGACACAAATATGTTATAGTCATTGCGTCATTTTGAAATACAACAATACAGGACCCTATTTCTCTGAGATAGAGAATTTAGAACATAGATGTGATGCTAACCACCTCATTTTAGTGTTTATTAACAAATGAATACTAGTATGTGGTTGAGTTGTTACATGTCTTCACACTGTACGTAAAATGTAAGATGACATTTGTTAAATGCAGCCACACTAGGCTGTGGAAAATTTCCCAAAGGGAATATTTTCTTGTATCGCGTATGCAATATGCCTCATCATATTGTAAACAACTCCCCCGCCGTCTTCCAACTCCTGCTTTTTGACAATGCAGGTGATGCGTGGCATCCCTCTTGGTGTGGGTCAGATCTTTGCGTGTGCGGCGCTCGGGCCGTCCCTCCTCATCCTGGGAGCTGTTGCGCTCTACTCCCCGCTGCTGGCTGCCCATGCTCTGCTGGGATCAGCAGTTGGCTCGCTGGCTGGTGAGTCTCATTCTCTGTGCCTTTGTGCATCTGTGTGGGAGGAGTGTATGTTAGTGCAGTGGGGAATGTTACTGGATTTGCTATTGGATCATACATGGTAATGTAGTACACGCCAACACCTGGGTACATTTGAGTATTATCACACTGAGATTTTATCTAGTGTCTAATTATATCACACGTTTTTACTGCCAGAATTGCTCTGTATAACACTCATTACTTAAATGAGAAAGTGTATGAAAACAGTGACTGGTATACAATATCTTGTGTGGCTCTGGAGGGGCGTGAGTGTGAAGTGACAGACGTTGAAAGGCGTTGCTTTCACCATGCAGAAAAGAAAGATGGTTTTGGTTGCATAACGATCCAGGATCTTTAGCGCTTGCTTTCATAGCTGCACATGTCATTTTACATGTGCCAGTAGCATAATGCAGTGTCATAAACTCTTGTAAACAACATTCAAATTACAGTGTTTTTTATCAAGGTTAAAACCGGGGTAAGGGTTTATGAATACCAATGGCGATAACACAAAAATGTCAGCATCGCATATAATTATGAAAATGAAATCCTGTGGGCAGCTGCTCAGCTCCAAAAGACACACAACAATTGGCCAAGATGCTGCTAGCCACTGGCAGATAGAAACACAGGCCTGTGGCTATGTACACCTACTACATCTGCCTCTGTGTGACTATTAGGGGGGAGGGGGAGACTGCTGCTACACGTACTATACAGCCTCCCAAAAAATTGTTTTGTGTCTGTGTATAGCTGAGTCATACCGTACAAAAATGGAGGGGTGGGAGTGAGCTTGTACATGTACACACTTGCACAAAATCTTGGACCAATGCTAACAGAGGCAGACACACACACACACACACACTTCTGCTACAATAATGAAAAAAATGAGTGACAAAATGATCAAAGAAATGTGGTTTTAATGAGTTTGTGTAGGCAACAGAGCCGAAAGGAAACATCCTGCTGTCGCATGGCAACTAAATATATTAGAGGAAAGATACCAAATAGGGTTTCCATTGCTGCTACTTGTGCATTCTCTCCTCTCCTTCACCCCCTCCTCCACCCCTTCCTCGTGCAATCCTGTTTTTTCCATCTTCTTACCCACAGTTCAATTAAGAACGTAAGGAGATATTAATAGCCTACATTGAGCTTGACAAGGTCTGCCATCCATTTTTATTTCAACACCAGGGTTCCACCAAGAGCAATCCTCTTGAAATGTAACTTTTATCCTTTTTTATTTTAAGTACGGATGCCAGCGCATCAAACTAAGAGTTCAGGTGTAAATTATAAGATCTCTGAAGAATAATGTCAATATTCTGTATTATTTTTTTTAATTATTATTTATACTGTCAACAGATTCGATAAAAAGATCAAAACACGTGATGAATTGAACCTATACAATGTCTGATGAAGTTTATTCTTCTGTGCATTAAACGTTGCCCAGAAATGACTAAAATCACATGAAAAATTCCCATTTTTCCACTGTTGACATGGTCAGTCACTATGATGGACAACCAAATTATTGTTGACAATCATGTAAATTGTCTCGCTGTATAACCAATGGTGTTGTGCATTGACTTCCACACACAGGTGAACTTCATTGACTGACAAAGAGCCTGAGCTCTGCACTGCTCATTCACAGCATCCCCGTCACAGACCCACTCTCTCTCGACCCCTCTCTACGCACACGACTTACACACTTGGCTATCCATAAAAGCAGCTGCACTACTTACATCGATCTCAGACCTGAGAAGTTGAGTTCTGCTCACGTTTTACCGCACGGAGGGCAGGCAAAGCGAAGCAACGGAACCACAATGCAGTTTAGCAACGCACGACGTCAACCCATTCAAAGTGAATGAGCAGCGTTTCCATTGAAGCCTCCTGTAGAATCTTTTGTGACCGATGACTCAAGAAAGGAACAACAAGTTTGACTCTTCGTTAATGGCTGGATTTATTCATCCCGCGACAAATAGCCCAAGAATACAGGCAAAGCGAGCAATGCAGAAGGAGATCTGTGCTCTGTCCGTCCTTCGTTCAGCCCACCATTATAAAGGGCGGTATATATTCTACGCCCTTGGGCGGGTTTTGCCGTCCAAGGGCCTTGTCCTGCCCCCACCTGTCTAATCGGCAACTCTGAGCTCCTGGTCAGTCAAAAAAGGGCCTTATCTGTCCCGCGTCTTCTCAACTTCTTTCCAAGATGTGGTCAGTGTTATTACTCCACATTCCAAAGATTTATCTGTTACATAGGCATTGACCCCCAGAGTCCAAGATGTGTCCATTCCCTAAGGCCACTGTGATACCACAACACATATGGAATAAACATTTGTCCCTCACTCACAGACAGGGACATTACTACATCAACATTTCATACCCATACCTCCAATGTGTGTTTGTGTGTATGAGTCCCATGTTACAGAGACGACTTTGCCATGTATTCTGGTGAACCGGTTGCCCTGAATAAATGTTAATGCACTAACACACCCACGCACAGCGAGTGTGAAATAACGCTACAAAGTCATATTCAAAACTTAATAGTCTGACAGAGAACAAGAGGGGAGGAGAAGGATCAGTGTCATGAGACAAAGAAGAAAAGTTTCAGATGGAGAGAAGAAGTATAAAGAGCTGAGGAGGAAATATAGAGGGCGACGTTAACTGAACGAAAGTAGCACCTGAGAGAAAAGTAACAAAGAGAAAGAAGCTAGTGAATGCTACACAGATGAAAAGAGGAGTCGCAAAATAGTCAGGAGATCTTAAAATGTGTGGGTGTCTGTGTATTGAGACGACACCATGTTCTTAAAAACTTCCGACAAGAAGTCCTGCCCCCGGCTCTGTCTTTCATCTCCTCTCCCCCCCCCCCCCCCCCCCCCATGAAAAGCCCTTTGTATTTTCTTTCTTGTTCTCTCGCCTTTAATCCTTTCATTTTATCATCCTTCAAAAACTCATCATCATTCTTTTCACTTTCATCAGTCTCCCCGGTGCTTCTCCGTCAGTGCCGCTGAAATGCTGAATATGAAAAGTATGAATGAGAACATTCATACATTTATTCATTAGCGTGAGCATTAACTGACACGTCATTTTCATCATATCATCAGCAAATTTAATGTGATAATCGTCACCATCAATTTCCAACCACTAGGCCGCTGTTGCCATCATTGTTTTTCTTCACCATGAGCATTAGTCTCCCGTGTCATTATTGTCCTCGCCGTCTCATTCCTCCCCGAGGTGCCAGATGGGTTTAGAGACGCGTGGGTCCCTGACAGAAGGCAGGGGAAACCACTGTAGCTGTCTTTGAATAATCAGCTCCATCACCTGAACGCCTATAGTTTGTCTCTGAGAAGGAACAAGAATGAAGGGGAGATAGAGCGCAGCAGCACGAATCAGATTTAGAGCTGTCACTCAAACCTTTGTGGTGAAAACTGTTCCCATGGGCTGCATGTAGGCCAGAGCCTCTGCCTTCTGCTGCGTTCAGGTTGCAGGAGAATAATCGTAGAAACTGTTCAATGTGGGATGAAAAACCTGGGGGTGAGCCACAGTTTTACCCCCAGTTTGTCAAGTCAACTGGGTTTCAATGTACAACTCAAGGTTTTGTTAGGACAGTTATTTTCAAAAATGTACACTAAAAGTCTTTAGTTCGACCTGTGGGTGTTACATATGAGACTTCAAGAAGAGCTTATGTCTATTGTGGGTATGAAATGTTTATGCAGTGGTGTCCCTGCCTCTGAGTAAGGGAGAAATGTTTTTATCCCGTATGTTTTGTGGCACCACAATGACCTCGGGAACAGATCTTGGACCAGTGACCTACGTGTGGCTGTCGGGATGCCGTTCAAAATATTTGGTCAATCTGTCCATGACTTTGGCCCAAACTGAAATATCTATCGACTTGATTTTTTATACATTTTTGTTGTTTTAGTTATTCATGGTCCATAAAGGATGGATCTTACTGGCCTTAGTGATCCGCGTACATTTCCTCTAGCGCCACCGCGACGTTGTCCTCTGTGAAATGTCTCTAACTATTGGGTAAATTAAGTTGAACTAAAGTTCAGAACCTCAGAACAATTATTTTGGAAATATGAGAGTTCCTTAAGAACTAAATGAACCTAACATTAGTAGGATAACTGTTTTGCACACTTGATTAAAACCATTAGAAGCATTCACAAATAAATAGCTATAGAAATGTTGGCGTTAATACACACACAAAACAGGACTTTAATTACCAACTAATAACACTGGAAAAGATATAACGTTTGGCTCATTTCAGTTGTTCATTCCAACCTGTGACACTGTCCTCTGTTTAGTCTGCGGCCAGTCATTGTTGTGGGAGAGGAGCTATTGAGTTGACATGAGCTCTCTGACTCATTCTATCAGCATAAACTACACCCTACTGGTAGTGACACACACACACACTCACACACACACACACACACACACACACATACACCTGTACAGAAAATGGTTAAAAACAACAACAACAGTTGTGTGTGTTTTGGGGCCTCCCTCCCATATTGCCTTTTGTCTTCAATGACACCTTTATGTGAAGAGGTGTCAAGGAGACCAGAGGGGTGCGTTGAAGAAGAGAGGATGCAAATAATGGAACAAGGGAAGTACTGTGCGGTTGAAACAAAGGTGGAAGATAATGAAGTGTGGAAGGAGGAAGAGACGAGTGCAGAGGGAGCCAGAGGGGGTGGCTGTGAGAGAGGACAAATAAAAAGCGACTGGATGGCAGAGTTGCCCACACAGAGGGAGGAGGAGGAGGAGGCGGCAGCAGCACTGGGGTGTGGTCAGTCTGCCTCAGGACCAGACTTCTTATCTGCAGCCCACATTGCCTGGTAATGAGGAAATCAATCACAGCACAGCCTGAGGATAAGGTAACTTACAGGAGAGCTTCTGGAATTTACAGCTAATGCAGATGTAAATCCTGCGGTGTTAACACAATGGATGATGCGGGGGGGGGGGGGGGGCAGTGTGAAGGGAGTTCTTCTGTAAAATAATCTCAAAATTATGATATAAGACAGTCAGCAAAGTGGAGGTGACAATGCACACAGGTTAGGGAGAAAGGACAATTCCTTCCAATACACCCATTTCCACATTTAGCTGTCTGCATGTGTGTGTGTGTGTGTGTGTGTGTGTGTGTGTGTGTGTGTGTAAATATTACAGTATATAGGGAGAGCAGATGGGGAGATAGAGGGTCACTCTGCACTGCAGTCAGGCACCGTTCAGTAATTTTTTATGATATTACTCTTAGTCAAGAAGATAAAAATACCCAATTTCTGTTACAAGTTTCATGCTCCACAAACAAAAGTATGATCAGCGAAACGGCCAGTAAGCAGGTTTGAAGCCTGTTCCCCTCCACAGCTAAAGTGGCAATATATTATTAACCCAAGTGGGGCAAAAGGACTGATGCAGACACACACACACCGATGCAGGTTTTTCCCTTGCGACTTAGTGTGCAGTAAATGCAAAAAAATTGTCACAGAGTGACATTGCGGACTGAAGCCGTACCTGAAGTCACCAGTGTCCAGCTGAATGCAATTCAACTCTGCAATGCACCCCATCTTTGTGAAGTGTGCAGCGGGTGTTGTTGATGCGGTTGCTGTGCGAGGGAGGTGGCTGCATTTACACTGTCGAGCCACAGCAGGAGCAGCAGCAGCAGCCCGAGGGATGACAACATTGGGTGGTTCACACTGAAATACCTCAGCAACAATTTTGATGGAGTTTGTCCGGACGAGAGTTTTTTTTCTCTGTATCAGAAGTAATCTCCATCCACACTATATCGTAACCATTTGCATACACTGGGCATATGCATGCTGATGTTATCAGGAAGCGGATTGTCTACTCTGCAGTTGGTTGCTCAGAAACAGAAAAAAACTCACAACGAGAAACAGCAGCGGTGAAAAATAAGAGCAGGGATTTCTTTTCTTGGACAGATGACGAGGTGCTTCTCCGCTGGTTGCAAAGTCGAAAGAACCAGTCAAGAAGTGAATGCAGGTTACTGTGCGTTGTCTCAAACCTCTGTGTGTGGACGGTAGGTGTAAACGTAGCAGCTGTGATGCGTTTTAAAAACTAAAACGTAGTAATATGGATGCAGCCAAATGATTTGAAGCTTGTTGGCATTTGCAGCTGAACTCGGTAGCCTTTGTCTTCCTGATGTAAGTGAGACCTTATAGTTGTGGTCTGAAGGCCAGCAGAGGAAAGGTCAATGCCTCTGACCCTTCTGAGATTTATCTTGGTCATTAAAAGCTTCCTCTGCAGTCGTCAGCATCGCAGTGTGGTGTTTTGGTGGTGGTTTGCTGTGGCATTGACCCAGTGGTCATCCACCAACAGAGGGAAGGGATAGCAGGATTAGAACGTTTGTCATTGATCTCTTGCTATTAAGAATGTACAATGTCGTGTAACTCAAGCAAACTGGGATCTAGCTGGGTCTTTGTAATCCCTTTCCCCTTTGGTCCAGCCCTTCTTACCATCATGGCGTGACTACTGGTTTGACGGTTGATCTCAAACTGGACAAACCCTATCCCAGAAATATAACACTCAAAGTAGACAACTTAGCAACGGTTTCCCTGGTACACAGTATTCTGTAAACACTGTTACACAGGACTCAACAAGACCTGGAAATAACAGACAGACGTCTGGAGCAAGTATTGCCAATATCCTCCATGTTGGAGCAGGTATTCATATCCCTTCTGCGTAAGATTGGGGGAATTGGAAAGGAACATTCAAGAAATGTCCTCATTAGGTTGCACAGAAATGAAATACAGCACTGAAGGCAACTATACAACTGTATGTGTCTACCACCACCGTATGGATGATTCTAGTAATGCATGTGTGTGTGTGTGTGTGTGTGTGTGTGTGTGTGTGTGTGTGTGTGTGTGTGTGTGTGTGTGTGTGCGTGACAGGCTTATCCATGGCGGTGCATCATCATTCTCTGTACTCGGGTCTGTCTGGGTTTAATGGAGCTCTGGGCTGCATGTCTGTTGGAGGACTCTTCTTCACCTTCAACTGGAGGACCCACCTCTTGGCCATTACCAGTGGTAACAAAAAACAACAACAACAACAACAACAACAACAGCACAAACATAACCAGACGCACATGCTATCTGTTGTTCCAAGTGCGCAACGGCAATTTTAGTGATTCAACTGTGTAGTTTTCTTCGTAGTATACTTCATCATACTGATGATTTGATCATCATTTTCAGGTCTTTATCTTCAAAGCTTGCTTCAATTCATCCCGAATTCTTTCCTGTCTCCTTCTCCCCCTCTGCTTTCCCTCTTGACTTCAGACAAATTGACTAAAGTGTATGCACACACACTCACACACACAGTTGAAATTGCAGTTGGAGCACCATGGACATTAGCGCTGACATGTTTGGCAGGCTGCTAATCTGTTCACATTAGGTAAATTGGTCTTAATTTGATCTTTTTATTGTGTCTATTATGTGGACTAACTGCAAGATATATTGAGTGTAAATGGCTTCTCCTCTGCCTGCAGCCTTTCTCTCTGCATATGCGGACATCGCCCTGGGGAACCTGCTTGGAACTGTGAGTACACACTTTTAGATTTCATTTTAGCTTGAGCTTTGATTTGATTTTGTAGACTCTTGTTAGAATAGCATTGTTTGCAGAGCAATGTCAAGCTTACAGTTGACAAACACTGTGCACTTGTGACCATACACAACGTGATGTCCAGTCGATAAATACAGTATATACTGTATTGCCACACACACACACACACACACACACACACACAAACGATGTACTTGAACCCTTTGTGTCACTTTTCACTCCTTCTTATTCACTATTAAAAAAAAACTCTCTCCCTGCCTAGGTGGGTCTCCCAGCATGCAGTTGGGCAGCTACTCTTACAGCCACACTGATGCTGCTGCTGACCGGCAGTTTAGCGGCATACCGCATCCCCACTGGTCAAGTTATGGCCCCTGAACACAACCTGCACGCCTGCAGCCAACGGGCAGCTGGGAACACCACGGAAAGAGAACGAACTGTTGTGTAGTGTGAGGAGACAGACACACACACACACACACACACACACACACACACACACATAGCCATGTGATCATGATTACACGGACTAGCCTTAACCAGAACTACAAGTAACATACAGCCAAACCTTAATCTAACATTAAAATCACAATTAATTTGGTTTCACAGAATTTGCTCCACAACACATTTACAAGAAGCAATAGCCACACGATTGGGGTCTTTGTGAAAGGGGCTCCTGTGCATCCTAAGGTGCATCAAAAACACGATGCAGGCCGAGCTCGCTCCCACTCCCACGAAGCGCAATCACCCCGCTTGTAATGAACATGTTTGCATCAGAGGGAGAACTACCCTGCTGGACCGCTCCTGGATGACTTTCCAAAACTTCTGTCTCGAGCAGCAGCAGAATACACCCAGACACTGGTGGTGACGGTGTTCTATTGACTTGCAGAGACTGAGGAAGAGATGAATCTGAAGAGTCTGCGAAGACTGGGTGGTGAAGGGGAGGTGGACGGTGCGCGTGTTACAGCAAAGGCAGGGAGAGAATTCATAGAAGATATGGTGATAGGCTAACAAGGCAGGTGTGTAGCAATGCAATTGGATAGATGAGACCAGCTGATGAACAGCTGATTGCTACAACGACAACATGAATCTTGGAGCGCGCACAAGTGAGAGGAGAGGAGGCAGGATGAATGAGAATTCAACTTTGACTGAAGCTTGCATGAGAGTAGTCTTCTTGACTGAAATTATGCCAGAGCTATATTTATGTGTCAAATTGTTTAACTACCTGAGTTATTAAAGTGTGTGTTTCTGCATCAGTTTCAGTTGCATATTGTATTTCCTACTTGGAAAAAACAACCAACCAAGTTAAAGGGGAAAGAAAACATCTTTTAATTGGCATGAAATCAACAAGTCAGTTCGATAAAATCCTTCATCTTTAAAATGACAGTTTTACTGTTATCAATAGAAAAGACAATGAAATTTACAGTTATTAATTTTAACCTTCATTAGTCTGCATAGACACACTAAGTAACACTCTACTGTATTTCACTGTGAAACAAATGTACATGAACCTCAGTACAGGCAGACGACAAGTCATGTGTTTCTAAAATGGACGGAGTGGTCGGCTACTTAGGCCTAGAGTTTGAAGGCAACTCATTATTGTTATTATTATTGTTCTAATTATTATTTTAATGTTTTGTTTTTCAGTGCTTCATGTTGCCTGTGTGTAAAATTTTCGTATATTCCTCATCACCAGACCTATTTGCAAACACACACGTACCCACATACACACACATTTTTAAATTAGACTTTACCTCATGTGGTGTACTACCTGCTGTAACAAACAATGACATCTTGTCTAAAAGTTTTTTTTACATCATGCATTTCTATTTCAGTGCTTTAAGAATCTTTTTTTTTTAAATTATATATATACATAATTCTGGGACTAGACTCTTACCATGAACTACCTCACAGACAATGGTGATGAGGTCGGTAACAAGAAGAGACGTACAAAAGTGCCTTTCAGTCAGTGATTGGTAAAGCTTAATTTTAACCACAAATGGTGGTTGTCATTTTTTCAAGCTGCATTACAATTTTTTTTATAGAACATTCATAGTTCTACATACTTTCAGTTGAAGATCTGATTGTGAGTGCTGTTGTGCTTTTATCGTGTGTGTGTGTGTGTGTGTGTGTGCTTAATTTGTTTGTTTGGTTTGTAATAAAGGCAGAAGGACATACAGTAGCTGTTTTGAGTTGGTATATTTGGCTCACACACACACCATACAAATAAACATATAACATATTCACACTTGAAATGTATCTGACAACTGTGTGAATGTTGAATGAGGGAGATGTATTTATTATTATATCCAACTGAAACAAGTGTAAACTCCAGATAAGTGTGTATGTGTTTGTCTTTGTGTGTGTGTTTTTATGTATGTGTGTGTTTCATGTGTCTTATATGTCTGAATGATTGCTTTCATGCACAGAAATCTGAAAACTTCAATGATTTTTCTGTCTGTTTTCTAATGTGCATGCAGTTGCGTTTTGTCGCATTTTCTCCTAAAGACTTCATAGCTATGATGGACGAGAAAAGCCCAGTAACACATACTCATCAATATTACCACCTTAAAGCATTCCATTGAAATGATTTATGTTGGTGTCAGTGTCGGCACACGTTATCGTACACGCCATGTTTCGTTGATCATGCATGTAATCATTCATCCAAACTAAGCACTGAGTGTAAACAGTGACGTTGTGCCTGGGTCTGGTCTGGTGTCTGCAGACTATTTGGCCAACAGGACAGGAGCAAGAAAATAAATCAATCCTAACTTTTAAGAAAAAAATAAAGTAATTGTCTTTATGAAGCAGTGTTCTTCAGAAGTCTGCTTGAAGAAACAATTAGGAAAGCCCACATTCACTTTCTTGCAGAAAGTAAAATGAGAATTTTGTAGCCATTCTTATGTCTTTCAATGGTTTTTGTGTGTGTGTGTTTTTATGTATGTGTGTGTGTTTCATGTGTCTTATATGTCTGAATGATTGCTTTCATGCACAGAAAACAACCGCGCGCTGCGACTGGAAACGTCACTAGTAAGAGCGCTGACGGTGACTAAAACGTGAAGTTGTAGGTCAGAAAAACAAAACGATGAGCTGAAAGATGCTAAAATGCTCCATGGAGCTGAGGAGAGCTGCGGAGACAAAAACGATTTCTCTGTGGATTCACCTGGTCGCGGCAATCAACCCATTGCAAATGCCAAAATCCATGATCATAGCTATTTAAAAAGAAATTAAAATGATTGAAGATACATGTCGCACAGAGGGAACTTGGGTGCTGCTGTGTTCTCACTCTCTGCTCCCACATCAAATTAGACTCAGGCTCGTAATCCTCAGTCAGGGGCAGAATCCCAGAGGGATTAGCACAACTCTGCTGAAGGTTTACATTCAAGGCTTATTTTACGTTTTGTAAATCCCTCAGAAATATCTGGGTTCACCCCCATTATTGCAACTCAGACTCAAAGAAATCCAGGACTGTCCCATCAGAAAATGAAATAAAAACTTTTGGTTTGTGTAACTGCCTCTGTATCTACTGCAAGTGTCTTCACATATGTGTGTGTGTGTGTGTGTGTGTGTGTGTGTGTGTGTGTGTGTTTTATGTTCAGAGCAGCCTCCCCAGCACCACTCCCTCTCGGCTCCGGGCTTCTCCTCTGAGGATCTCAACGAAGCCCATCTTTGTCAAGAACTCCAGCCTCTGACGGTCTGTCGGCTGCACTTCACAGAACACACCCTGAGAACCTACACGCACGCACACACGCGCACACACACACACACACACACACACACACACACACACACACACACACACACACACACACACACACACACACACACACACACACACACACACACACACACACACACACACACACACACACACACACACACACACACACACGTTCATTAAAAGTTTCTTGCTTTCCAACTTCATCAAAAAAATACACAATATATACTTGTGTTCATACATTTAAATAAGAGATTCATAGATCCTTTACAACTACTGAGCTTAGTGGCGTGAACACATCTTTTGGCAGCATGACATGTGACTCCTGCTCGCATTGATGGAGGATATTAAGTGTTACTTTGACTCTGCTTCACCCTTCCATATTGATGCATGTGGACGTTTTTAACATTTCAGATTGTAACATCATTACCTTCCTTTTGTAGGAACACACACACGCTTACAAACAGTGACTCAATGTTCTGTCTTTACCGTTTGCCTTGAGTGCAGTGAGAAGGGCCGTGAGCAGGGTGCGGCTGACGCTGACGTCCACCAGCTCAGGCAGGGCGTCCAGTCGCAGCTGGGAGGGGAAGTGATAGAGAAGCGAGTCGGGGTACTCGCCCTGGTCTTCCTCCATCAGCTGGATCAGATCCTACACAGAGGACAACGGAGACACAAGCACGTATTCACACTGCGTTGCTGATGATGCGGTGGAACTTTGTCTTGTTGGTGCTTGTTTGAAGGAGAGTTGTGGAAACTCGCATTTGAGTGGATATAGCTATGTTGCTGCAGTTTCCTTCAGTGGCCACTAGATGATACTAATGAGCCATACTTGACCGACTGCACCATACAAACTCATTGGATCAGGGTACTTTCACGTTGCCAGGCAATGTAACACCAACAATGACTTTCAGACTTTCTCCATATTACTTTTATGTATACATTCAAGGCATTGTAACATCAACAGTCTCTGACACATTAACTGTGTTGACCCAAATTGCCTGTCTTTCCTTAATTTCTTTAAAGGTTTTCATTGCATTTGCATTACAGTTTTTAGGTGAGTAAAAGACACATAAGTGCAACTATATGACTAACAAAATACTCATAGTACTTTGTGTTTACTTCAAACACTGGTGTTATTTTCCTATGTGCAGTCAAGCAGGAACAGATGCCCTTCAGATACTTACTAACTCTGTTGCCATTTTGACTTCTGACAAACGATAAGTCCTTCAACTGTGAAGCTTGTTCACCTGTGGCTGCAGCGTGAACGACAGTCATCCAAAGTGGGACTGTCAGCGTGCACCATGACGCACAGAGTGGGCAGATAAATCCTCCCCGCGTGTCAGGGAGTGACTCGCCACCAGTTCCGTTTGGCTCTTTGCCTGAGATCACTGGACCGTTTGTCACGATGGACAACAGCAAAACTGTAACCAACGCTGCGTGTTGCATGTGCGTTATACCGCCCACGCTCAACTACAGTACTTTAATGTAAGGTGCTGTATATTCTGTATAAATGCGTAGTAATCCCTAATCCACCTGTGTGTGTTCCTGCCTCCCAGTAGGTTATTAAATAATCCATCACAGAGGGATCCAGATGGCCTGACTGCAGGTGCTTATATGTCTTTCAATTTGCGTGCATAACTTTACACGTGTGTTAGGTATGAGTGTCTTGTCTGTAAAATGACCAGACTCTTAAACTAAATAGTGGAGTTGAAAAAAGGGTGTTTAATGACTTCTTTGGCCCCTTCCACTCCTCACACTCACCTGTGTGTAGGATTGTGTGTTGCCTCCTTTGGGTGGGTATTTGTCCCTCATGGCAGGGATCCAGTTGGCCTGGCAACGCTTGGCAAACGAGCGGACATCTGAGATGCCCAACACACAGCCACACACACCCAGCTCATCCTCCAGGATGAAGCTATACTCGGGACAGAGCGCCAGGCACGGTCCAAGACATCTACATGTATGGAAATGAAAAGACGTTGCAACTTAAAAACTAGAATCACCGCCTTTTGGTTGTGTCTCCGCCAACCGGTCAAGTTGCAGTTTTACATTAATGTCTGCCCAGATTCATACAGTATATGTAAACAAGACTTTTAAGGAATTTAATAAAAGATATGATTAGATTACGTTTATTTTGTCATAAGGCTATGAATTCTGTGTTGTACGGTCACAGTGGCCTTTAACGACAAAATTCTAATCTGGGTCATCCCTGAGTCGAAGTGAACATTTGTACTTAGTACAAAGAAATTGCTTCACAGCCCTGCTGAGATATCCCGTTGATGAGAGTTGGATGGGTGGACAGACAACCCAAAAACATAATGCCTTTCAGCTCCAGCTGTCGTCAGTGCATAGCATGAAAATATGTGAGTATAGCGATCTAATGTGATATCTATGGTGGAAATGTTGTGAAATGCAGATGACTTTGCCTCACGCCTCCCCTTTTTCTCTCTCACAAACACCTACCGGTCTCCAACGACATCTGGGTGAGCAAAACTGGACTCTTGGCCACCCTGAGTCCTCAGGTGAAGTTGGCGGACCATCCGATACAACTCCAGCTGCACACACACACAAATATACGATCAGTTTGAGAGATTGCTGTGATTTCATGTCTCCGGTTACCCACACCACAGAGAGTCTTGAACAAAAATGTACAGGTGAATGAACTATCAGGGTCCTTTAAAAACTCAAGTTTAATTTTGCATAATTTTCCTGTATAAGGATCCTACTGTGTCGCTGACTCAAAAATCCATACATTTTCTATGACTTTCCATCATCGAGTCGGAGCGTCTGCATGACCTACAAATGTTCTTCCTCCCTGGATTTATGCTGGAACTGTTCAGTTGCCACAGGTGTGTGTGTGTGTGTGTCTGTGTCTGTGTCTGTGTGTGTGTGTGTGTGTGTGTGTGTGTGTGCACGTGTGTGTGTGTGTGCACGTGTGTGCGCGTGTGTGTGTGTGTGTGTGCACGTGTGTGTGTGTGTGTGTGTGTGTGTGTGTGCACGTGTGTGTGTGTGTGTGTGTGTGTGTGTGTGTGTGTGTGTGTGTGTGTGTGCGTGCGTGACTACACACCTTGTCCTTGTTGTGGTAGGGCCTGATGTTATAAAGACGAGAGGTAGGGAAGAGAGGAGGTGGGTGACTGAAGAGTTCACTGCTGCTGCCTATTGGGAGAAGCATCTACACACCACACAAAAACAAACACACCTACATGAGGGAGTTGTGAAACGATTGAACTACCAAGTCAATTATTTGACTTAGACATTTTGAAAAAGATCCATGGAAAATGACATTATCCAAACACGTCCTACCTGCACCTCCCCAGAAATGCCCCCTTTGAACGCCCATGGCTCTGACTCCACGCCCAGTAGGTCCGCTCCAGTGGTCTTCCCACACCCTATCACAGGCAAGAACCAATCAAAGACAATAAAATGCCTGGACAGTTATCAGCTGACATGGAAAATAATCACAGTTACACCTGCTTTATATATTTATGGCAGCATAAAATGTCAGTGTTTTACAGCATTACAGCTCTTTGAGAGATGTTGAAATGCTGAAATGATTCATTTTTTTCTTTAATGCTGCTGCCATAAATATTGGAATCATAACTGTTGGGTTGGTCCCCACTGCACAATTAACAATGGCAGCTCCACTGAGCTGAGAAATGACGACTGAATGTTGAGTGGCAATTTGTCGGGCCGGATTCACGAACTGAGGAAGACTTTGTGCAGCAGAGGCTACTTGCAGTTAGTTTATCCAGGCGACGACAAGGAGACAAAAAGTTTAAGGGTCACGACTACTCACAGTGGAAGCAGTTTCTCCAGGAGCCCAGGGTGGAGCTGTCACTCAACACTCGCCCATCTAAGACAGGGAAGTGAGTGGATGGGGCGGAGTGTATGGCGTCAAACAGTGATTAAGATGAGACGGCAACGCCGAACTAATCTACCTATCCTTTTACATATACTGCGTTTGTAAAGTATACTAAGTTGTGCTATAGTATACTATACTAAAATTCAGTATACTAAGCTATGACATACTAGGAGTAAAGTATAGTTAGTAGGTAGTGCAGTACTACTATAACTATAATAAGCTGTACTATGTTATACTATACTGTACATCCTATACTAAAATTCAGTATACTAAGCTATGACATACTAGGAGTAAAGTATAGTTAGAAGGTAGTACAGTACTACTATAACTATAATAAGCTGTACTATGTTATACTATACTGTACATCCTATACTAAAGTTCAGTATACTAAAGTATACTAGATGTTTAGTACAGGTAGTAGCTAGTATAGTATGACTGGTTAGCTATACCATTGTAAGCTGTGCTATGTTATACTGTGCAATACTAGAGCATTGTATATTGTAGTATACTAGTACTATACAAAATATTATAAAGTTCAGTATACTAAGCTATGATATACTATACTAAAGTATAATCGTAGTGTAGTAGGTAGAACCTAGTATAGTACGACTGGTTGGCTATACCATTCTTTATTATTATTAAACTATACCACACCCCAACACAGTATGCAGCAGGTTAGTACAGTAAAAGTATTGCAGTATGGTCCCTACCCAGCCAGCATATGAAGGCCTTTGCCACCAGAGCCGTGTTCCTCAGGTCCCACACATAAGGGTAAAGGTCATAGAGCACAGCTCTGTTGGCCCCACCCACCACGCTGCAGTGGAGCTGTGCTACGTCCTCACACAGAGACAGGAACCTGGAGGCCCGACCGCGCCACTCATCAACCTGGCGACATGCATACACGCACAGGACAAGGTAATAAGGACAATGCGATTGTGAATTTCGGGCCCTCACATACCGCATAAGTTTATGTTTGACTGAGAAAAGACCCCGATGTAAAGATGTCACATATGCTTCTGCAGAGCAGACACCAACCTTCAGAGGTGCCTTTTTGCTGTTGGCGCTGACAAGGTGGCAGTTTGATTTAAGCCAGGTCAGATCCTGGAGCAGTTTCTGGGCAGACGGGCCGTGTTCATGGGGAAGATAGTGAAGACCAACCAGCAGCCGCACCTGGGACTCACTTAGCAGGCCCTTCCCACCACACAGCGCCCGACCCTGGGCCTTCTGTCCTCGGCATCCCCCTGAGGGTGCACCAGGTCTGGATCCTGGAGGTTCGTGATTGCTTAGGCCAGGCTCCCTCTCCCCCTTAGTGGGTGATGACGGCGGTGAGCTAGAGTTCAGGGGGAAGACGGGGAGTTTGGCCACAGACGAAGTTCCTCTGAATGTAGAGGCCCCTTCAGATCTGTCAGGGGTTTTGCAGCGGGACTGAGCAGAGGAACGATGGTCTGCTCGTGTGCACTGCCGACCTAAAACAATTAAAAAAAAACATACAGTACATTGTTTTAAAACACAAATATAATACTGTGGTTAATAGACTTTTTGTATGGTTGTTTGCTTTGCTGTCAACGGTGCACTGAGAAAAAATGAAGGTATATATTGATTTCATTGGTCCGTTCAAAGATCATGAAAGTGACTGAGCAGCCGACGTGTTTGAGTTCCAAACACACAGGTACAAGCACAGATCCAAATCACAGTCTTTTACCTGCTTGCAGCGGTTGGTTGAGTTCCTCCATCCAATCGTGTAGTGCAGCAGACAGAGCTCTATCAGGACAGTAGTCAGACTCTTCATCTGGAGCAATTACAACATGTGGTTATTATATATGACGATACTAAATTACATTTATTCACACAATACAGAAAACCACTGTCATTGTCAGTCAAGGGGGCAAAACTACCCACACATACTTTTCTTCTAACTGCAATATTCATGCACAGGTATAAAAGAAGAAATGCACCTTTTTTCAGAACACAACTTATCTTGAGTTTGCTGTTTTTATGTTCAAGCTACAGTCAATGGATAAACCGAACTGTGAAAATAACACTTCACACAGTTTCCACAATGTTAAATACAGCACCACACAAAAAAAGAGCCCAGGAATGCAAGTCACGTAAACAAAGGCTGTTCAGAAAAGGAAAATGAATGATCATCTTAAAATGCTGAAGATAAAAGCACTATTGATTGATCGCCAACCTACAACCTCCTTGCTCCAGAGAGAGTGGTTCCCATCATCTTACAGAACATAGGACCCCTCTCCTCTGCTGCTCGCTCCAACCTTCGCAACTTAGGTGTAATCTTTGACCATTCAACACTATTTGACACCCATGTCAAGCAGCTGACCAGATCCTGTTACTCTCGCCTACGCAACATCAGCAAACTAAGATCCATAATCTCGAACATGGAACTTGAAATGCTCACACCTGCTTTCATCTCATCTCGCATCGACTACTGTAACGCTCTATTCTCCTCCCTCAGTATATCTTCTCTTGACCAACTTCAGGTCGTCCAAAATGCCGCCGCACGTTTGATAAGTAAGATAAACAGACGATCCCACATGACCCCGGTGCTCGAATCAATTCACTGGCTCCCTGTCCCATTCAGGATCCAGTTCAAAATTCTTACTCTCACCTACCAAGCTGTATATATCATATATATCTGAACTGCTGCACCCGTATAGTCAACCTCAATCCCTCAGATCAAACTTAATAACCTGCTTTCAGTTCCATACACTCGCCTTAAGACTCGTGGTGACCGAGCATTTGAATCAGGGGCCCCTAAGCTATGGAACACCCTACCAATCGGCCTACAGTCTGCTAGTTCCGTGACTTCTTGACTAGCTTTAAGGTAACTTGGTATGTAACAGCCCCATAATTTTATTTAATTATATTTTTTTATTTCTTTTTTTTATTTTCACTGCTTTTATTGTGTTCGGTAATTGTACAGTTTTTATTACTCGTATTACTATTGCTGTGTAGAGCACTTTGTGACTTGTGTCTGTGAAAAGCGCTATAGAAATAAACTTATTATTATTATTATTATTATAACTCTTCCTACTCCAGACAGTAGATGTTACTCTTGTTTTGTAGTATTTTTGTCAAATTTGAACCACACTAGAAATCAAAGTTAAATCCCGACCACACGAAAACACTGCATAAAGTAATTAGTTCTCATACTACCAACACTCTGTCCTCCTCCCTCTCGTGGAATCATTAAAATGTATTATTAAATTATTCCTCCATTTCCATCCACATCATGCCCTTCATCAGTTTTCTCCTCCCCTAACTGACAGCGGCTCTGCCTTGTTTCTCCGCTCTTCTCATTTCTTCCTTCATCACACAACACAATCACTCCTCCGTCGCCGTCTCTCCCTCCACTTAGTCTTCAGAAAAACATCACACGCCACAGTGGTTTCTCCTGCACTTTTCTTTCTTCTTTCTTGCTCTGACTGTATTTTCAAGTCTGTTTTACTGTCAGGGTAAATTAAATACAAAATAATATGAACCAAATGTCCAATTGAGGTTATGCAAGGGCTCCATCATTATAGAAGTCTGTCACAAAGTCTCACAGTATGCCGTACTTTAAACAATAGGATTGCACTTTTAACTGTTTCTGTCACTTCACTTTGAGAGAGGATGAAGATGAATGAAACTGGTGCAGCTCAATCACATCGAGAGGCTTTGTCCAGGACAACAGCTGGAGCTTTTAATCCTCCGAAGTTCATTTAGACGTTGAGTAATATTAGATACAAATTTCGTCTGGTGGTTAAAATTGTGTTTGCTGCCCAGCAACGCTGGCTTATTAAACATTTCTGCGGAAGCAACGAGACTAAATGTACATGGCTGTTGTCTGGCAGAGCCAATATTCCTTTATTAACTTGGGACATCTCCTGTCTCATACTCCCGCCTCCCATCTGCCTTCCTTCAGGGCCCCCCTCACCTTTCCTCTCCTCCTCCCCAGCTCTGTGCCAGCTCCCCAGCGTATGCAGCGGGATATAGTTGGCTTCAAACTCGCAGTTAGGGTTGAGCAACAGGCCCCTGAGGTGGCTCTTCAGCTGAGGCTCTCGGCCCTTGAAAGGCCCCAGGAAGAGACGCCTGGAGTCATAGTCATTGGCGTGCAGATTGTCCCAGATGAGCGGAGGGCGCTGCAGGACAGACTCCACCTCCGCCAGGCAGTCTGCAGACAGCTTCCTAGAGATGACCTTACTGCCTGTGGGACCAAGACGGGGGGGGAAGATTTTGAGATACAGGCAAATCTGCGAGAGACAACATCATGGAAGTACTTCTGTTTTCCTAATTCAGTTTCCTACAGTGAAAACCTTTCAGACAGTTGGGAAGACCCAGTCCATTACAAAAAGGTTGCAGATCTGAAGAAATAAAGGTCCAGGTACAGTATAAGACAACAATGCCAAAGTAGTTCAAAAGTTTGCCAGCTAGGTCGCAAAATTTGCCACGTGACATATTTTCCTCTGCCTTTATTTTGACATATTTTACTAATCAAGTTAACTTCATACTGACCAATTAACTTTGTATTCGTTTCTCACCTGTCCATATTACTGTGATGTTGTTCAGAAGGTCCTCTCCAACAGTCTGCAGGTAGGGAGACTTAGACACACTGGGAGAACACAGAGCACCACAGTATTCTATAGGGAGAGGGAGCGAGTCACATTTATTCATGAGGATTAATGAGCAGTTTTATGAAATCCTGTAGATCACACATTTCCGCCTCGAGTCCTACCTGTCGGGCAAAAGAGGAAGACGGGTGGTTCCCCCAGGAACCGATAAATCTCATTGGTTACATTGACCTGAGCATGGGCGAATGAAGAGAAGGCCTCACTGTCGGCCTGACACATGGAGTGATCGATGTCGTCAAACAGAATGGCAAAGGCCTGGCAACCCAGGTCTGATACCTAGAGAGAGCGAGAGAGAGAGGAGTTTATATATGAGAGATTGAAGAAACAGAGGGTCAAACCATGAAACGATTACATTTCAGTTGTATCGATTATCTTATTGCATGTTTAAATACCTGTCTCAGCTTGCGTTTGAGCAGTGTCAGGTCACAGGAAGAAGAGAAGACGATATCCTGACCAGGAGAGAGGGCGTAAACAAACCTCAGGCCTCGAGACTGGGCCTCCACTATGAGAGTACGCAACTGAACTGAGAGGAGAGAAAGAGTCTTGGATTTAAAATTCTAGGTGAGACAAAAATGAGACACTTTGGCATCAAATGAGCATAAAATGTAAAAAAAAAAAAATGTATTGCACTCCTATAACATTGTCAGACAAACAGTTTGTTAAAAATTTGCGTACACAGTTGGATGAATGCTCTGATACAAAGATGGACAAATGGGTGAACAGGATGTCCTTACCCTCCTCTTCAGGAGAGTAGACTTCTCTCCACAACAGTCTGTGCTTTAGGTCATCTTTGGGACCATACAGGTACGTGTTCAACCCCCAATGTTGCATCCTGGTGGACAAAGACGAGGACAAATTGCTAAATCTGTGAATCAGGAACACGATGTCTACAAAAAGACATTAAAAGATGGTTTTCAATTTCACATATCAAACTTTCATGTAATGACAACTCGATGCAAAAGACGCTTTGTTGAAATGAAGCTTTGGTTTCTTTTCTATTACAAAATCATTTCTTTATCAAGATCAAAGCAATATTCAATAATTTATTTGATTATAATTTTTTATTTCATTCATACATTTCACTTTTGAATCAACTACAGTTTTTTTTGTAGGAAAAAGTTATGAGAACCTGAGGGAGACAACAGCCTGGAAGGACTTTTGTTTTCCCTAATTCAATTTGCTAAATTGAAAACCTCTTGGAAAGTTGGAAGGAAGAACCAGTCCACCATGAAAAGATTGCAGATCCAAAGGAACCATTTACAAATGAAGCAAAGTAAACTCCAAGTGAAGTATAAGAAAAGAATGCCGAAGCAGTTTAAAGGTTTGCCAGCTGGGACACTAAATTTGCAATAGAATTTGCAACGTGACACATTTGACTAATCAAATGACAAGTGACAGAAGAAAGTGTGCATGTCTGTGTTACATTCTGCTTGATTTAAATAATATATCATTTGTTCTGTAAATATTTTTGTAAATATTATTTACTTTGATGCAAAGTAATTATATTACTTTGCATCAATTATATCACTTGTCAGGTTCGACTCCTGGAGAGGCAGTGAATGAATGAGGCAAGGGGGGAAAAAACAACAAGCAGCAAGAAAATAGATCCAGTGTATCGATCGTGGCGCTCCATGGCCAGTTCAGTTACAGGAAATGACCTCCTGAATTATAAATAGAGCATACTACTAGGAGTGAAACAACAGCTACATCAGCAAACACGCATGCACGCCCGCATGCACGCACGCACGCGCACACACACACACACACATACACACACACACACTCTCTCTTTCTCTTTTTCTGGACATGGACCAGGTCTTGTCTTTCGTGTCATTTATGGGAGGACTGTGTTCTCTCTTTCTCTCTCTGCTTCATTTCCTGGACAGATGGTATGTAAGTCGCATCCACACAAATTTTTCACACACACACACACACACACACACACACACACACACACACACACACAATATAATAATGTACTGTAGACACATCCACAGCCAGCACCACTCTTCCAAACTTATGCAACACTCAGTATATGAATTTTGCCTACACCCCACACTTGAGTCGAAAAAAGCAGATCTATAAATAAACCTGGAGCCCACACGCTCAGCTGCTGCCACACTAACAAAGTTTGGAAGTCCGATTCATCCTCGCAGCATCTTCATGAAGCAGCTGCATCTGTAGCGACAGACAACACGCACACTGAAGCGCACGTCTCGTGAAAAGGAAAACAAGTTTAGGGACATATTATAGTGACTTTATCCTGGTTAAAGACTGTATGTTGGATGTTATGATTGTATAAAATTATGATAATAGGAACAGAAATGCTGCAATGTAACGTTTTGATCTGTATATTTAAGAACAGAGGAGAGCATAAGGCAGAGGGAACATCTTATCTCTGGGGAGGACTCTGGGGAGGACGACTGTTACTATTGGCTGCGGAACTACAAAAGTGTGTCACAGTTCCCAACGGATTTATGAGGTTCCACTCGTAGATCAGTGTATCACCGAGAATTAATTGGTTCCTTTATAACATTAAGGTATAAACATGACTCAATGTTAATGCCTGCAGATGCTTTAAATGGCTCGTTGACTGAAATATCTCTTTGTACTTCCCTGTAGTTCACTGTGATGGAGATGCCTGTGAGCTGATTCAGGCTCAAAGAGTGCGTCTCCCTTTGTGAGCTGGTGAAACTGTTAATGGCAAATGCTGCAGCGGACTCAGTGAATAGCTTCCTTTGTGCTGTTGGGTCAAAGGACCCTGTTTGCTTTATACGTTGTCATGATGCTTCGGTGGCTGCACGGTGGTGTAGTGGTTAGCGCTGTCGCCTCACAGCAAGAAGACGTTAGGTTAATTGGAGACTCTAAATTGACCGTAGGTGTGAATATGAGAGTGAATGGTTGTTCGTCTCTGTATGTGGCCCTGCTATAGGCTGGCGACCTGTCCAGGGTGAACCCCGCCTCTTGCCCAATGTCAGCTGGGATTGGCTCTAGGCCCCCCACGACCCTTAAATGGATAAAGCGGTAGGTGATGGATGGATGGATGGATGATGCTTGGGTCCCATCTGCAAAAGAGAGTCCAGCCCTGAACCAGTACTGGTGAATAATCTGTGGCCAACACTGACTCAGCAGCTCCCTGGTGTGAAAGTCTCTACATGGAAAAAAAACAAAACAATGTTTTTGCTATGTAAAGGATATAAAGAGCTTGGAGCTCCGCGAAACTTAACTCACTAAATGGTTAAGTGGACACAATTCTCTACAAACTGTTTAAATAAATTATCTACAGTAGAGCTACAACAGTAAATCGATTAGTAATCGACTACTTAATTAATCGCCAACTGTTTTGATAATCGATTCATCGTCTCAAGTAGTTTCTATGAAAAATAAAGTCAAAATTCTCTGATTTCATCTTCTTAAATGTGAATGTTTTCTGGTTTCTTTGCCCCGCTATGACAGTGAACTGAATATCTTTGGTGTGAGGACAAAACAAAACATCATCTCAGGGTTTGGGGAAACACAATCATCATTTTTCACCATTTTATGGCAATTTTTGGACAAAACAACTAATCGATTAATCGAGAAAATAATCGACAGATTAATCGATAATGAAAAAGTCATAAGAATTCATTCTCTGGGCACCATGAAGCTCAGCACAAAATTTCAACACAATCTGCATCAATCAGATTGCTGTTCAGACACTTCCGTCTGGACCAAATTCAAACAATATCTATGGCATACTGTATTTGATCCTCTGTCTCTGCCCTTGCACCATGACAAAATCTGCCCCCTCCCTCGCCCCCTCCTGTCATCCATGGTCGAGCCACAGGGCTGAGGATGAGCCTGCCCTTTGCTATAGTGTCATTCTGTGTCAGTGATCTTTCTCCCTGCTCTGCCTGGTGCTGAAATAAACGTGTGCTCTGCGGACACAAAAGCATCCGCTCTGACAAATCTAACGATGACATGTGCACCTGTGGTCACACAACGCACATACAGAACAGTACAGTGCATGCAGGGTTGAAGACGAACGCCAGGTTTACTAACAGTTTATAAAAGTGGTGACAGACTTACCATTGGAAGAGGACTTTCCTCTGATCCATAGACCAAGGCCTGCCATAGAATCCTGGAGTGTAAAAATAACAATCACATGAGTGTAGACATGTCACATTACTGATGCAGTGGCTGAAGCTGCAAATCCCTCACATAAAATGACACCTTATTAACATCTCTTACAGTACTGATTAGTTCTACAAAGTCATGCAGGGGATCTGCTTCCATAAGTTACTATTATAAACCGTAATCCTTTTCTACATATGACATGGTAGGCAGGTACGTGTAAGCCCTGAATCAGATATGAATCTTTTACTCGAAATCTTATCTTTGCAGCAAATGTTAATTTCCCATACTTTTCATGTTCAGTTCAGACAGATATATGCATATTCACTGACGATGCACTTGAACAAAATGCATCCACCTTATTTTTGAATGGATAATAGATGCTCCGCGAAACAATGATGGCCTATACTAGCATTATGCCTTTTACAGTTCCATGTACTGTTTTTCAGTTCATATGCCGCTCTGGTGCATTTATGACATTACAGCTACTGTACTGTATGTATGGGCATATACGTAGAGCAAATGAGCTCTGCTCTCAGCTTATGTACTTGGTCACATGCCCTCTGTGTTTGGCAGAGACATTATTCATCTCCAGCTGCAGTCTTTGAGAAATAAGAGCCATCCCAGGGTCCTTCTCCCACCTTTGTGTTTTTGAATAAGTTAGCAGTGCAAGTGTGTGTGTGTCGTCAGTTTCTATTTCATTTTCGGCAGTAATTATTTTGTGTGTGCCGCTCTGTTATTATCTTGGCATTATTATTATTATCATTATTATTATTATTATCATCATCACTACTGCTAGTGTGGTCATTTTCCCCTCTTCACTACCACATCCAACATAATCATGTCCAATGTTAATACTCCGGAATGATATTTATTGAGGTCCTCAGATTGTCTTCTTCTTCTTCATGGTTTCCTCGCATTGTTTCATCATCATTGCAGCCTCCTTTATCACATCCTCTATTACAGTAGCGGTTTCCAACTACATTATCATCATTACTGCCATGTAATCCCAAAAACATCATCACAGCCTACAGTCACATCATCATCAGCATCAGCATCATCACAACCATCTTCACCTTGACGGTCATTATCATTCTCAACATCATCAAAGCATCTTTGTTTCCAATCATAATTCTATTCATCACCATTAGAATCATCATCATCATCTTCTTCTTCATCGTGCCTTCGAACCCAGACATTGCTGGATGCTTTTCAACGCCTGATCTCCACTTCAAGCCTGACTGATCACCACCACATCATTTCATTAAGACCTTTCCATCCGACCAACGTCAGGCTTCATGCACACATCAGCACTCCCACGCCCCTTCTTACAATAGGTGGCAAAACGGTGGGTTGCAAATGTAGGTCAGACGGTGGTATATTCAAAATCACTGCGAGGTAAGGTGGGGGGGGGGACACATGAGCAGACTGGAGGTTACGTACCTTCCACTACCCCACAAAGAAACGGATTCCTCTTCTCCATCCTGTCCTCAGCCCCCGCCGCCTCCGGTCGGCCCCTAAATGAGCGAGGGAAGACGAGATGCTCTCCCCGTCCGTCAGCCTAGATTCCGGGGATATTCTTCATGCTTCCCCTCGATCTGCCTCCTCCTCCTCCTCCTCTTCCTCTCACTCAAGTCCCTCTCCTTCGCTGGAGTTCTCGTGCTGCGTTCAGGTGCTCAGCGGAAACTCCCAATTGCGAGCACCGCAGCTGTAAACTGCGGGTACAATACGAACGAGTCATTTCTTTTGCCAGAGTTACTTCTCTTTGAGTTGTTGTTGTTGTTGTTGTTTTTCAACAACATTCTGCCAGAGATGTGCATATTTGTTGTTGCGAACTAAATTAAGAAAGCTCACATTTTTTAAAAGAAGGGTTCAAATTAGGTTTGAACTATAATAATAAATAGGGCAATAAAACAATACAGCGTGCTAGAATAAAGACACAACGTGTACATTTTAAAGACCTCTTATGAAATCATTGCGTTGCACGAATATTACTACAGCAGAAATCCTGTCAAAATCGCAAACCACCGTACTCCACAAAAAGCAATTTTGTGGAGTACGTTCCATACACAGACACATCGCTGCTATTTGGACACAGCAGGGAAAAGGCCCGGATGTAGCTCGTGTTGGTATTAACAAGGGCTGAGTTCCATTCATCTTGTATTAACAAGGGCTGAGTTCCATTCATCTTGGGCCTGGTGTTGTGCCCCGCTGCTTCGTGGGCCTGGCTCGCCTGGCTCGCCTGGCTCACCTGGAGCGGCATAATGGAACAGCGCCGACGGTGTGACGGGGGGAAATGGCGCCACGATGCAACTCAACGTCCTGGAGGAGGATTAAAACCTTCAGTTGTAAAGGTACAGCGTCGCCACGCACCTCCACCTGCACAGACCGTCCTCCTCGTGCCCTCCAAGTCGCGCTCCGTCACCAACTCCTTGGCTAAGGATCAGCTAATGGGTTTCCCCCAACTAGCTTAACATAGATGCTAACTTTGTGAGCTATTCAGTGGCGTACCTTGGTGTAGAGGAGTTACACGTAGTAGTTTCATTCTGTGTTAATAGAAACATTTTGAGTAATACAACTAATGTTGTTTTCTTTCTTTAATATGCATATTTCAAGGTTTTTCTTTGTCAAAGTTTGGCTTGATCTTATCCCATATTTGTACTCTGGATTTTAATTGGAATGTTTTTGGTTATGGATTGTTACTGTCCTATATTTACATTCAATGGGCATAGATTGTAAATATACTATAGGGAGCCATTGAAAAAGAAAAACTTATAAACTTAAATATGCATAATGAAGCAAAAATGCTCACTGATGAGGATGCAAAGGGATTTGCCCATCTTTTGCACAAAAAAACAGCTGTGAAAGTTGGGAGAGGATTTCACAGACACATGAGAGTCGGTGTGGTGTCAGTACATTTATAAGTGAGTGAGCTATTGAGAAAGAAAACCTTTAAAACAAATATATTGTTTTTTTATTCACTGTCATTCTGTATAATGGCAGTGGTTTCAATTTTTTATTTGTATAGCGCCAAATCACAACATACATTGTCTCAAGGCACTTTGCCTAGGTCAATACCATTGTGTGTAAACAGTGTCACAGCTCGTGTCAATCAGATTTGTTTTTGACATTCATGTGTCTAAAACCAAAAAGTTATTGATTTCAGATTTTTTCCGGTTGCCGTGAAGGCAACCGTGCTCTCTCTGGGTCTCATGCCATGCAAGATGGGCAAGGTGTGTGTGTGTGTGTGTGTGTGTGTGTGTGTGTGTGTGTGTGTGTGTGTGTGTGTGTGTGTGTGTGTGTGTGTGTGTGTGTGTGTGTGTGTGTGTGTGTGTGTGTGTGTGTGTGTGTGTGTGTGTGTGAGAGAGAGACACACACACAGAGAGACAGAGCACAGGAGTGAGTGGCTTGATAATCCCACTCTGACTTAATGTGTCACATTATGTAATGAATTCACTGCTATATTCATAATGCTTTCCAGAAAACCATTTCAAAAGCTGTCAGTATAATAAGCATAACTCTGCATCTTATGCTCAGGCCAATATACTAATCTGACCTACTTTCTGTCTGGTTTATTGTAGTATTGCGTTGAAGCACTTTTTTGTTAAGACCTGTTGCTGTTGAGGACTTAAAATTATTTTGTGGACTTTTTAATATTCAGTTTGGACTTGTTTTTTGGATTTGAATTTAAGTTCTTTGGAATTTCGGGTTTGTAATCTCCTTGTTTTGGGAAATTTGATTTGTACGTTTGGATTTTTGGATTTCTATTACAGTTGTTTGGATTTTTACCTTTTTAGTTCTTTTTAGTTTTAGTCTTTGGTCCCCTACTTGAGTTTTTCCTATTTGCAACTTGAGTTGTTTTTTTGTTTGGATCCCCTGCGTTTCTTTTTGCCTGACCATCTGCCTCAGACAAAAGACCATAAGCTTCTTTTTTAACTCACCTTTCTTTCTACCTGCATAGTCTGTGGTCTGCAATTTGGGTCCTGTTAACTTTAAAGCTCAACATTTTTAAACACAATTTAAACTTACAATGATATTGCGTTGTAATATTTGTGATTGTAGCCTAACAAATACATTTGAGAATCATTGAGAATATTGTAAGTAGGCCACTGTGTAAATCTGACTGTGAGCACCCCTTGCTGGAATTAAATTCAATTACAGTGGGTGAAATGATGGCAGGTCAGCCATCAGGTCTGGCCAATGAAACTGAGAAAAAGTTTTCAGTAAGTCCACAAAACAACCTTATGTGTTCGGCAACATGTGAGATTTTGAAAGAAAAAATTTACAGAGAACAGTTTTACTTAATGCACTGCACGTAGCTGATACAGTTGCAGGGATCAGTCTCTCAAAACCAATATGCATATTAAGATGCTTATCTAATGCTGGTCAAATCCTGTGTGCAAATACATACTGTGCATCGTGCTGTAATTTGTTTATGTCAGTATGAAATAAAGGAGTGCTGTCAGTGTCAAATGTGACTGGAGTTTATTCAGGTACTTCCTTGTTGTCGGTCAGTGCATTTCAAAGCAGCACACAGACCATACTATTTTACAATACAAAAAAAAGCTGGACAAAACAAACTGAGTAAAGGTAAGACTTTCTCCTCCCACCTCGGAAACACCATGTTGGTTATAAAGCTCCATGGGGGAATAAGTCCCAGAGGGAGTGGTAACAGCAAAACCAGGAGGACTTCGGCGCTATACCAGTGTTTGCCTTTGCTACCTCAGAGGTCAAGTTTCACGTTGAGCAACAAGGTAAGTGAAACAAATAGATGTTTAAGCCTTTTTATTAAACAAAAAACTGTTACTTCAGGGATGTTTCTGCTTTGTCTTGTGCCAGGCCATAGACGGTGGGGGGGTGTGTGTGTGTGTGTGTGTGGGGGGGGGGGGGGGTGGTATATAAGGGAGTCATTTTTGAAGCCATCTCCTTCTGGGGTGCGCAGTCATTCATCACAGACACACTCAGGTTGACGAATTACTCTGGGTGGAAAGTAGCATGCTTGTTAGTATTTGGATTTTGAAATGAAGCTTAGAGTTTCTGAGAGTGAATGAGAAGCTGAGTCATGACCATGCAACTGGACTTTGGCCACCGGGCTGCTGTGAATTGTTCAAAGTTAATGATAAAGTTCAGATGTTTCTTGCTGTCACACAACTACTTTTAGTGCCTGCATTAACGAGAAAAAGATATTCAGTGGTTATGCCTTTATATAATGTGATCGATAATGTTACCAAAATATATTTCCTCTTTGACTCAGAATGTAAATAATGATTCATTTCTCCTTCATAATCCGCTCATGTAATTCTCAGGTCATGGCTTCCCCCAGTGTTCTCCTGTCAGATGTGCAGTTCCAATGTTGCATCTGTCTGGATGTTTTCTCCGAGCCCGTCTCCATCCCCTGTGGTCACAGCTTCTGCTTCACGTGCATCACATCACACTGGGGTGAAAGCGTTGCCATCAGCTGTCCCAAATGTCAGGCGGCCTTCGAGGGCCGTCCGGAGCTTTGTGAGAACTATTTTGCCAAGGAAATGTCTGAGCAGATCCGAGTAAGAAGGCAGAATGGCATCATGTCAATCGTGGAAAAAAGCATATATTGTGATCCTTGTGTCGGGAAACAAGCAAAGGCCTTGAAGTCCTGCCTCGTGTGTCTGACCTCATATTGTGAGAGTCACCTGGAGCCTCACCTGAGAGTTGCCACCTTGAAGGCTCACAAGCTCATTGAACCTGTCACAATGCTGGAGAACAGGATGTGTAAAAGGCACAGTCGGCTCCTGGAGCTGTATTGCAGGAGCGACCAGAGGTGTGTGTGTGTGCTGTGCACCGAGAGCGACCACCGCTGTCACGACACCGTCCCAGTGGAGCGTGAGAGTCAGGAGAAGAAGGTGAGGTCCTGAACTCCTCATCATCATCACTGTGACATAATTGTGACTGTGGCAGTTTTTAGACGGGGATATCAGTTTTGCTTTTGATTCCTGTTGTTGGGACGTTCAGGCTCAGATGAAAAGGATCGAGGCGCATGTTCAGCAGATGATCCAGGACCGGCTGCAGAAAGTGGAGGAGATCAAACACTCAGTGGAGCTCAGCAAAGTTAGTTGACATAAGGTCACAGAAGAAATGAACTGGATGTTTTCTGTAAGACAACTGGGCAATTGTGACGCCCAATATGACTTTTGGACCCCATATGCAACAATGGACTTTAATTTGTCCTTATTCATTGTCTCCAGAAAAACTCAGAGAGGGACATCAAGGAAAGCGTGGCGGTCTTCTCTGCCCTGTTTCGTTCCATGGAGAGAATCCAGGCTGAGCTGGTGAAAATGATCCAGGAGAAGCAGACGGCAGCAGAACAGAGGGCAGCGAGGCTCTTCACAGAGCTGGAGCTGGAAATCACTGAGCTGGAGAGGAGGAGAAGTGAGATGGAGCAGCTTTCTCACTCTGGGGACCACCTCCATCTTCTGCAGGTCAGGATTCGACCCACCGCAGCATGATGGGCAGTCCGAGTAATTGTCATCATGAGCATGGACAAATATTAGGAGATTTTAGTTTGATCATTCCTCATTCATCTCCTGTCAAATTGTCTTGTCATCTCTGCTTTTAAGCCCATTCTATCTTATTTGACCTATCATGTCAGAGGTTTCCAGCTCTGAGTCTTCCTCCCTCCGCCAAAGCCTGCTCCGACGTCATTGTCCATTCACACACATGTTTGGGGGATGTAAGGAGAGCGCTGGCAAAGTCTGAGGAGCAGCTCCGGTTGGCTCTGAAAAAGCTTTCCATTCAAGGTCAGCTTGTAGAAATATTCCTCATTCCTCTGCGCCACAGGACCACACTCTGTAACAGCAGCAATTAAATACTCGCCGTCACCGATCACAGCTTGAATACATGAATGCTGTTTTTCTCATTTTGGTTCATATGTTCTAATTATCTCACAGAGCACGAGGAGATACAGCAGTGTGCGGGTATGTCTGACATCAGCAAATGATTTAATTTTATATTTATTGCTTAATGAATTTCCAGAACAGTTAATTCATTACCACAATCTAAGTGATGAATTGTTTCAGTTATAGTTTTGGTTTATTGATGGATTTATTTTGTCAGCCATAAAAACATAGCAAAATTTCACTTCATCCTTTCATAATTTGTCTGTGCACCTTGTTTACTGCGCATGATAGTTATATCGATGCAACTGGATATTACCTGTATTACCTTATAAACTGTGTCTGTCTACCAGTTGATGTTCATCTGGACCCGAGGACAGCCAACCCCTGGCTGGTACTGTCAGAGGATGGGAGACAGGTCTGTGATGGAGATGCTGAACAGAAACTGGTGGACGCACAGGAGCGTTTCGACACTGCACCATGTGTCCTCGCCACCCAGGTACATAAAGATGTGGCTCGGACGTGTTTGTCCCTGTTTGAATATAAGGCCTCTCTGTTTCACATTCTCAGGAATGACCAGTGATCTGACACGATCTTGCTGTACAGGGTTTCACCACAGGGAGGCACTACTGGGAGGTGGACGTGGGAGACAAGAGTGCGTGGGACTTGGGTGTAGCTCAGCAGTCAGTCAACAGGAAAGGTGTGGTGACCCTGTGCCCAGAGGACGGCTATTGGACTGTTTGCCTGAGGAAGGGCAGTGAGTACAGGGCATGTGCGGGAAAGGCAGAGCTGTTGTGTCTCTCTCAGAGGCCGCAGGTGGTTGGGGTGTTTGTGGATTATGAGGATGGGACGGTGTCCTTTTACGATGCAAAGGCCCAGTCACACATCTATTCCTTTAAACAGTTCCAGTTCACTGAGGCCATATTTCCATTTTTTAACCCAGAAATGAGTGACAGCGCCGACAACAAATCACCACTCATCATCCGTCCTGTCAGTGGAGTCGAAGGAAGCCGGGATTTAGATGCTGTAACCATATGATGTAAAATGTATATTCACTGTCTTGTTTTCATCCCAAGATTTTTCTATTTTAAACAATTTAAAACTGTTTGTGTCATCTGAAACACTGTCCCCCATAATCATTTGTACAGAGATATGATCCCTCCCTCAATAAACTTTTAATTGTTTAATTGGTATATGTCTCTCATCCAATTCCTTATTCGTCTTCCCTTTGTTCTCTTAAAAAGCACAAATCATAGACCTGCCCCTTTCAAATAATAACTGTTAGTTATTACAGGCCACAAGCTAGAACCTAGTGGTTGCTAATCAGATTAGCTAAGAGACAAGATTATCCTCAAGGCAGATGGGGAACTGAGACAGACTTCAAGATTGAGTCCTGGAAGAAGGAATTATGCACACTGCTGTTCACTCGCAGGTATGCATGCACACAAACACGCAATCACTGCAAGATAACTGAACACTGGTGTTAATTGCTGAATGAATTTCAACCAGGAAACATGTCAATAAAGGCAGAGCTAAGAAAGCCTGGGAAAGAAGAAGGAAGGAAGGGATGAAGAGGGATTAAAACTGATATCCTCCCTACACAGGGCGGAGACGCACACATGTAGAAAGCCTCCAGATTACAATGGACAACAGGATGAAGCAGCAACACTTCACACTTCTTTACTAGAGGTAAACTACTTTGGATGGCCAGCAAACAAGGGTAAGTAAAATATTAATTATTGTAGTTTTTTAGTGTTGGTGTGTCCCTAACCCATACTGTAGGAGTGAAAATCAAAATGTCCCACTGTCCAACCAGAATGAATCCTTCTGTTAATCACAGCCTAAATGTATATCAATGTAGGCCTTGAAACAGCTGATTATTAGCTGAAGATGTTATTAAATTTTATAGTAAAGCTAAAATTGTTGGGGTTGACATGTTTTCCTTGCTTGTACAAAATAAGACAAAGTGTGTGAGATATAATTGTATGCCATTTTGAGAGCTAAGTTTGAAAGCTCATCTCAGGGTGTGTGTGTGTAATTGAAAGCATTTCTTCCAGCACCACAGTGAAATAGATGATGAAAAATCATCCAAAAAAAAGTCACCATAAATCCAAAAACTAGGAAAGGAATGTTATTTTAAGGCTCCACGATTACCAAAACGTAATGCGTAAATTTGGTTTCTACGCTGTGCTTCCCTAACAATCTTCACCTCACACATTTTCATCCACATTCCAGTTTCACCTGAATGGAGGCCCGTGAACCAACGGTTGATATCAATTTGACCAATTTCCTGCTGTGACATGTCGACGACGGAAGCTTTCTGATTGGATGGAAGAGGTGTGATGTCATCTGTCATGGACGAGACAGCCGGGGATCTCCCAGTCAGAGATGTGGGACTGATGAGGGGTGGGCTCATGCCAACTGTCCCAGGTTTGTGTGTCAGGGTCTGTGCATGTGTGTTGTCTCAAATCATTAGAACATTTTAATATTCATCAGCACATGTAATGCAGAAGTTTTAGCAGAGTGAAACAGAGCCAATCATCTACTACATCTCTACATCCTCATCAAAGGTCGAGTGTTTTCTTACTGTAACTACAATTAGCTTTAGCTTTAAGGTTAAGATTAGGAATTGACATTAATGGTGAAAGTGGAGGTAAAGATTGGGGGGGTTCATTATTGTAAGTCTTTGTGATTTTTGCAACAGAGGTGCATTAGTTTACATTTGTAAATACAAGTTTTGGAGATGTCACCTTCCTGGCATTTCCCCCAGATACTCTTCGTGACGTGAAGCCATGGAAGAAGCATCATGTCATGAAGACAAAAGGTAAAAACCATGTTACAAAACTCCTCCTTTCAGATTTCAGCTCAGACTGTAGACGTTCCATAGAAGGAATAACAAAACACTGTTCCTAGTAAAATAGTTATTGTGTTGGGATCAATCACAAATAGAAAGAAAGGGCTATTCTTTATTTTTGGCTGCTCTCTCACTCTCTCTCTCTCTCTCTCTCTCTCTCTCTCTCTCTGTCTCTCTCTCTCCATCAGATCCTCAGCGCCTGTTCCGGTTTCCCAGAGAGCACCTTGAGGACCTGTGTCTGCGACTGCAGGAGGAGAACAGTCTGCTGAGGCAACACACACGAACACAGGAGCAGAGACTACGCAGGTAACACCCATTAATACAGAAACATCGGTGCACACCATGATGAATTAGTCCAGATATCTGGGCCAAGGAGGACAAATCCAGGGCTTCCCGTCATGATTGCAGCACTGGAATGTGTAATTTCTCCTCCTTGTCCCAGGGTGTCCACGAGACTAATGCGTCTTCGTCAGGCCCGTCCTGGGTCGGCTGGTGTGAAGGAGAGGGACATGGAGGACACCATACAGGAGCTGGAAGCGCATGTGGCGATGCTGGAGAGCCAGAAAGGGGTGCTACAGAACAAACTCAGCCTGGCCAAGCAGCACATCATGGACCTGGGGGGACGCACACCTTACAAGTTCAGCAAAGGTGTGTGTGCTGTGGGAAAAAAAATTAGGCCCAATGAATAGAGGCCAGGGTGACTATTGCTTTCTCTTCTATCTCTGACCTTCCTCCCCTCTCTTCTTCTTCTTTTCTTTTTGACAGGTAAAAGTATGGAAGTGGAGGGCGCAGTCAGGAGGGCAGCCCAGACAGCCCCTGCCCGATATGGCCCCATGATGGAAGACAACAGGGCAGAGATGGAGAGATTGTAAGTGTCTCGTGAGTAATGTATTGAATGACCAAAACAGAAATGCAAAAAAACTAATTCTGGAGGCACCATTTCTCAATATGACACTGATCTCTTCTACAACTAATTCTTAAAGAGACATTCTCTGCTCAGGTCTGTGAGTAAATATCTGCCAATGGATTGTTAAAATAACTAATAATAACTAATTTCAGAGAGTGATGGGCCTCAGACTGTTTTACTTCTGATCACACAAAAAATCACAAGAACAACCAATGATGCCTCCGCGTTGACCTCACCACCTCTCCCATCCAGCAGGTCCAGTGTGACAGAGCAGGTGAAGGTGGCAGAGCTGGAGCTCACTGCCCAGACCCTCAGAGACACACTGAGAGACAAAGAGAAGGAGATGGAGGGAACCGTTAAAGAGATGAGGAAGCAGCAGGCCGACAGACACAGGTTGCTACAGCAGAGATACTACTGCCAGTACCACTATACTATTCACCACTACTATTAATGTTACCGTTGCTGCTTTTCTTTCTGCACCTTCTCTACGCAACGAATGCGTTGTTGTGATCTTTCCAGCCGTAGCCGTTGTTATTGCAGCAACCGCTACAACGTCTTGTACAACCAACGTTGCGAATAAAATGTCACATTTTGGTCGTAACATGTTGTTTTCCTGTCAGAATAACTATCAGAGAGAATGTGGATCTGATTCGTCTACAAAATCAGCTTTCAAACAAGAGCACCACCCTGAGAGTTACGCAGGAGAAGTTCAACGACTTGCAAGAAGTAAGGTGGCCTTCCTGTCTGCCTTCTAGTCCGTACATTAGTCGTTTATTCTTCTTAATCTGTTGCTATTTATTAGTCCATAAAAGATAAACAGTTTTCTTTCTTTCTTTCTTTCTTTCTTTCTTTTAGGCATATGAGAATCAGCTAGAGGAGGTAAAAACCTTGGCACAAATTAATATTTTACTACACAAGTAAGGACTCGTAGATTGGTTACTGGTCATCTTTATTTTTGAGTGTGTGATGTTTTCACCCCAGAGTCAGAGGTCGCTGAAGGAAAGCCAGGGAGCTCTGCTGGAGAAAGTTGAGGAGCTCACTGAACAGCTGAAGCAGGAGAAACAGAGCGCGCTGGCACTGCAGGGACAACTTACCACTGCTGCCCTGTCTCTGCAGGGCCTGGACAAGGTACTGCGATGTGTATCTGCATGTATAGCCAATTAAGAGGCATGGAGAGATAAGAGCACAGATGAAAGAGATGGGCAGAGGTTTCATTCTAAAAGACAAGAGATCATGTAATATTCTTTTTCTTTCAGCTACAGGAGAGGATATCAGACCTGGAGGGGGAGAGGGACACAATAAAAGAAAACTACGACACTCTCCTAGAGAGGTAAGGGTTCAAGTTTTCTATCAAATCAATCCCTAAGATAAGGAAGATACCTTTGTATTTTGGCAGATTGAGATGAACATGCATGCGTGCATAAGACGACCATTTGGTTTGGTCTAACTGTCATGAATCATTGTCTCCATCTTAAAATGACATCATCAAATCAATATTTAAAAAGGGCAATATTAACAATATAGACCACAACACACTACATGCTGTTAAGATGTTTTTTTATAAACATGCCTCTTCTCTTTCCTAGTACTTTATCTGCCCAAAGCAACCCCGACGGCCATGTGGAAAAACGTAGCAAATTGGACCGGAATAGTGAGGACGTGGGGCAAAGCATCTGCAGGCTGGACATCCAGAGACTGGAAGAAATACTGCAAGCGGAGAGGGAGGAGAGAGACAGACTGGAGCGGGAGAAAGAGAAACTGAGACAAGAGAAGGAGATATTAGAAGAGCAAAGAGACCGAGAAAGAGGTCGGGGTCTCAGCATGGTGACGCGACTTCTGCTGCAGTTTGATCAAACAAACCAATTTGTCTTCTTGACAAAGAGGAAATAAATTCCCAACAGAGAAGTTTAGGACAACAAATACATGTACAATCACATTTATTCACCTTTGTATCCTGTGTCGTTTCCTGTAGGGTTTTCGGGGGTGACGCGAGACGAACGGGAGCATCTAGAACAGGAGGTTCTCCAGTACAGAGAGCAAGTCTCTGCTCTGCAGGACAGACTGGACTCTGTCACTAAGGTCAGAGAACTGAATAATAAACTCCTGAATAGATGTTCCACACATCAGCCTCTGATCTTCTCTGTGTTATCTTGCATTTGGCACGTATCCTGACACTGTTCATCCTCTCTTGTGCCTCTCTTTCAGGAGTTTGACATGAGTGCTGAGGATCTCAGTGAAACTCTTTTGCAGATCAAGGTTTGTTCTCTCTCTTTGTCCTCACTGTTTTAAATCACTGAATAATCTGCTTTTACATATTTTGCCACGGTCTCCTTCCACTCACAGGCATTTAGGATGCAGCAGGAGAGCAGGGAGGGTCTGAGTTTCCTCTGTGCCGACGGGAAGGTGGAGGATATGCCCCGTGAGCTGGTAAACATCCAGGCAACACATGCAGAGACTGTGCTGGAGTTACAGAAAACCAGAAACCTTCTACTGGTGGAGCACCAGATCAGTAAAGACCTGAAGGTAGAGTCTAAATATATATATAGTCAGCAAGAAGGTATTCTTCCAGATGCTAACAAGCACTTTCTCTTTTTTTTTTTCTTCCCTATTTCATCCCGAAGGAAGAGTTGAAAACAGTCGGTCAGAAGATTGAGAGAGAGAGGGAGGAGAGCAGGAAGAGGATGGCAGAGAAAGACAAGCTTTTATCCAAAAGAGCTCTTCAGATCAACACTTTGCAAGGTATGGACAACAGCAATAACAAAGACAAGATCACCCTATATCTTAAAAAAATTCTGTTATTTTACTGTTATGTTATCGATATGCAGGAAGTTTTTAATTCACAGTTTGATTAGAAAACACAACTAGGTAGTTAGCATTAGTGGGAGAAAAAAATGCACCCTCAAGAATATTTTTGTATTTGTGCTCAAAAGCCCAGTTGAAAGAGCTGGCATACAGCCCCAGGAACTACAATCGGACTATACCAGTACAGTACACCTGGCCAGCTGGAGATCAGGAGGTGGTACAGCTCATTGAAGACGACATGTGTTTTTCTCAGCTAAGGGGCGGGGAGTCGCTGCTGGAGATCCACCTCAAGGTGAAAACTCAGACCTTGTACCTGAACTAGATAGTTTTAATCCAGAATAATTCCGCTCAGGTCTCCCAGGATGCTGATATCTGTTTGTTTTTTTTGCACCTCCAGGCTGCAACATTCACCCCAGCAGGGCTTCGGGTTATGGGCAGGATCAGTGCAGGGGTGGACAGTGGTGAGGACATTGTGACTTTCTGCACCTACAGCCTGTTGGACTTTGAGGTGCATTCCACTCCTCTAGTGTCAGGCTGTCAGCCCAACTACGGCTTCACGTCACGCTATGCTCTAACAGCCCGCGACCTGGGCAGGCTGGGAGGTCAGGGGTCGAGGGTCAGAGTGGAGCTCCACCAAGCCTTAGGAGGGGTTCAGTTTGTGACTCATGGAAGTGGGCAGATGTCTCTCGTGGGCGCCATGGAGAGGAGAGGGGAGCGTATTAATGGGTGTGTCAACGTCACAGGTGAGGAGTTTTGGAAACTTTAACTGTATCACAGAATTTGATGCTTCTTCCCCTGCATACTGTTAACATCTCTTATATGCTGTAATAAGATGATGTAATATAATCTATAACTTACTAACCTACTTATGACCTGTGTTTGTGAATCTTTATTGATTTTAGAAATACAGGCATCCACTCATGTAAAAAAAATGTCTTTCTCTGTCTCTCATCAAGGCCCTGAAGCTGAAATTGTTGGTGTTGTGGATTTCTGGGTGCGCCTGTTCCCTGCTGCAGAGCCCATGGACACTGTCTCAGCCAAACCAGCTGAAAGGAGGACAGCAGCATGGAGGAGTCCTGTGCACATCTCTCATGGCTGGCAAGACAGCGGTTGTGAAGTAAGACAGAGACAACAAGTTCTAAATCTCAAACGGTATCTTGCAATACAAATGGTCTCTGTTATACTTTGCCCCAGTTTTTGAAATTTTTTCTTCGCGTACACAGGCCCTGTGTTAATGACATAATGTGTTTATCATGACAGGAGTTACATGACTACGGTGGAGGCATCCCCAATCAGTTGGTGGTTATGTTGGAGCGCTGCGTGGGCCTCGATGCTCGCTGGCCAGGACTACTTCCTGACGCCTACCTGACTTACAGGTTCTACGACCTGCCGCCTCACGTCTCTCAAACAGTCCAGTGCACGGCTGACCCGGTGTTCAATGATACCACCAGCTACCCTCTCGCGGTAACGGCTGATGTGTTGCACTACATGAGGTATAGTGTATATTTTTGGAGTTTAAGTTGCCTTTAATTGCAAAGTCTTGCCCCAAGATGTTACCAATAATTTATGGAATCACTGTTTGGCAAAATACTTAAGAGATTCCACTGCTCCTGTGCCCAGGTCTAGCAGTCTTTGGGTGTATGTGTTTGATGACAGCGATGAACAGATGCCACCAGCTTATCTGGCCAAGACCCCCATCCCACTGCGAACCCTGGCTACAGGCAGGGAGATCAGAGGTGAGGGAGAGAGAAAAATAGAATAGAATAAATACTTACCAGTATATGATTTCATATTCATCTCCATCCCTTACTTGAGTCAACTTATATAAAGGTGAAAGCCAATATTTAGTTTTATGGTCACATGATGTAACTGATCCTTCTTGAAATGAAATCCTCTGCATTTCAGAATAGGCACTTTAAAGAGCCAGAGTAGCTGCTCTCAAATGACTCAACTCAGTTTTTTTGTTCTAATGTTTCTCTCTGCCCTGCCAGGTGACTATGTTCTGAGGGATCCAGCCGGTGGACCTCGGGGCATGGTCAGGGTCATGATAAAATGGAGGTACCCCTTACAGACTCCGGTGGACGACTCGCTGGGTAGACAGGGGAGGCAGGACTCAAAAACAGAAAGCACTGGGAGGGAGGAGAGGAGGAGAGAGGAGGCTGAGGGGCCACAGAAGCCCATAGCAAAGCCCAGAGTGAAGGTAATTCTTAATTCTGCTGTGTCGATGATGGATGTATGATATGTATGAACTGATAATTAGCAATGACAACCTTAATCCCACCCTCTAAAGACAAATGTTTGTAAGAAGTGTTCAGTTTGCTGACATCAGGTCATGGGACAGGTGAGGAAGTCCTCAAATATGAATATGGATTTTTGGGGGCCAATGCCAATATCGATATTAGGGAGTACAAGATTCCTGATACCAATACATCGGCCGATATAAATATTTATTTAAATCTGTCAATGATTCTAAGATGTCGCTATCAAACCTTTATGACAAAGAAATGTAATTGAGGCTTGATATTTTAGTGGAACCATAAACTTTATCATAAAAAAAATAAGAATGACAAATACAACCAAATAAATAGAACTTGAATTAAGAAAATTTAAATACATTTAAAGGCTCATATCGGTTGGCGGAAAATATCGGTCGGGCTCTAAACATATCAGACAATATCGATATGTCTGTGAAAGGCTAATATCAGCCAATATTATCGTCCAACCAATATATCGGTCCGGCTCTAGTTTAAACATACCCTATGGCTGGATGTCTGCTTTTTTTTTTACCTACCAAAGCAGTGCAGAGAGAAACAAAAGCCTTGGTGGGATTTAAGAACCTATAATAGTTGTATATTCACTGCTGAACTGTGTTTTCTGTGAAAATGTGGTTTAATCTTCATTTTCTTATTGGCTCTTTATTCATCTCTTTGCAGCCTCAGCCTCCTCCTGGCAAACAGAAAAGCCCACAGAACATACGACCAGAGCTGAACACCCATGTGAAACCTCTGGACACACGTCAGTCAAAAGACAGAAAGAGATCCACCAGGAGGTCGCCTGACCTTCACCAGAGCTCAACCCATCTGAGACCCGAGCCAAGACTGACCACACCTTCACACGTGGCAGCTCGGACGTATGTTGTTGTTTTTTATTCCATGCCATTTCCTTGTTACCGTCATACTTTTTGGTGTTACGTTCCTAAACAGGAAGACAAACGAGGAAATAAGATCCCCACGCAGCCAACTGTGTTGTTCTTTTCTAGATAAATTAGGATTAAATAATCAGAATTTATTAAAAATCTTTTGAAGCTCTTCAGAGGGAACTTCTCCCAGACAATCGCTGGCCACTCTGTCGAGGGGAAGTTCTGCGAGCGATGCCAGGACTCAGGTAGGAGCTTGCTCACCGTCTCTCAAGGAGCCTTAAAACAACATCTGGTAGAGATGTGCTCCTGGAAAATATATATATGTTGTGAAAGGAGACTCAGGAGTAATTAGAAATTAGGCTACAGCATTTGCAAAACTGGCCGTTGTCTCGTTTCTTCTTCTCAGGACCTCCTCTCTGTGGATCAGCTGTCAGTGGATGAAGAGGAGGGAAGGAGGGAGAGTGGTAAATATTCAAATACACACAACAGACCTCTGATCACCTGCTTTATACATAAAACACATAATATATTAAACCATTTGACCTCAAATCCTTTACTAAATCCGGACATTATTTATACAAATAATGCATGGAAAACATATGAAGCTGTCACACACCGACATGACTTTAATTCTCAGCTCAGCCAGTCGAATTTAAAATGAAATATATCATGTTTTTCTTGTTTTTATTCTTACTACACAGCTGCTGCAGGAGACAGTGAAGCCCCTGATTCCTCAGAGTCAAGTTCCTCACAAAGCACCTTAATCATCATTCCACCTAAACGCAAAATAAGAAAGGTACAACTTTAAAAAATGAATTAACAATGGAGAAAAGAGGGAAAAGTTTGGCTTTCTTTTTATTGTTAGATCTATTATGAGTTTGACTTTTATAACTGGTCAAAATGTATGACATAAATAGATACGTCAATATAAAAAGATATATAAATATATGAGTCAGATGTCTGTTTTTCATTTGCTTCAGTTGAAACACATCAGATTAAACATTGTTATCTCTCCATCAGACACTGCTTTTTTCATAAATATTTTAAATATTCTTATTTTGTTGATGTTCTCTGTAATACGATACCTATTGCTCTACTGTCCGTCTTGGGAGAGGGATCCCTCACCTGTGTCTCTCCTTGAGGTTGCTGCATTGTCCCCCTGTTAGAAGCGTCTTTCTGTAGTTTTTCCTCACTCTCGTAGACGGTTAGGGACAGAGGATGTCGGACCTACAGATTGTTAAGCCCTATAATTGAGATTTCGGAATTATTATAAGCTTAATTTTACCGAGTTTCAGAGAGACAAGCTGAGAGTGGAGATTCTGTCCCTGACGTTTGAACCATCCTCACGCGTGGCACTGGACAAGTCGGTGCAGCGCGTGTATGTGGAATATCGGCTGCTGGGTGTCCCCATGGAGACGACAGAGACGCCCATGTCCCTTCGCAAACCCACAGAGGGGGAGGAGGTTCACTACAACTTTACACGAGGTGAGAGTTGGTGAGCTCTTTAAGTTTTCTTTTCATAGCTCCTTTATCTCAAATCTCTCTCTGGTCTGTCTCAGTGATCTACGTGGATGGTTCACAGTCTGCTCCACTCAGACAGTATCTTTATACCATGCTGGAGGGCACTGACCCCAACCAGGGCAGGTACTGTGGCATCATTTGTGTTTTTTTTGTGTAATTTCACTCGCTCTGTCCTCTTTCTTTATAGATGTGAGTAGAAGCGAATCACAGTATTTAAACAATGATCTGTCACGGCAGGTTACAGTTTACAGTAGTCAGTGAGCCGATGGACGACGATGAGGAGTGTGTGGACGTCGGACATGCATCTCTTGACCTCCAAGAACTGCTGCTCACAGGAAATAATGTTATTGAGCAACAAATTGACAGTAGGTATTATTTGTAGTGTGTGACATGTTGTGTGTGTGTTTTTTTTAGAACAAAAACGCAAAAATCCCACACCCTGTCCCTCACTTGAACTCACATTATTATCAACATTTCACTCCAGCTCTTCACTGGGAAAATTCCACTGCTTTTTTTGTTAATTATTTTTTCATCTTAAACACCTTTTGCTGAGACTTAAAGGCCTAAAAATAACTTTTACTGTAATCATGCAAAAAAGTGAAAGCTATGTTGGGTGAGTTTATTACATGCCATACTAAACTCCACTAAATTGAAATACCAAAATGTTCTCAAGCAATAGTGATTAACCTATGCGACCAGACAGATGACAGCACTTTCACCTATCCATGTCCATTATTTTGCATTCTATGATTATTGTATACTTGATTAGTAATGTAAAGTCATAAGCAGAATGATCTGACTAAGCAAACTGTAAACATAGGTAGAAGCAGTGATTTATGTTTACAGTTTTTACAATGTTGTGTATCATTGCACTACTTCAGATTCAGGCTGTGGCAGATAATGTGTAAAAACACTGAGCTCTGTGTGTCTGTTTCCCCACAGTTGTGAGTATGGATGAAGACAAGGAGGTGATAGGAAATCTGAAAGTGTCTCTAGAAGCAGCAAAAGCTCTGACGGGGATATACCAGGAGTTTCACCAGCAAGATGAGACAAAGGAGGAAGACAAGACAGAAGGAGAAGAAGAGGAGCTGGAGGAGGATGAGAAGGAGAAGAAGGAAGCGGACGAGCAAGAAGAAGTGACAGAAAAAGATCAGATAAAAGTGATCGATTATGACGATGACAGTGACTTTTAATGAGAGTGAAAAGAATGAGATGAACACATGATTGATATAAAGAATTGGTTTTGAAAGGTGGTTGTGGCTGTTCTTTTCAGTTTATTAGTTTATATGATGTCCAGTGCTTTTCATCTTCCAATTCATTCTGTACATTGTTATCATTTATCTCATTGACATTATCCTTCTGAGTATGCTTAGGAAAATGTGTTCCTGCATGGATGGCACTACTTTTTGCACCAAACAGAACAAATAACTCAAAACAGGTTTGTTAAATATTGATCTCCATTCATACAATTTAAATCTTAATCCTAAAATTGAGGGTCACCCAAGCATTGTTTGCTGTTGAGTTTATATACAAGGGCCAATTCTTTTTCAAAGGTGTTGTCTCTCTCTAAATGGTGTCCCCATGCCAAAGTGGTGCTAGACTGACGATGCTCTTTACTACTGCTAAATTGTTGCTATGTTATTTCAAGAGCTTGACAACAATATTTAGTTTTACCAAATCAAATCAGCACAAACCCAGCTATTATGATAAAATATATGGGCTTTTTGATGCAAGGGGGTCAAATTGACCCCAGTCACTTAAACCTCCAAAAGAGATTATTGATGAATGATAGTAATGATATGGTTTGGCACAGGCATGTTGTGTGTTATTGGGCTAGCTTTGGTTGACCATCGTGCTGGGGGTTTTATTGCTTTTCTGTTTTGTGACACTGACCTGGCAACCCCTACCTTTTGAAGTCCGCCCTGTTTTTGTGTGTGTGTGTGTGTGTGTGTGTGTTGTTTTTTTAATCCCCGCCCCTCTCGTTCTGCGCGCCCTTTAAAAAGTCCGACATTCCCCACAGTCAGTGAAGGCGTCACCTAAGTGGCTACACCTGTGCGTCGCGGGATGATGGCAGAGTCGAGGAAAACTGTGAGTCACAGCTCCGGTCGTCTGTCTGCAAAGAGAAATGATTTCAACTTTTAACCTGCTCCAGTTGTCAAACAACTTTTCAAGTAGAACCGGGGGCCAGTTGGTGAGGACCTGCATCCAAAAACTTTCAGACTAAAGGGGGGCGGGAAGAAGCAAATATCAGCTAAATAAGTTTGAAACGATGTGCGTAAGTAGGAATCTCCATCAGTTCAATTTGTGCCAAAATTTAACAAAAGTACACCAGAATTCAAGTCAACGCCAGGGTCAATTTGAGGAAGTTCATTAATATGCTAATGCTAACTGAGTATTTACAATTTGGGCCTCCCACTTCCGGAGAGTTTTCCATGAAGGAATGTCTGCTGTGATTCCCAGAGAGAGATGGTGAAGTGTGTGAGCCACCAGCAGGCCAGCCAGCTGCTCCACAACAAGTTCATCGTGGTGCTGGGAGACTCCAGTGAGTAACGTCCACCCTTTCATTCCGGGAGCCTGCCTGTGTTCCCACATTCTACGATTATTTTCAAAAATTAGGCCCTATGTTCCCACATTTCCTTTTTCATGAATTTGTATCAGATTTTATCCCCCTTTCTCCCAATTTGGTAGCCAATTACACCCAACCTATTATCCAGTAGCCCTAACCCTAATTTTGAAAATGTCCTAGAAATGTGGGACCATAGGGCCCTTTGGGACCATTGGGCTGTGGGACCATAGGGCCCTTTGGGACCATTGGGCTGTGGGACCATAGGGCCCTTTGGGACCATAGGGCCCTTTGGGAACATTGGGCTGTGGGACCATTGGGCTGTGGGACCATAGGGCTGACCCTTAATTCCAATACTGCTTGAACAGGTGTGCCTATAAAGGTTTGTTGCAAACGAGAATGCAATCCATGTCGTTTTAAAATGATTCCTCTTTGCTCTTGAATAAGCCGGACAGGGGTTTTCTTTTTGGGGGGGGCGGTTACATTGACTTTTTAACAGTCTGGTGAATTAATTTTGAACCTGTAGACTGCCTGTGATTGATTGCCACAATTTCCTCTTTAGTCCAGCGGTCTGTGTACAAGGACCTTGTTCTGCTGCTCCAGAAGGACAAACGTCTCACCTTTCAACAACTCCGGAGTAAGGCAAGGACCAACATTTACCACCCGGTTTACATGCTGAATAAAAAAAGAAGAGGAGAGTCCTGTAACTGAAAAAAATATGCAGTCCATAGGCATGACAAGAATGTTTTAGTTTAGCTATAATCTCAAAGAGCTCAGTGTAGCAACACTTTTTTTTTTTATATCACGAGACTGTTCTCAGTTGTTCACCTTTTTGATTTATTGATTTTTTTTTTTTTTCCCCTGAAATTGGATGTCTCTCTTCCTATTTGTCCCTGTTTTCTTTTCAGGGTGAGATGAGCTTCGAACGGGACTGCCTGGTAGAAGGGGGTTGTCTAAACCAAATGCACAACGGAACAGAGTACCGAGAGGTCCGGCAGTTTCAGTCCGCCCACCACCTGGTCCGCTTCTACTTCCTGACGCGCATCTACTCTAGCTACATGCAGAGCATCCTGGATGACTTCCGCCACGGCTTGAAACCAGATGTAGTCATTGTCAATTCCTGTGTTTGGGATATTTCAAGGTGCTTGAGCCATTCATTTGATAAATTGCAAAATATCACTTGTACATTAAGGAGCGTCTGTACAGTAGTTTAAGATGATGAGAGGTTGGGGGAAACTGCAGCAGTTTCCTGCTTTTATGCCAGTTGAGGTTGATACACATCATACATTACTTTGAAGACATAGAGAAATTTAACACAATCTCAAGTACTGATGCTGCCTTCACGTGCTAGTCGGAAGATCCTACATCCCATCTGTGAAGTTGCAGTTACGAGATGTCACGTTCAAGTGCTTTGCTTCGAATTGTGATGAAATGACTGATGTAAGGACTTTGAGCTAGCAGACTATAGTCAATTCTTCATGGATAGAATGATAAATGGCATTGGTTAAGTGTACATAGATTACGGAATTTCAAATTATGTACACAAGTCAAACTAATACTTGGATTGCGTACCATCCATTACTGAAGCCTCTTCTCTGCCATGTTAAAGGGTTCTGGTCACCCCAATTCGGGTGTCAAAATTATGTCTGAGTTTCCCACTCATAATTACGACTTGAGGGGGAATTCATGTGCAATCTCCATTCTGCAACTCGTATTTACCATAATTCCGATACCACGGGAAGGCAGCATTATCCTCAGTTCGTTGCTCTCTTTTGGTGTATCTATGGTAAATGGACTGTATTTATATAGCACTTTTCTAGTCTTATTGACCACCCATAGGCGCATTCATATAGTGATTCTATACACAGAGTTTTCTCTACCTCACATTCATTCACTACTGGCACAGCCGTCAGGGACAATTTATTAATGTTCAAGTATCTTGCCCATGGACGCTTCGGTAAGCGGACTCAAGTATCTGGGATCAATATTGTTAAAAAAAAATGTATTTACCTGAAGACATGATTTCGGAATTTTCTTGCACATGGAGAATATCTGATCCAATATGATTGGTACCTCCCATCATATAAAACTGCTTTTTACCATAACTTGAGGGTGGTGAACTAGCACTGTTTGAATTGGCAAAAACCTTGTTTCAGAGCGCAGTCGCTGAGGACAAAGCAAAGTGTAAATGTGTTTTGCCTGTATGTGAATATATGTGTTGGGGATTGTAGGTACAGTTCCACTTGGAAGGACGACTACAAGGAGAACTTATCTAGGTTCTTTGACAAGCTGAGTGGGATTCTTCCTGAGGAAACCCTGGTCCTATGGAGCCTCACCATGCCCTTAGCAGAGAGGATCAAGGGTGGTTTCTTGGTGCCTGAGGTATGTCATCGCAAAACACCAAGGTAGACATGGAAATATGGTGTTGTTGGGTCAATTTAGCACAGTCTGTCACAAAAGATCTTATCATACTGGGAATGTATACAGCATTGCTATGTTACCTCTACTGAGACGCTCAGTCCTTCAATCCACACTGACTTTAACCTCAGTAGTGTCATTGTCCTCAGAACGAGCTATTGAGTCAACAGCACCGCTCCTAAGGACCTGAAAGGACCAAAGGTGACGAACTTCACCAGGTTAACAGAGGATAATGACAGTAAAATGTTTGACAAAATGCTGTTTCACTGACAACTTTCTGGACGGCTGTTGATAACCCTCTGTCCATGCTATCGATGGTAACAACCTGACCCAATCTTTTTACTGCAAGAATGTTTCCTGGCAGATTTTTGGTGCGATTGCCCCATTAGTGCTTTGTCCTCTGTCCTTCTGTCGCCTCAGATTGAGCACAAGGCCCCAAACCTGCGTTACGACGTGATCGAAGCTAACTTCTACAGCGGCTCTCTGGCCGACGCCCTTGGGATCGATGTATTGGACCTCCACTTCCAGTTCCGCTTCGCCCTGCACCATCGCACTAACGATGGAGTCCACTGGAATGCCCTTGCCCACCGCAGGATGACCTCCCTGCTGTTACAGCATGCTGCACAGGCCTGGGGCGTCAAGTTGCCCTGTCCCCTGACTGCTGTTGGTGAGGAGGAAGACTCCGCGCGCGCACACAGGAATAGCAAAGTCAACGTGATGTCACAAAACCCCCTTTTTTTTTTTTGGTGTTTTTTTTCCATGAATGTGATATTTCCTACTTGAATGATTTCAAATTTGATTGTCATAGGTGAAAGGTCAAGGTCATTGTGACTTCAAAAGAATTATAATAATAATTATAATAAATTTCATTTATAGAGCGCTTTTCATTGCTAAAAGCAATCTCAAAGTGCTCAGGGTAGAAACAAGATGAGAAAAGAAAAAACAATGGTGGAAGAAAAAGTACCAAAATTTAGGGGAATGCTTGTTTAAAAAAGGTTTTCAGGCCCTTCTTAAAAGAGAGAGTGCTTTGTGGAGCCCTCAGGTGGTCTGGAAGGGAATTCCACAGGCGAGGAGCGGCTGAGCAGAAGGCTCGATCCCCCATGGTGCGCAGCCTGGTCCTGGAGGGGTGAAGGTTTTGTTTCCGGAGTGGAGGTTGGGTGAGGAGGTTTGTGGTGAGACTAGATCTTTGAGGTAGGGAGGGGCATTGCAATGGATGCACTGATAGGTGAGTAGGGAGATTTTGTAATCAATCCTGAAAGAGACAGGAAGCCAGTGGAGTGAGTGAAGGACGGGTGTGATGTGGCCATATTTTCGTCTCCTCATCAGGATCCTAGCGGCGCTGTTTTGGACGTATTGAAGCTTTTGAATGCTCTTGCCAGGAGTCCCGATGAGAGCGTTGCAGTTGTCCAGCCTTGAGGATTGATAGGCTAATCATCACAAAATACACTTTATTAATTATAAGCCTAGGCAGTAGAGCTGCAACAGTTAATCGCCAACTATTTTGATAATCGGTTCAAGTAGTTTTTATGAAAATAAAGTTAAAATTCTCTGATTTCAGCTTCTTAAATGTCAATTTTTTCTGGTTTCTTTGCTCGTCCTTGACAGTAAACTAAATATCTTGTGTTGACAAAACTTCTTGGGGTTTGGGGAAACACAACTGACATATTTCACCATTTAATGGACAAAACAACTAAACGATTAATCAAGAAAATATCCTACAGATTAATCGATTGTGAAAATAATTTTTAGTTGCAGCCCTACTAGACAGACATGGATGTAAACTGTTGTTAACTGGTTGTTGGAGGTATTTAAACTGCCTGTCAACTGATGGCCAGTATTGCTAGTTATTTATAATTTTTTATTAATTTGGGTTAACATGAGTTTGTTGTTTTCAGAACATACTGAGGTTACTGTTAAGCAGCCAGTCTATGGAAATGCTTCTTACCCTACAGGTAAGACATCACACTTAATATCACACTGATGGACAGTTTTTTGTTGATATTTGTGATACTCTATTGAACGTCTGCTCTTTTTTTTGAACAGGGTTCTTTAGACTTTCGAGTCACATTAAATTGCAGGCGGTGTGTCGAGTAGCCTACCTAACTACCACTGCCCTCCTCCCACCAACAATATCCCTTCCCCTCTCCCCTTCCACTGTCGTCTCTCTTTCACAGAGATGTGTCCAACCAATCGATATAACAAGGGGAGACCACATAACGATGAGACCACTGGAGGCTGCAGGCCTGCCCGCCGACCACAGCGTCCATTCCACAGACGCAAGTGTGAACAACATGGACGGGTTGGAAATGGTAAGTGTATAATACTGCAGCAGAAACATTTCTTTGTCATTTCAATACAGATATCTGTGGATCTGCTGATCTGGTAATTGAAGGTCTTTGTCATCATTTAATGCAGGTTACGACTACAGAGCTCACCACCACCAACACTACGTGCCCTACCATGAGCACCAACCCCACTTCGAGCCCTACCATGAGCACCATCATCAACACGTGATGCGTAGCCGACAGCACAGACACCACTACGCTCCATACTACAGACCAAATCCTTATGCCCATTTTGGCAATTACTACTGATGTTGTGTGTTATTTACTTCCATCTCCTGCATCATCCTGCAGGACGTTGACAGCAGTAGGAAGCAGTAAACCTCACCCTGCTCATTTCACATCTAGATTTGACTTCATTCTGTGATTGTCTTCAGTCATGACGCCAGTACAGTTTGATGGTACTGTTTGTTCTTTTGGCAAAAAATAGATTTTTAAAGGATTTTCCTTTACTTTTTAAAAATTCTGCACTTAAATACATATCAAGTGCTTTGTTCTATTAAAGCTAATGCTAAGATTTCAATAAAACGTTAGGCTTGTTTTAAAATTAATTGCCGACTATAAATTAACAATTCTTCTAATGTCCCATAGTTTTAAGCTTTTCCTTAAATGTGATCTGTTGGCTCAAACTAACAGTGTAATCCTGATGCATCTTGATAACATGTTCCTTGTTCCTGTTGTTATTATAACAAACTCATGCTTAATGATGCTGGAGGGAATGTCTTTCTACTTAATAAACTGGGGTCAGCAGCAGATTTAAGTGATTACTTTGGCATTATTTGATGACTCTAGCATGTAATCGTGTCACTAATATGTAGGTTGCTCACCAAGATCTTTGTAGCCTTCCACTGTAATCTTGTCCACATCTAAAGTTTTTGCTATTAGAATGAAAAGAAACAGGTTCAGTACCTTAAACTGTACATGATTCACCAACACCTCCACAACCACAGCTGGCAGTGGACCTTCATGTTCAGGCATGTCATAGGTCAAATGAACACTGACACATTCATGTTACTCTGACGTGAATGTCCTTATTTATTGTCTGAATTGGTACAAATAAATTGTTATACCAAGCTGCAGTTTGTGATGTAAGAGGGAAAAACTTGGTTATAAATATCTTTTATTACAAATACAAAGAGGAAACTAAATAGGTGTAAGTACAGTAAAAAGATTAGTTTTACCAATTCCCACATGCTTGGCAAAATTGGTGCATACAAACTGTTTCACTGATTTAAAAAAAGTCAGATCCACTTTGGACTTTATATTCAAACACCAGTCACTTGTATGTGGCCTGTGCCTTAGTCTTTATTAGTGCTCTCTTAACTTTTTCAACACTGGATATATTTTCCTGAGCATAGTGAAAAGCAAAAGGGGAAAATAGAGGAAAATGTTGAAGTCAAGTGGAAGCTGGAATGAAGATAAAGATTTTCTTGGCTGTGGGTCGATGGCATTCCCTCTTATGCCATGAGGAGGCAGTGCACCTGCTGCAGCTGCTGCTGTGATAGGACGAGGCGGTGAACCTGTTCCTGTCCGCGGGTGCATGGGAAGGAAACACGACCCACGAGCACAGTTCTTCCCTGCTTCTCTTCCTTGGCCTAAGAAACAACATGATATAATCTTATATGTGCAAGTGTGCCACTTCTTTTGAGCCATTTCTTTTCTTTCAAGTACTGAAAACACTGATAAGTCTTGTAACTGATGCCGAATGCTTTTACCTTGACAAAGGACGACACCGGGAAAGTGGCGAAGTCAGAGGACGCCTTTGCTCCACGCTGGTGTGTGACTACATGTTCAGTTACTTCTCCCTGAAACAGAAGTTTACAAATTGTTGGTTTGCCCGTTGCTGTTAACTTACGGTCAAGCTAAGGAGAAGAGGTTAAATTCTGAAGTCGTCACCTTGAGTTTGTCCAGGGCATCACTGAGGTTCTGCAGTCGAGCCGTCTGCTCCAGCAGCTGGGAACTGGCACTAACTGGAAGAATCACGAGAGGGGAAACAGATAGTGAAGCCAAACAGGCAGGAAAAAAAAAATTTAACTAGGTTTTACTACAGGTTAAAAAGTGTGCGCGCACACACCTGCTGTCTTCCCGGTGATGTCTACCACTTTAAACTCTGCACTCAGCTTGAGCAGCGTTGCCAGCAGTTGGTCAGTCCTGCGATAGATGCCAGTGTTCAGTCCCACCGGAGGCATGGAGCTTTCTTTGGACACTTGTGGCAGTTTGGGAGGGCAGAGTGGAGGCAGGGAGGCCAGCTGGGCTCTAATCTTCTCCGCCTGTGATTAAACATACTCTCGGTCAACATTACCAGGGTTCAGACAGCCAGCAAAGTACAACAGTACCAACATAAAACCAGCGTACCTTGAGTCTGTTGTTCTCATTCTTGAGGTGTTTGATGCCCAGTCTCTGAGCCTCAACCTGCTGCCTGAGGAGAGGGGAGTCCACCACCTCCAGTGGCCCTGCCATGGATGGAGCCAGACCTACTGGACAGAGGAAGGGAGAATGATGACGGTCTTTAAGTCCCTAGATTTGCCTCTGACATTTAGTGTCTTCTTCCTCCCCGAATTTATAGACAAATTTTGTCATTACCAACATCTGCTCACATTTACCATTCTTGCAGTAGTACATTACACGTTCTATAGGCAAAACATTACTTTATTATCAGCTGGTTGAAACTGCTTTTCAGTAAAATGCAAAATTTCAATCTGCTTGCAGAAAAAAAGTCTGTGACCACAGAGTAATTTACCTCCTGTGGATCCTTGAACAATGGAGGCAATCCCAGAGGCAGGTGGGCCTCTCAGTCCTTCGATGGTCATCTTTGATTGGTTATTGATGCGTTGTTTCAGCTCTGCCTTCTCTGCCTCCAGCTGGTCGATATCAGCCTGCAGGGCGTCCATTGTCTCCTCAAACTCCCTGAAGGGGAAGAGAAAAGTGGGAGGAAAATGAGAAGAGCGACTAAGAGAAAGATGAAAACTCTAATGTGTTAATGACATGTTTGCATCTCATGGTTGTTACTTTTCTTTCTTCTTCAGCAGGGCGAGATTCTCGTTGAGTTTGGTCTGAATCTTCTCCACCCGTTCATCTGCGTCTTTGGTGGAGGTGTCCAGCTTCTTCTCCAGCAGGCTCAGGCGGATGTTGGCCTCGCTCAGCTCCTCACCCTGGGACACACAGGTTTCTTGTAATTTCAAACTGGCATGCTTAGTAGCAAAACTTGATTTCTCATAGTAAAAGTTTTCTTCACTTGTTACCTTGATCTTGAGAGACTTCTTCAGCTCCTTGATGGCCGTCTCTCTGTCTTCTAGTTTAACTCCGAGACCCTCAGCATCGGTGATCTCAGCCCTGACGGTGGCTGCTCTCATCTCCACAGGAGGAGACTGAGGACGCGGGGAATATGATGGCAAATTGAAATGAATGTGAATTGGGAAGAAATAACAAAGGGCATAAATATGCTTGATTTCAGTGTCTGAATTATGTGATACAAAGCCTACAAATACCATGCCCTGAGGTTTGTCAGCATCATATTCTCCTTCCTGCATGGCCGTAGCCATCTTGTTCATGGTAGCAACGACGGAGCAGCAGGACTGACGCAGACACTCTGGGCCACTCAGGCCATGGGAGCCATATACCTTGGTGGGGGAGAAGAGGTCTTTAGATAAAAAGAAATGGAGATAAAAAACAACTATCCACATTAACTTGCCCCAAAGCTATGATAAATCATTTTAATTCCTAAAGCAAAATTTAGTGTTAAAACTGCTAGTTACTTTAATCATTCATTAACTCCCTACAGAGTGTTACCAAATGGCACATGATCATTCACAGTACCTGCTCCACAGCCTTGCAGGCAATATCCTCCAGTCTGAGAGCGTTGAGACCCTCCTGCTCTGCCAGCGGAGCAACCATCTGAGACCCCGCTGCAGCCAACTCCTGCAGCACGGCCACAACGCGAGTCAGCTGGCGCCTGCACTCTGTCAGCGACTCTGACACCTTCCAGATGAGACGAGACATGGCGGTCAAACATGTGCATTAGAAGAAAGTCAGAAACCAAAAGGACTGTGGGGTAAACTTCAATGGTTTGATAATAGAAATGCACAAAAGGAAACTTGCTCAGGTCAAAGCAGATTAAGCTCAAGCTTCATACACCCACTAACATATGTGCATGTTTTTGTTTTGTTTTTTCATGTTGACCCATACCTGTGGTCCAAAATTGAGAGCTGCGGGTACTCCGACCACATCTGTTCCAGGCATGCGACGGCGGATCTTCTTACAGAACTGTCGGATATCAGAGCAGGACGTGTCCAGGTCCTTCAGAAGCACAGCAAGGCCGGAGCTCTCCTGACCTGCAGTCAGGAACGCCCGCAGACGAGCGACCTCCACCCCCATACAGTCCAAGGCACCCTGGGTAAACTGCGGGTGAGAGTGTGGCATGGATGGAGTTAGGAAACCCTAATGTTAATGCTTTACTTTTCTTGGCAAATTTCCTCATCAGAAAAAGAAATCCACCACTGGAGAAGCTTCAAGTACCTTGATGTGGTCGGCCAGCTGCACGGTGCAGTCCTCGGTGTGATCTGCCAGATGGACGCTGTACAGTTGCTTGAAAACAAAACACCTGTGTTACAAATCTAATTTTTTAAGTTTACATTATGTATGCATTTAATGCTATTTACAGTGAATGGATAGGAAAGACTTTTCAAGTTATGCAGCTCCTATGTAAAAGCACAGATGTCCTATAGAAAAGAATATTATGGCAGTAACAAGTTGCAGACTAATGATTTGGTAATACTGTTAGCCTTAAGTGAAAGATAACAGAATTCTCTGTATTTTGGTAATCCTGCATGTTTAATGTAAAATCCCTAGTTTTTCTTACCTGATAGTACTTGATGGCCTTGGTCAAAGGTTCCACCTGCACGGTCTCATCTAGCTGATCTTTATGCAGCAGGTCGATGAAATAATCCAGGGAGCGCTCATGGAAATTCATTTCAGAGTAAAGTGTCCCCATGCGCTTAAAAACTTCTACGCTGCAGGTGTTCAGAGCCCTAGATCCACGGCAGGGAAGAGGGAAAAGAATAGACGGACCAAATGTTGTTAAACTGAATAAGGTTTATGTAATTACAGCAAGAGATTCTAGTTATTCAAGGCTATAAAACTATAGTACATTTGTTTTTATTTTTGGACACATAAGTGATGAAGCTGCAGTGCGTACTGTTCATATTTGTGCAGGGTGGCCTGCAGCAGGCTGAGGGAGTAAACCAGTCCCGTGGCAAAGCTACGCTGTTCTCCAGGAGGCCCTCTGAGCCCCGTCCCCTGCGTCACGTTCCCATTCAAGTCAAACTTCTCCTGGGCTTGTTTGCTGAGGAGCTCACCCTGCCAGATTGGAGGATACAGACACACCCAGTACATAAACGGACCATGACAAAAGGGATTCAAAAAAGTAGTGCTGCACAGCGCCGTACCTTGCAGATGAGCCTGGGGATGAGAAGAAGGACCAGTATGCAGTCATGATCTCCACCATGGCGGAGAAAGGAGTCTGGCATGAAGGAGGTGAGGAGGGACACCTGTCTGTTTGACTGGGCCACTTCCATTTTCCTCAGCTCCATCTCAATGGCCTGGAGACACAGATTTGTGTGTTTTTTTAAGTGAGAAAATGAAGAACAACGAACACACTGTTCTCAAAGGTTTAAAACTGATAAATTCCTCTCCGTCTTAATGCAGGCCTCTTGCCTCCTACCTTGGCGTATGCTTTGGTCTCTGCAAACTTGATCTTGAAGTCAAACAGATCTGCAGGTGGTTGCTGAACTTGTTCAGCATTGGCATTCTGCTGGCTGATCAGCTCTCTGTTGTCATCCTATGTACAGGAAAAAAAAGAAAAAAAAGCACATCCAGCTTTAGGTCGTCTACTTGCCCAACATGTGGGGCCAACTGTTTTGCCTTCTTTCCACCCACCTGCAGCCTCGTAGTGAGCTCCCTGTATTTGCTGATGGTGTGCTGGTAATCAGCGACAGTCTCCTGGGCAGCCTCCACCTTTTTTTCAGCCTCTCTGACCTTTGCGCCACTCAGGTCCAGCTGCTCTCTCAGCTCCATTTCAGTCTCCCTGCCATTCTCCTGGAGCTCGTCGTTCATCTCGTTGATCGACTCCTATTGGTGACCACACAAAAGCACAGACAAATTCTGTAAAGGATCGAAGGTTGTGACCACACTTTTCTTCCGGTTACTAACACTGTAATGTTTGGGATTTAGTAAATTACTCTAAGTAAGTACATAAATTAATGACATTAATTCTAGATCTATTTTTTTTTTTCGAAAATGGAAGACAAACTGAATCCTTTACTTTTAAAAACAAAATAATGGATAAATGTTAGAAACTTCTCACGTGTTAATATTGAAGATGAATTCTGAATGTGGCTGCACTCACCAAATCAGTGACTGTTTCTCTCAGCTCTCGGACTTTCTCCTCCAAGTCAAGGTTCCTCTCTGTTAGAGTCTCAACCATCTCCTCTGACCCCAGAGCAGCATCCACCTGGTAAAAGTACACACACAGACAAGCATATATATATATATGTAAAAATTCTGGAAAAAGTCAGAGTGAGCCCATATGAGAATACAGCAGACTCAGGCAATCCCTGACTTTACCTGCTCTTTCAGTTCATCGACAGTGGCCTCTGCCTGCGTGACTTCTTCCTGCAGTTTTTCCTTCTGAGTCCTCAGAGTCTCCAGCTCAGTGTTCTTCTTCTCCATCTGCTTCTGCAGCTTCACATGCTCCTGCTTCTCTGAAGAAGACAGGTCACGCATCCTGAGAAGGAAACAGGAAAACAGGAAAATCTACACATTTTTTTTCATTGGGTGCAGACCAAACTGCTGACAACTGCAACCCATGGGGTCATGAAAGTTACCTGTGAACTGCTGAACTATTCTGTACAGATATTTCACAACTACAGTTAACTGAAGGTTTTCTGGGGATACTGATTACTTAACATTATCATTAACATTACCTGTCCCCTCTCTCTGCTTGTTTCTGTTAAGGGATAAGGTGTGTACAGTTCTTACACCTTGAAATTAACATATCATGCACTATTAATGTTATCATAACTACAGTTAACATGCCAAGGCATATTTTTGTTTAATTTTTAGAATTTAAACAAAAGGAGAATTTTTCAAAACTTTTGACCAACCTGACCAGCGCCTCCTTCAGTCTGCCATTTTGCTCCTCCAGCTGTTTCACATGGTAACTTGAGGCAGCTCCATCTGAGCCTGCAAAAGAAAAAGAAAAGGCAACATGTTGAGGAAAAGCAATACATGGGAAAGAAGCCTTTTTGATTTAGTGAGTAGAGTATAAACCTTTCTCTGATATCTCATGTCTAAGGATCTCCAGGTCCATGGAGAGCTCCTCGACTTTCTCCTTCAGTGTGTCCACCTCCACTTGCAGCGACTCTGCTCGCTCCTCGGCCATCTCTTTGTCCAGTGTTGCCATCTCGATGGCATCCGCCGTGTCTGCCATCTCTTCCATGTAGCGGTCCTTGGCCTCCTGTGCCTCACGGGCTTCCTGGAATTTCAAAGTTACAAAATGAAGCTTTAGGAAGGTTTGCCTGACGACAGCAGATCTGCTCCTTTTATTCTCACACGTTTGAAGAAAGTAGCCATTTCATATTCTGCAAAATTGTTTGTCATAATATATTGTAAACACCATGGCAACACTGTAGTTTAGACTTCAATGATTCATTATTACTACTTAATTTCTCTTTGTACCTTCTTGACTTCTTTAAGTTGTTTCTGCAGATCAGTCTGCTGCTCCTGCATTTTGATCTTCCATTCCTGAAGCTGCTCCAGCTGGATCTTGTGTTTTTCCAGCTCCTTCAGTTTGGCCTTGTCCTCTGTCCTCTTCATCTTCAGTGTCTCCAGCTTCTCCTCCAGGTCTTTGACCTGAGCTCGCAGTGAATCCTCTTCCTGAAAACGTAGACGGGTTAGAGCAGGAGGGCACAACCAATCGATGAGGTAAAAGATGATCAATGTTCTACCTTTAGCAAGGACTTCATTTATTTCCCAAGATTTAATTTTGAGGGACTAAATAACAAAAAACAGTCGATCAAGGCCCACCACCAAAAACTCAGTAGATTATCAAAAAAAATAATTTCCTCAATGAAGTGATGTCAACCTCTGAATTAACGGCATCAAGAAACAATCATTAATGCACAATGTAGAGGATGAATCCATATCCTCCAAACACAACGGTTGAGTATTTCATTCAATGTGTCACAAAGTTAAACCATGCATCATCACCACAAAATCCACTGTGAGGAGATTATAAAACCATCAGGAATTATCGAGAAGATGTGCCGAGGGTCATTTAACCCACTCATGTTATGAGTTTGTTAGTAAACTCGTGCCAGTTATCACCAGCATGCATGTAGCCACTCTACCTGTTTGGAAATAGCAGGTTCCACCTGGTCAAACAATGATGACATGGATGAAATGGGACACGCTCATCATATGATTGAAAAATGAAATGCAGATGTGACATTCTGACAAAGCTGGGGGTACTGAAAATCAACCACATCTTTTGCTGTAGTGATGTTTAAATATTTTTTTATCATAGGTCTTTATTTGCATATTTTCCCCATTAGGCTACTTAAATGAGCTCCTCTGATTGTCAGTGAACTACCTTGCTCGGAGTAGCCGGGACTGGGGCTGCGGCTGGCGCAGGTGACCCGCTGGGCTGAGGCACGACAGGAGCTCCCAGTGCACCCTGGTGGGAGGACAGACCGACCTCACTGACATCACCAGACAGAGAGGACGAAAGGCTCTCACGAGATGCCTGTTGACAAAGGACGGCAAGGTTCACATGGTGTCAAGACGGGAGAATAGGGGAGATTGAGGAGGAGGAAAGTGTGAGTGAAGAGGTGAGTTAAAGCAGTGCAGTCTTACAAATGACACAGGCATCATTAATATGGTGTTAACTATAACGTCACAAGTCAGTTGACAAAACAAGAGCTTTTCCCACAGTGACCACACACCTTCAATGAACCCAGTGGAGGAGTGAATATCCCAGGCTAGGCTGCGCTGCTGTATTCATCCTACCGATCTTAGCCAATATGATAAAAATACAATAATGTATATTCCTGGATGAAACATTTCACCACCCCACCTTCCGCAGGAAATGTTCTCCAATAAGGTCAGAAAGACAAGAGTAAGAGTTTGGTGAACTGGTAGAGCCCTTTATCTGTGCAATGAAGGAGTAGAAAGTCCCCACGTTTTCTGTGACCAAACATTTCACCACTCCCTTTGAGGCGACAGGTGAAGTACTCGGTCATGACAGAGCGTACCATCAGCTGCAGGCTGGGGCGGCCGGTTGAACGTACCAAGAGGGAGGGGAGGGAGGTGGCAGGCGCCAGACGTGGCATGCTCCACTGCCAGTGTGAACATCAAGAGTGTTAACACTCAGCAGTTATTGCTTTTTTAAAACTCAGCTAGTGGTACTGTTTATTTATTCTACACAAACATTTCTGAGTCAGTGTTTTAATTATTCTCATATTATTAAATGTAATGTGTACAAAGGCACAACAATCACTTTCTCTACAAACATAACAATAAAGAAATAAAATACTCAAATTTTGTAACATTTTGATCGTAATATTAAATGAAAAGTACATTCTTATTCAAAGGGTTATGGAAAACAATGCACAATCTTTTTGTGGAAAATCTGATCAAATGCTGTTTATTTATTCAATAAATAAATGTAATTTACCTTTATCACGAATTACAAGTTACTAACGTCTAAACCAACGACTGCCTCTGCTAAATAATAAGAACGATATCATTTATGGCAGCTATCTCTTCAGGTGTATATCAGCTGAAAGAGGGAAGCCTACGCCTTCCAGCCGTGCAGCCACGATGAGTCTACTGCTACAGTGAAATCTTGCAAATGCAGGTCAACAAAACCTGACTGTGCAAAGGATCATCATTCAGAGGCAAAAGAGCTGAGAAAACGCTCACAATATACGCACATCATAACTGTAAACACAACATTATACTTGGTGAACTAATATAATCCTCATTTTATTCTCTAAGCATGTACTTCTTATCATACTAGTTGAAAATGTCCGGCTCAACTTACTCAAAGCCCTCAAAATGTTTTAAAGAGTGAGATTACAAAGCTTTTCAGAACTAACTACTGTTTTTAAATCATTGTGTATTGATGTCATTCTCTGTCCACTGTAGACAAGCTCACCTTGGCAGAGCGGCGGGTAGAAGACTGGAGAAGAGGAGGAGGTAAGTTGTAGGGAGAGGGATTGGCACAAATGCACAACAACACACACACACACACACACACACACACACACACACACGCACACACACACACACGATACGTGACCCAAGATAAGAGACAAGCAGCACATAAGAAGCATATACTCTGTTAGTTTATAACCACTGCTCATAGGTTTGATGGCTGCATGCACCATTTCACACTACTTAGTACTTAGTAGTTATTCTTCACGACTCAAGGCACAGGAGCAAATTCTGAATTCATGCAACAAAATCCAAACAGTGGCAAAACGTCACTGAATTGTGAGGCCCAATGGAATGACAAGGACACCGTCACGATGACCTTAAAATGGTCACAGTTTTGGTTTCTGGATGCTGGATGATTTCACCAGAATAAAAATGTAAGTAAAATGAAGCGAGGAAACAAAACATCAAAGTTTCGTGCACAAAAAAGAAAAAGAGAAAACCGTGACAATGACAGAAATAAAGGCCGTGCGGCAAGTGAAAAGGTGACTTAAATAAAAAAATGGGAGTTGGCACATTAGTATTATTAGCAACAACAGGGACAAAGAAAATATTTTCAATTTAAATATTACTACCTTCTTAACATTCATTGGTGTCTGCAAAAAGTATTCAGAAAAACACAAATGAAACATCAACCAAAAGGCAGAGGTAAAACAGAAAAGAATTTCTGAAAGGGCAGGCATTAGCCTCAAGTGTCCCAAAGGAATCCAACAACCATCAAAGCTGAGTCATGAAAACAAAACAAGATTATTACAGTGTGAAATAAAACAAAGGCAGTGGGTTGCAGGCGATGGTTGCCTACTGTACCTGTTTGGATGTTTTCGGAGTCTCAGCAATGTCTGGAGGAAACAAATTAAGAGATTATCATTTACAGTTATTAGTATTTACTTTGAGTTGCTAAATTCTTAAATATGAATTTCAGACACAACCGTGCTCAAGGCTCACCTTTTAGTTTAAGCATCTTGGCAGTGCCACTCTCAGGAGTATCTGGTGAGGTGGCACTGGAGCCCTCTTCCACCACCTGAATCTGTACACACAGACCAGAGGGGTGTGATCAGGACAACATGCATACAGCGGCAGAAGGAGAAACAAAAACATTTTCCTTTTACCCTCATGTGCACAACATATACTCACCACTGCATCTAAACATATTGATGTGACTAACCTGTGACTGTCTGACAAATATCCCATGATTTTCCTCACAGGTGAAGTAGCGTTTCCCCTGCACGGTGCCATCATTCTTGCCTTTAGGTTCATCTAGTATGACACCCACCCATTTCCCAGAGGCAAAGAGGGTGGCGCCGATGTAGGCAACAGTGCCACGCTGACCCTTCCCTGTCACCTCTACTGTAGAGCCAATCTGGGAGAAGAAAGAGGAAAAAGAAACTGTGAATCATTACACATTAATTGATAGAAATTAATATATTTCCATTTATTTATTCTCTTTTTGCTCTCCTGGGTCTGTATTGGAAAGTGACCTACCTTTGGAGGCTTGCTACTCTCCACCATTCCTCCGCTGCTCATTTTGCTGATCAGTGCGCTGGTCAGCTGACAAGGAAGGAGAAAGTAGAAGGACATTATTTACTAATGAAAATGAGGAGTGTGGGGGAGGAAGGTGAGGTCATCATCTACCAGAGAAGTTCATGTTTACATTTCATAATTTAGACATGATCTGTTTTCATCTTAATTAATATTGATTTAAGATATTAAGATAAGTAGGAGTGTGTATGAAAAGGTTTTTTTGCTAATATTGTCTATCAGACCGGCAAAATTCCAAAACAATGAGCATTGTTTTATGTGTTACAATACCCCATAATTCTAATAGCTCTCTGAATCTTTTGGTTCAGCTTTCACTGAACCACAAAGATTCAGTGAAAAGAGAGTCCTAAGGCCACAAAGCACAGAAACACATTCATGCACCCAGTCATATGTCTTGGACCACAACAGACCTCCTAATAAACAAGCCATGCTCACACAAAGATGCTCATTCAGGACAAACTAGGACTGTGGTAGAGTCTAATCCTTTAGTGGAACTGTGGGAACATGTGAATTCACGCTGACTCACAGTTTTTAACTACAGGGCAGAAAACTGCACAGAGAAGGTTTTATCAAAGCTCTGCGATAGAAGCTGTGACATAGGATTTAGTTAGTTATAAAGAAGCAAGAGATAGTTTTGCAGAATGCTCTAGAATAAATACAGTCCAAGATTAATGGGAACATAAGGACAGATATGTAATCTTCTATACATGTTAATCAAGGCTTGCCATGATTTCATTATTACACATTTTATCTGATGAAGCAAGGAGTAACCTACGCCCTTTCCATGGTGAGTTTAACAAAGCCTGACTTCTTACATTACAGTCGCATACCCCCTACTGATCAAACGCATGAATCAAAATGAGCATTGACGTACTAATTTTAAAACGTTATTTAATGTTTAGAGGCCGCGTTACTCACCCTGGGGGTATAAGAATGTCGCCTGTTCAAAGCCATAGTGAAAAAAATTGTACGATTTCACCTCCAGTACAAAGATATGATTCAAATGCTGCTTTTTCCTCTACTTTCACATTCCTCCCTCTATCTCCGGCAGAGACGAGGACAGACCATGAGTATGATTTTAAGGAGGGATCCTACTGGTCCATCACAAAGCGTCACAGCTGGTTTGATCTCCAAGAGAAGGGAGGGGGAATCTAGCTGCTGTGTCTCCCCACAAGAACGACACATGGACGTTAGCTGTACAGTTTACATGGAGCCACTTGTTCTGCACAAGCCTATGTATATACAGCTTAGTCGAGACGTAGTAACGTGTCATTTAATGACTGTCTTTCCCTTTCGTTGATTTATTTGTTGTCAGATCCATAACGTAACTTTTAAGGAATCAGCAAATGTCAACAATGAACATGGAACTACATCAAACAATCAAACTACAAGTTACCAGCTGACAAACAATGGCTAACGTTAGCTATTACGTCCTCGCTTGGTGTGGCCAGGAAATAATTACATTAGTTGTTTTTGTTCCGTCATAAAAACAAAAATAATATATAAATATATATACGGTAAGTCTGCCACCACAGGCTCCAACAGCTTCATGTCAAATGAAGATGGACAAAGCCCAATAGCGAGAGATTGGACATATACAGTCACTGCAATGAAGCTAGCTCGACTTGAACGCAAGATTCTGTTAAGTTAAAACAATACTGAGGACCAAACGCACGAAATGACTTTAAATCAACTTTGTTCAAGCTCTGCTTCGCCATGTAGGTTAAGCTTAACACCATCGTTGAGTCACCAGCCAGGTTAGCCTAGGGGCTAACGCCAACCACTGGCCAACCGGGCTTTCAACGTTAGCAAGAAAGCTAAAGTCAGAAAGAAACGTCCTGTTGAAAACTGCATTTCTGTAAATTTGTCTTACCTGGCATACACAGAGATTCCCTGTATTTATATAAACCTCATCGGGGTGCTCATGCAGACAAACAATAATCCTATGTTGTTGTTTTTTGCCAACCTAGCCGGGAAATCCACCAGTGTATTTCGTTTTTTTGACAGGTCACTTCCGGTTGCCTGCCTGACCAAATATAGGAGGGACAGGGGAACAGCGCTCCTAGTGGCTGCACGTACCAATACAGTTGTTGCCTTTCTTCCGCAGGTTTTAGCGATTTACTTTTTCTTTGCTACGTCTTCATGTAAAGTTGCCTTCTTCTGCCTCTTAAGGACCAAAGCTTGGGAGGTACATCAAGAGCTGTACAACAACAAGCTCATGCTGGCAAAACAAATTGAGTTTAAATTATACATGTACAATAAATGTGCAGGGAAACATGTATCAGCTGGAGGGTTTGAGTGTTGTGACAGACGTTTATGCTCAATAATCTATAAAGCACAGCACAGAGGGTGTCATTGGTGTTTCTAACATGACCAGACCTTCAGCAGTTAAGTAGTTGTTTATTTAAGTGAGATTTGAATTCAAAAGTTGATAAGGATGATTGGGCAATAACAGTGTCTAAAACAAGTGAGCCAATGGGAGGAAAGGGTCAAAGTAACACAATAAAATACCTAATCAATATTATCTAAGGTTGTTTAAACCAGCCTTTGTTTTAAAACTAATTATTTAACAGAAAAGTAATTTACTTTTACGGAGTGGAATAAGTTAGTGACAGACAATGCCTCATGTGAACATTTTTTTATATAGTTTATTGAGTGTATGTTGCCAAATAAAAAAAACAACACCATTTAATAAAAGTTAGGATATGCATAATTAAGGTTCCAGCTTCTTCCAGCTATATTTTTTTCTCTCTTGAATCATGTGAAAATGTAAGCCCAGAATACATTACCCCACAGAAGCAGTGGGGTAATGTCTCGCTGGGGTTGGACAGGAGATGTGTCCTCTGGATGCATATTGACGTGTAATCAACCGGGGGCCCACGCACTGTCGACCAATCAGGTGGCGGAGGAGAGGCTGAGTCTGAACCGGCTGGCAGACACACCGGGGACGGAGCTTCGGCCGCAGCCCAGTCCTGCGGCGGTGACAGCACTGGAAGCGCCTGGACCACGTCCGGACCTCGCCGTCCCGTCTGTTTGGAGCGAGGTATAAAGTTTCTAGAAGCTTTCAATCGAGCCTACGTGGACTTTTAAAGCACCCGCTCCTGGCAAAGTTTTGCCGGGTGGATATTTTTCACCCTCTTCCATACTCCCGGATAGGATGGCTCGAATATTTTCAAGATAGCTAGGATACTAAAATGTACTTCCGGTAGGGACTTTCAAAAAGAAGTGTTGTGTGACCGGTATGTATAGCAATATGCTTTCTGTGGTTTTATCATGAAGACAAAGTGGAACTGCTTCCGGTCTTTTGGTAGCGCGCCATCGCTAGCTTGACGAGCCACTGGCGCTGCGGTGGCAGCAGGATTTAACTCGATGTCGCGTGGGATCGTTTTGCCGAGAGGACACTCCATCGAGTCCGGTACTTCTGTGGGCGTTGGTTCATCTGTCCGGGCCATTTATTGACAGCTTGAGTCGGAAAAAGAAAAAGAAAAAAGGCGGCTGAACTTCATCCAAATAGTTTAGGGCCGGTGGAGGGTGTGGAGGCGAAGTGTGACGCGTGACGTCATTCATAGTTTCGTTTGTCCAAATCAACAAGTGGCACTAAACTCACCTCATGCTGAAGTATTGGCTTGTTTGTAAATCTGACAAGTAACTCAAAGCCTTCACAGATACTTATTGAAAGGAGACAATATTTAATGCTCCATAATAGTCAATGATGAGATGGACTTTTCCAGTAGCACTTTGAGATTGCTTCTAGCAATGAAAAGTGCTCTATAAATGAAATTTATTATTATTATTATTATTGTTATTATTATTATTATTATTATTATTATTATTCCTGTGTGGGATCAGGGCAGAGCACAAATACCAAACATTATTTCTGATATTGAAACAATGTTGTACTTAAAGAGTGTGGTCATAAAATTGGCCACCTGGTTTTAAAAACTGCAGTGTCCCACTGGACATATCTCTTTGCTTAAGGCTGATGCTGTTTGTAGGGAGCAGGTCTGCAGTCTGCCAGAATCCAGATCGTTTCATTACACCGAGCATATGTGCTGCAGCCTTCATCACACTCTCCTTTGTACTTTGCACTATTTTCACATTTCCCTGTAGGCCGTTTAGGAATAAAAACTGAAAGTGTTTCACTTTCAAGAAGTTTTAGAATATAAGTGGCTGTAGAAAGAAAAAACAGGAGCATCTTGAACTTGAAACACTGTCAAAAAAATGTCTCTCCAGGACGCTACAGTATTTGCTGCTGACTCAGGAATTTGGGAAAGCTAATTCACCAATAAATGCCAAATTATCAGACACATGAGTGGAACAGTAATTCATAATTAACTTTCATTTCCTGAGAAATCTTTTGTGTTCATCCTGCTCTCTGTAACATTATTTTATCATGACTGAAACACATTGTTTGCTTTGGAAAGCTGATCAACAGATAATTAGAAAAAACTTGCATAACCAGTAAGCCGTTGGCCCAAAGGCTGAACTCTTAGGTGCGCGTTGATGGAAGCTAACACTGGATTCTTTGCATTGTCTTCCTGTCGTTGCTGTTTTGTTTACATGCTTTATGTGAAGCCATTAGGAGTTTTGGTTTGTGAATTTGCTTGAATACTATGGAGCGTCTTCTTTTTCAGATGGCTGACGGGGAGCTGGTGAAGAAGGTGCTGCGGGCCATCCTCCAGGCCAACAAGGGTGGAGTGTCACTGTCACGTCTCCAGTCAGAGTACAAGGAGCTCAACGGAGAGCAGATACCACATAAACAAATGGGGCACAACCACCTGGACACTCTGCTAGCCAGCATGCCCTCTGTAGTCCGCATGGAGCGCAACCGCTCTGGAGAGGTGTGTGTGTGTGTTTCACTAGTGCCACAAAAAACTGTATTCTGTGTCCCAGAAAAGAAATTGTTCATGTAACTGAAAAAAAGAGACTGATGACATGGGTTGCATCAGTTCAGATGACATCAGATGACATCAGTTCCAGTTCCATCTTGACCATATTATATATTATTATTTCCCCTTTTCTCTTCAGATGGTTTATTTCGCCTCAGGGGCCAATGAGACGGCCCATGTAGCCAAGGTGGTGGCTCGCCAGCGCAGCTCCAAGAAGACGGGCCGACCCCACATGGTCAACACCCAGATGAGGGTCAAACCAGCGGCACCACTTGTCCTCAATGGTAAGACAACGTAAGAAAAGAGACGTCAGCATAAGTACAAGATGTTTTAGGGTGAGGATCGATGCTGATATACATGTGGTGTGACACAAAATGCCTCATGACCTCCTGTCGTAAGTCCGGATATCACTGTAATAATAGAAAGAAAAAGTAAAAAGAAAAATCTCATATAAGTGCATCTAAGAAAGCTCAATATTATTACAGTAAGGGTTTAAAATGTATCAATGGTTAGTCCCTGTGTATATAGTTGCATATAGCGCATTACTGGAATCAGCCTACATGTAAAAGCATCCATCAGGCATTTTAATTGAGAATGAAAACTCCTTGTTGTTTCTAAAACAACAAGGACCTCAAAGAAACTCAAATCCAGTGCCAGTGCCCTCAGTGGAAGCTACAGCCCTGTCCTGTTCGTTATTTTCTAAGAATCATCTCTTTTTGAAATGCTCAAAGGCCTGGATGTGCCACTGACAACATGTCCTTGCTCTATAAAATCCTTCCTGTCCGCATTTTCATGATGAAAGAGCAGTTTTGCTCTCTGTCCATTGTTTTTAAAATGTATGATTAACTAATTATTATGAACTATTATGCTGTATTTTTTTCATCATACATTTACTCACAGCAAAATATTAGAGTTGATACCAGTGTATCCCCAAGTACACTTTGGCATGGAACTATATATTTCTTCTGTTGCTTCTTTTTGAATACTTCCCAACCTTTTCCAGACTCCTCTTGGTGCTACAAGGCAGCTAGTGTGTGTGTGTGTGTGTGGGTGTGTGCGTGTCGATTCTGTGACAATGCAACATTAGCAAAATGCTGCATGTCTGACAGGATGTGGATGAATGACTGACCTGTTTTTGCTGTTGCTCTGTGGAGAACTGCAGTTTCTTTGGCACTAAGAATATCACACACACCCAAGCAGACGGATACACAATGTTCATGGCTGCTCGGGTATCAAGCTAATATGTGTTCAAAGATGTCAGCACGCACACACACACACACACACACACACACACACACACACACACACACACACACACACACACACACACATACACACACACACACGCACACATACGCATGCACACACCTCTAAACCTTTTTCCTCAATTTCTGATTTTATATACTCCATACAGTCTTGCACATATGCAAACATACAATCATACACACAGAAGCGTGTACAAAAAATTCCCCTGCAATGCACACACCTCCGTTTGACTGTGATGCTGCAGAGTATTCCCAGGGATTCGGAGGAGGATGCAGGGACGTGAGAGAGGGAGGAGAAGAGGAGAGAGGAGCACTGGAAGCAAGAGTCAATAAAAGGCAGTGGGATGGTGAACTGGTAAGGAGGGATGGGGTGGACAGATGACAGGGAAGGAGGGAGTCAGAAAGAGGGAGAGTGGGGTGGGGTGTTGAGATTTTAGCCTAATAGAGCCTACAGCAGTTGAGACTCAGCTGCAAGCGAAAAGCAGCTGATTCACAAATAAACCTCTCCCCCTTTCTCTCTCTCTCTCTCTCTCTCTCTCTCTCTCTGTCTCGCTCCCTCTCTCCCTCGCATGCTCTCCTCCACCGTCTGGGGATATTGATATTCAGGCAGAGACAGACCAGGGATTGTGTGTCCGAGCCGGTGAGGTGATGCTGTGTCTGCTCTGATGTGTGTGTATTTGTAAGTGTGTGAGTGCTTGTCCTCGCCTGTATATGCATGAGAATCGAGCTGCCTGTATGAATGTGTAACTGCTGTGTTTCCGTAACATGTGTGAGTCTCTGGAAGATTTGTCGAGTAATCAATTGATGGATTTGTGAACTGATCGACTGCCAGTAGCTCATAGGGTATATAGGGGAATTGCCTGTTTATGAGTTTTTAAGATGTAGACTGATGAACTGGCTTGTTGTTGTTTTGTCAGTGGAAAGATGTACTGAGATTCAACAAGAGGACAGGATGAGAAAGCAGGAGAAAGTTCTAGACCTTGCTGGGGGAAAAAGAGATGGAGAAAAGAGTAAATGTATAAAGGAAACAAAAGGAGGAAGAATGGGTGAAGAAGAAGAAGAAGAAGGGGGAGTGTGGAGTGGAAATGACTAAGGGATATGCACAACAAGGTATATTGGTGATGTCACAGTGGAGAAATGTGATGTCATCCTGTGCTTGAATGTAACAACAAAGCGATAAATGGCTGGACTGGTTTGTACTGTGTTAGGATAATTGCACTTTGACTTTTGGACTTTTTATTAGAGACAGTTACTATCACTCATGACAGTGAGTGTGCCATCTGTAATGTACAGCAATATTAATATTGTCATACAATGTAATATTTTGTTGTTGCTCCTTGCTGGCTCGCTAATTGGAGCTATGATGTAATTCACCACAGCCACTGTGTATACAGATATCTAAGATCTATCCACAATATGGCACAGTGCCTTTCAGACTGATACGCTGCTCTCTCTCAAAATCAGGTTAAACACTGGGTTTCCTTAAAGTCCATAGTTTTACTTGTCTTGTCCCCCCCCCCCCTCTCTGTCTCTCTCTATGCAGCCAAACCTCAAACCTCACTGAGGCAGCCGAACCACCGCGGGCGAGGTGGGGGTAGAGGAGGAGGCGGAGGCCGAGGGGCAGGACATGGAGACTTCAGACAAACCAGGGATATGAGGGATGGCCAGTCAGAGAGTAAGACTGGGGCACATCCGAACAAGATGTCCAATCAGAACACACCCAACAGGAGAGGGAACCCACCTGCAGAGAAGTGAGTGAGGGTTTAGAAGTAGATGGAGCTGGATACATGGGGAATTTAACAGAGTAGAGACCTATTTATATAAAATCTGATTTGAAACAATTTGTTTGATCAACTTTATACCGTTTTGTGTTGGACAAAAATGTATTCTCATTTTACAACAAAATATAGATCTTGCAAGTGCAAATTAATTTCTACAGGCTTTTAGTTTGAATAGACCAACTTCCGCTTAGTTCAATTAATTAGACTTGGCCTTTCCACAGTTTGGGGAATTTATGGTGCAATTATCCGTGGAAGTCACCAACCAGGTTCCCACACTGCTTTGGAAATCCAAGTAGAGGAATGTGCACATACTCAATTTCCTGTAGACTCACTGTGCAGTGCAACCTGCTTTCAAAAATAATTTCTTTGACAGACTAAGATGGTTAGTCAGATGATTGAACTGAAATATGTCTTTGGGGGTTATTATAGATTTAAGAGTGGAGAATTTCATATCTCTAAATGGGCTAAGTTGTCTTTGCCACACGTGTGGTTTTTTTCACCCCGGGAGCGGGTGGTGGTGATGGCCACTTGCAAAGAGATTTAGCCATTGTTGTGTTTACAATACAAGAGGGTACAATAACTCCCTCTGAGCAGCGCTGCTTGGCCAGGGCAGACTGTATAGAAGAGTAATAGATAGAAGCCATACATGAGTTAACATGACCACCACTAGCTCTTGGCAAGTAAAGTTTGATTCAGAACTTGCAATGTTCCTGCTAAATTTTTGCTAAAGATGAAGCTATGGTTGTGGCCACAACATGATTGGCTGTGCAGTAGATTTGTATTTCCGTTGCCTCTGACAGTTGCAGATATTTAAACATGGCGGGAAAGCGAAAGCGAAAGGACACATTGAAGTTATCAAGATGTAGGGATTAAAAAAAAAAATCAATATATTCTTCATTTTGATAGGTCATGGAAAGTTGCAACAAGTGCTATCCCTAACACAATTTAAGTTAAAGACAGTATAAATTCCTATTAAATCCATGTTATATTTGTAGAAGTCCGGGAGAAACATGACAGTACGCATGTGCAAGCAGTGAACCAATGAACGACCTCATCGTTATGGTGATGTCTGTACCGTGTTGTCGGCCTCAGACATACCTCTAACGATGGCTATGTAGCAATAGCAAAACTTACAAATAGCTATGTTATGTGTTTTTGCCATTCTGTTCCAACAACAGCCAAAAATCAGTTTTAATCTTTCTTTCTTTCTGCCTCCCCCTACTCTCCTCCCACCTGTGTAGCCTGACCTGAAACAGAATAGTTTGGTGAATGGCAGCCTGGTTGAACTTTGTTGGTTAGTTTATGAGAGCAAATGGCCTCTCTGCTGCGGCGGCTGCTTATTCAGCACAGAGCTGATGATGTACTCTCTAATTTATTCTGGTTCTCGCTGTCTTTCTTCCCTTCACTCTCTCTTCCTCTGTACAAAATTATAGTTCCTAAAATCAGTACTCATTCAAATGGTCTTTGTCTTAATACTGCAACTGTCATATACAGTGACGCTTGAATGAGTTTAACACCTGATTCATTGTTGTTAAAGAAGCTGTCCAATATTGCTTGAGATCATCTATTACAATTGCTTAAACAGTTAATCAAGATTTATTCAGCTCATTGACTCATTCTCCAACTTCCATCCATCCATGGCTCTCTTCGTCCGTCCGCTGTGAAAACAACTGACATCAGTCCTCTGTCTGTCGCCATGGGGGTCCAGTGGTCCACTGGCTCTCTGCAGCACAATGGGGCAACAGGGTGGGAAGCCTTGTGTGTTGGCAGTGGACACAAGCCCAGAGCAGGGGGGTTGTGAGCCCTTTTTAATCCCCGCTCTATTCTCTGGTAGATTAACGCTTCTAAACCGACACAGAGTGAATCAGCACATCTCTCTGCATCCCTCTAGAACTTCCATTGGACTGCTTGTGTTTGTGTGTGTGTGTGTGTGTGTGTGTGTGTGTTCGTGTGTGTTCGTGTGTGTTCGTGTGTGTCCGTGTGTGTCCGTGTGTTCGTGTGTGTTCGCCACTACGGGATGCCTGGCAGTGTAAGTGGTAAATTCAACAAAAGAAATGAGACAGCATCAGTGAATTACAACAACTAACTTCTATTAAAATAACAGCAGGGGAGACGTGTAGAGGAGGCTTGTCTGTGCCCGGATAGAAGAGCAAACGTTGGCTCCACTTCGGACTATTCAAGCCATAATACAGAAAAGTTGTTCACACTCAAATCAGTTTACTTTGGCAAACTTTTTACAATAATGGAAGCAATATTTTAGAAATAAAAGTGCAGCTTTCAGTGTAACAGGCTCCAGAAAACCACTACTTAAACTAACAGATGCTGGGTGTGCCAACTGTAATCTAATTCCATTCAGCTGCATTGAGTTACTTTTGTTCCCTCAAAGTTGCAACATGGAAAAATGCTAATTTGACGTCTGATAGAGAAATTCTTCTATGAATAATATCTAATAATATTACCATTTTGCCAATATATTTTTTTAACTTTGCAGTGGCACTGCAAATTGTGGAACACTAAAGTTATTGGTCATAGTTTAGAAAGATACAAATCTACTCGAGTGGCCCAACCAAAGCCCATAAATATCTGAGGAGAGACCAGAAGACGTCAGTTTAGAGACACTGCCCATCCAATCTGAGGGAGCTTGAGGGGATCAGTCAGGTATAATAGGGTTAATTGACCAAATCTGAGTGTGCAAAGCTCGTAGAGACTAATTATGATTCTACCATGTACAGAATTATGGGTCTGAATAATTTTTGATTCATAATGTATGTACTATTGATTGTAGATTGATGGACAAAAAAAAATTGCAATTCTATCCATTTACAATTAGATTTACAAAACAATAAAGTGTACAAGAAAGTGCTTCTCTTTTAATTTCCCTTGGTGAGCCAGACGTTGTGGTTGAAGAGATAGAGGGGAGATAATAGGCTTAATCAAGAGAGACGGTTGAAATGTTCAAACAAAGTTGTAACTGTATCATTTAGGTAACTGACCTGAACAACAGGTGTGTTAAGGATGGGAAGAAGAGGATATGGGAGGGCTGGCAGAGGTAGAAGATTGAGCTTTAAGATAAAACTACTGAAAAAGTAATTGTTATGAGTACGAAAAGAGCTGGATGTTTGACATAATATGGAGATCTTTCCCTGTAGTCTCAGGAGCACCTAATATAACACATACAGTGCAATGTAGTACCCAGTGTGCACTATCCCAATAACCATTGTTCTAAACCAATCAGGGTTGGAGACAGTTTGATTAATGGGCGTGGTTCTGAAAACAAAACCAAAACAATACTCTGAGTCATTTTAGAAGATTTCAGACTGTGCTTTGAATAATAAGAGATGAAGTAATGGTTTGAGATGCAGCAAAGAACAAGACCTAGCCAAGCCATAAACTTAGTATTTTCTTTAACTGTATGTCACTATATGGTATGGAGGTTCAGAAATTTGGGGAAAAAATGTGGTCCCAGTTTGTCTTCTTCTCATCCAGAGCCCTAAGAAAGAAATGTGCTCTATTTTGTCCAGGTCAGACAAGAGGATGACCCTGCCATCACGGTTTCACAAGGAGGTACAAGCTCACCTTTCCAGGAACCCCCCACAGACTGGTCGTAAGTAGGACAGGTTGCTTTTTTATTACTCTCTAAATACATTTTGTGTCGCCTGTTTTGTACCTCGAAATTAACAGAAATGTTGCCAAGACCTGTATGAACAATTAAGTGGTGACTAGATCCTCTAAGAGGAATATCTTGGGTTGGGAATATCCCTCACTATGGTTAGACATTATGATTTTCCATTAGGTTTTTCTTTATTGATTCAGATTGCGTACTCTCAAGACGCATGCTGTTGTTTTTTGGAGAAAAAACACACTGTGCAATCCAGTAGTTTCAGAGGCACACGTGTGAGTTATCTCTCTTATGTTTTGTTTCTCCAGCCCCCTTGAATCTGAATGAAAACCTCAGCTCGGGGAAAGGAAAGCCCTACAACCCTCAGCAGGTCCAGGGACGCATTAGGGAGATCCTGGGGAAGTACAGTAACGGGTTCTGGGTATCGAAGCTCCCTCAGATCTACAGAGAGCTGTACAAACAGGACCTGCCCACTGAAGCCATCAAAGACCTGGACACCTGGACTCACATATGCACTGTATTTATTTTTATACTTTACTCTACGCTTTTCTGTTGCCAAGTGATAATTGCAAATGATAAGTTTTGTGATAAATTGGTAAAAATTGAAATATTTAATTTTAAAATGAAATTTCACATGCAGTGTGTCCCCAAACACAATACTAGGTTATCTTCTACACTGACACAAATATTGTTTCAAGTTTGGATGAGAGGGCAAGAGAAAGAGAACATTTTGAAGCTCTCATGACCCAGGACAACAAATGTATACCAATTCTAAAAATGCATTATTGTAAACAACAATAACTTGTTTGTTGCCATGTATGGTCTTTTATAATGTGTCATTTCACTCTCCTGTTCTAGGTAGAGAAAACCTGCAGCAGCAACCCAACAGAGCTGCTCCTCTACCCTGCCAAGGACCCAACCAACACATCCACCCCTTCACCCATCCTTCGCCCAAACTCCACCACTGCCCCTGTCCCTGCTTCAAACGCCCCTACAGATAAACCCTTGCCTTCCCCTGCCCAACCGAGACCCCCCACCGCCCATCTGACTCGCTCTGGTTCTCACTCTCCTCCGTCTCCGCCATCGTCTTCCTCGTCCCCCAGCCCTCCTTCCTCCCCTGCCACCCTCAGCCCCGACCTGAGGCTGAAACTGGAAGAGCTGCTGGTGAAGTACTCCAACGGCCTGTGGGCACACGCGCTGCCAAAGCTCTTTCAGGACACCTACAAAGTCAGTAACACTTTAAAACACTATCATATACATGTCGTATCTTAATTTTGATGCAAGTTGCATTTAATATTTGTTTTATATTTAACTTTATTCATTTACAAGACCAAACTGCCCAGACATGTTCTGGAGAACCTTCACCTCCTTTCCGACATCTGCACTATTGACTACCCGATGCCCGACAACCCCAAGAGGGCCATCCTGTACAGGAGGAGCAGCACAGGAGATGGAGGAGGAGAGGATGAGAACTGCACCAGGAGGAATTCCTCGACCAGTGAAGAGGAGCTGAGGGTGAGGCAGGAGCTGGGGAGAAGGCTCAGTAACCAGGCGGTGCCTTCTCTGCAAATACCCAAAGAGGAGTACCCCTCTGTGCTGGTGGTGGAGGCCACCAACACCAATGGCGTTGTACTCAGGTAGGAGAGAACTGTGGGTATGAACGTGCTGCAAGATTTCACATATCCTAATTCTCTCACACTCCCTCGTCCTCTCTCAGGTACATTGGTGAGGGTTACTCCCAAGCCCAGGAGTCCATGGAGGATGAAATGAGGGAGTTTTATGGCCTGGACAAAAGCACTCTGCCTCCTTTGTCATCTCCATCCTCAGGCCAACTTGTTGCTGTCAGAGCGGAGGAGGAAGAGGAGATCCTGAGGGCGCAAGTCTGCGAGGTCGTGGCCGACAAGGTCAAGGTGAGAGAAAACTGAAAGTAAGCAAGGATACTGGTGATGGAAGATTCATTTTGCACAAATGAAAAGTAAATAGTGAGGATGAGAATGACTTTGACCAGATTTTGGAAAGGTTATGATGATTTACTCTCAAATTACTTCACAAGGTTGTTGTTGGTTGATTTTAAATCATATTATTTAGACAAAAAGCTGCAGGCATTTTATTTTATTTGAGTTGCCATCATTGGAAGAGAGGAAATAATTATGATCCCTGGGTTCTTTGCCTGTGGCTCTGTAGGTGTACTATGTGGATCACGGCTTCTCGGAGGCGATAAGTAAAACCAAAGTGTTTGAGCTTCACGAGAAGTTTTTCAAACTGCCTTTCCAGGCAACCAAGTGTAAACTAGCAGGTGAGTCTGAATCAGCACATCATCCGGCCAGACGCTTCTCCTGATTTCCTTTTGTCACGAACATTTGGTTTCTTGTTCAAATTGATGTAACCGTGTGGGTGTGTCCAGGTCTGGAGCCATTCTGTCAGGAGCCTGCAGTGCTGAAGAAGTTTGAGATGATGGCAAGTGGTAGGATCCTGCTGGCTGAGATCCTGGAGAGAGGGCAGATCCCTCTGTCCGTCCTGTACGACACGTCACAGGATGATGATGTCAACATCAACGCTGCCTGCATGAAAGCTTTGCGGGACAAGACGCTAGCAAGCCCGTTACAGGTACAGAAGACAAATGTGTGTGTACTGTACGCCTGTGTGAGCGCATACAGCACACTAACCTTCCATCAGTTGCTCTCCTCAGGTGAACAGCGCTTATATGAATGTGACTGTCAGCAGCGTCTGCTCAGACGGGACCATCTACTGTCAACTGCCCTCCAGAGGCCTCGCCAAGCTGAATGAAATACTGGAGAATATAGAGACATACTTCCACTCACAGGTTAGCACCATGCTACATTTGATCTCTGAATATATTGTGTAGATCAAAAACTTTTAAAAACCCATTAATGAGCTTCGCTGTTGCACTGGTTGACATGTTCCCTCATTAATACAAACATAGTCACTGTAGTTTAGATTGAGTACATCCCACAGCCCTGTCCTGCTGCTGTTAATACTCATTTGAGCACCAAATACTTATTAATCCGGAGCAGAAAGTAGTCGCCAATAAGTGCTCTATTTACTCTTATTTAACTTGTGAAACTAAAAAAAAGTGTTGAGGAAATAAAAAAAATATTTTTGAGCTTTAGGTCTTAAGTGGAATTCAGTGAGCCCAGCTGTGTGTGTCAGTGAGAGGTTTTTAAAACACCTGACAGCCCTTTTCATTGGCTTCTGTATTCTCTCGCCATTTTTTTCTTTCTTGTCAGCCTTTTTTTTTGTGTAGCTTCACATGGCAACCTTGCGTCAGGCGGTCCAGTAATTGCATCAGTGTCTATGTCTATTTATGTATAGTTATTTATATAGAATTGGTACATGGGGTGCACACAAATGTGTTGCGCACTCCTGACTGGAAATGAGATAAGAAAAGTATTTCCCCTCCTTCCCACGTGCTTATGCATCTGGAAAGAAGCTGTGTTTGTCCCAGCATGTATAGTCAGCCTGCATATTATCAGGAATTGAATGTAGTAAGCTCCCTGATTCATTTTAAAAGCCTTTTGAGAATGTTTTCTGTGTTGCTTTTGTCAGGCGGAGTTGTGGACAGATTGAGATTAGGTTGATAATCTGGAGTTAAGACATTGCCAAGCCACTTAATCTGTTGGCAGCACAGTGGAGCGGATGCTTTTTCTAGATGTCCCACTGCTGTCCTTTAAAGCTTGTAGCTGGAATCTCGATAACTCTTTACGTCAGTGTTTAGGTACAAACACAGCGTGGAGTCTGTTAATGTCTTTTACCAGCACCAGTGCCCAGGGCCAAGAGAAGGAGCACAGGCACCCGAAGGAGGCACTTTAAGTTTTAGGATACTCAAATTGAATCTTTGTGAAAGATCCAGGAAAAACACCAGTTCTGTGGATGGTAAAGATAATCTCTGGAGGATCTTCAACAAAAATCATATTCTTGTGTGCTTTAAACCTAGTAACACATTAAGTCAAAGACTGGTTCACCCCTAAAACCACACACCTTGTGGATAACTATGAAGTGGATGAATGAGAATCTCCACAGACTTGCTGCAGAGATAGGTCTATGGCATTGCCATTCATAATTCTGACATATGCTATCAACAACATTTCCAATTTCACCTAATTATAAATCTTAATTCATAGTAATAGCTGTGTACACCTGCAGTATACTGGGTGGACCTGTAGAGAATGTTGTGTGAGCTTTTACAGTATCATTTTTATTGCGGCCATAAAGCAGCAGTTACAAATTAGACTCAGTGACCTCACCAGCTCAGGGGAAATATGGCCAGACTTATCTGTGATGCCAACTCAGGTTTCTTGATGACACATGATGATGATATATTGTTCCATTTTTATTTTGTTCAAGGTAACATCAGAGTTCCTGGTATCCAGACCTTTTTGTGGGAAAATATGTATGTCTCGCTACAAAGGCAAATGGTCTCGTGTAGAGGTGAGACGCCACTGTCCCTGCAGTTCAGACTGTGAATTATTAAACATGTCCAATTATGGTTATTCTTAGCCTGAAAAAAGAAATAAAGTCACAAATGCATTTGCATCTGGTTCATTGAGCTGAGATCAAAATATTTTTTCTGTCTTTAGATCACCAACCTGCATGGCACCAGAGTGTTGGACATCCTGTTTATCGATGTAGGTGTCCAGGCATCTGTAGAGGTGTTTGAGCTGAGAGAGATCCCACCGCTATTCCTCCGTGACCTTATGGCGATCCCGCCACAGGTCAGCAGCTGAGTCTTTCATACACATTCATTGAAAAACCGCCAAGTTAAACCAATTATTCAAAGATTTTTATTTAATGTACTACTATAGTTGTGTGTAATTCCTCGCTTCCTGATACTGCACATCCTGTAACCAAATGACATCCAACAACCGGTGTTTAGGCTGTGAAGTGCTGTCTAGCAGACCTGAGTGTCAGTGTTGGATCCTGGACTCCAGATGTTGTCCAGTGGCTTCGAGAGAAAGTGCTCAACATCACTGACTGTAGCATGAAGGTAAACGTCTGTCAGCCCTTCTTAAAAATGGTTGCAGCTTCACTTCCTCTGTCTTCCTCTTACACACGTGTATTTCACATTAATCTTTTTGTTGCCCCCCAAGGTTGCGAAGGTGGATGAAACCAAGCGCTGCATCTACGTCCACTTGTTCACTGATAAGAACTTCCACGACACAGCCCGCAGCCTCAACTATCAGATGGCGCAGTCGGACCTGTTCAAACAGCAACCAGATGTTTTCCTGACCAGTCACAGGTTTCTGCTGCTTTTGTTTATCTTTTTTTCTGCTTCACTGTCTAGCTTCACTTTCTATCTATTACATTAAATCTCTTGTTTGTGTGGTAATTTCATTTCACAGCTCTGCTAAGATCTTCACAACCACTTCATCCTCTAAGACAAATAGTACGAGTGACTCCACTAATGGCAATACAACGTCAACTACTGTCCCAGCAAAGCCTAATCTGAGAAGGGCTCTACCAGGACCCAGAGGAGGTGGAGGAGGAAACACAACCAGCAACACTCCACAAGACACACCATCACCCCCCTCAACCTCTCTCCAGCTGCCACCACTACTAGAGCTGCCCCCAGCTGGTAATGATGATAGAAACTACTTATCATCGTGTAGTATCTAGTTTTTAATAGATAGTATTTTATATAAAAAAGCCACGTATGCATCAGTGCAATTCAGCAACAAAACACGTAAATTGAAAGAGGTTTAATTGAATCTTCTTCTTCTCAGGAAACAACATAGACGTATATGTATCAGTGGCGTGCCATCCAGGTCACTTTGTGCTGCAGCCCTGGAGAGATATGTACAAACTGGTGGTGTTGATGGGAGAAATGATTCTTTACTACAATAAAACCGAAGAGAAATCGCTCAACATCGAGAAGAATCAGATTTATGCTGCCAAAGTGGACAACAAGTGAGTGAAGGAATGTCATTTCATGAAAACAGTTGGCACAAGTGAAATTTTAATCAAAGCTGTTAAGTTTTGGAACAGACTAAATCCTGCTTTTGAACACTGAGACTTAGGCCTCAAAGCTAGAAAATAATGAATGTTTAGTAATGGTAACTACTCTTCCTCCTTTTCTTCTCTCAGCTGGCATCGTGTGTTAGTGAAGGGAGTTCTGACCAATGGCTTGGTGTCTGTCTATGAGTTGGACTATGGTAAACATGAGCTGGTGAGCTGCACCCAGCTCAGACCTCTGATCAAGGAGTTCAGACAGCTGCCGTTTCAGGGAATCACTGCTCAGCTGGCTGGTGAGTGGAGTCGAGCTACCAGAATACAGTCTGATGCTGTCACTAATGTCATACCCGAACCCTACTTTATTCCATGACGTTGTCCCAAGTGTCAAAACAATCTTATTAGTCAAAATTATGAATTATGTCACTTGTGGTTCTCTGAAGGTGTGAGGCACTAACCATGAATCTCAGCACCTCCTGGGTCGAGGATGAATGCAGTGCCATTCCCCATCTCTCTCACTTCTCTACCGACGCTCTCTGCTGATGAAACTAATATGCTATTTAAAAATTTAAATGGAAAATTAACAAATAAATGCTAATCATGATAAAAATACAAGGCTAACTAAACTTAACACTGCTTTGCTTACTTTTGAAGCAGCCTAGAAAAAAAAGTAGCATTTAATTGTATTTAATGTCAGTTAGACCTTATTATGCACTGACAGTGATAGCATCCTATGACATGCCATTTGTAAATGTCATATTACTACCATCTGATAATTAATCTAATAATAATCATAGAAGGTAATAAAGAAGCATATTCCCATTCTTCTACTTTCTGTTGCTTTTGAGGAAACGTATGTTTGCCTACTGTTTTCTTTTATGTAGTGCTGATATTAACATATCATCTTTGTCATTCATGTGAGAGTGAATTTGATCTCATAACTGAAGTTTTCCTCTGTCACCGCTCACAGGAGTGAAGCCGAGGCAGTGGTCAGAAGAAGCCTCCATCGTTTTCAGGAACCACGTGGAGAAGAAACCACTCGTGGCCCAGCTGGAGGCGCTACATGAAGCCACCAACCCGTGGGACAGAAAGTTGACAGTCTTCCTGGTCGACACGTCGCAGGAAGAAAGAGACATCTGGGTGCATGACATCATGGCTGAGTTTGCTGAGGAGATTACCAATGAGTTGTAGACAAAAGGAGATAGTCAACAAGTCTTACTGGTCAAGCAGTTGTCCTCTTGCGCAATGAAGACAACATGAGATGTGGACAGGTGAAATAGGAGAAGCTTATCCATATTTATCTATCTAACATTTAGGGAGACTAAAAGTAGAAGGAAGAAAAGAAGAAAGGAATGAAATCATGAAGGAGAAGTTAGAGAGGTTATGAGCAGAAGGGAAATTGGGAGGTTTTATAGTATGTTGAGACTGGCATTGACTAAAAGACAAGAAGTGTCGGCGTAGTAGCCACTTTCTTGTTGTTAGGGGCTGTACAGTGAAGGATGTCGTGATGTGATTCTTAGTGACTGCAGTGTGACCCTTGGATAATACACCATGCATGATGTTAAGTCCAAACTTGCTACAAAGACATTTACAGTTAAAATAAAAAGAAACTGTTAAGTCTATCCATTATGATTCACCATACATTCTTATAACATATGGTATGGGCTTAAATCCGAAGCAGCATCCTAAAGTAGCGTGAGCACCTTCAGTTTCAGTGTGTGTCATTCTGAGGACGCCTGTATACCTTCAACCCTGCTAATGTGAGCACCAAGCAAAGGGGACAAAATATTCCAATGTACTCACATGCAAGGAAAACTTTTATGCATTTGGATTTTATGCAATGTGATTGTCGTAACGTTTACAAAAGCTACAGAGCAGACATTTCCCCAAAGAGGGGGAGAGATTGACGAGTCAGTGAGTTATGGGAGATGGACAAAGGGAAAATTTGACCTTCTTGGTAATTGATGGGAAGTGTCTTGTTTTAGCAGTTTGGCCCTCTTTAGTACATCCATGCTGACACATATTCTGCTGTGCTTACTGGACAAGCAAGACAAAAGTTAATAGGGTTGTGTTATATAAAATTCAGATTTTAGTGGTGAATCCTGCACTGTCAATAAGTTGTGGTTTGGGATTTTCCAGTCGACTGAGAGACTGAACTGAAGGTTGAAAAAAGCATCACATTGGTTACATCGTAACTTCTTGTAAACAATATAAGTGTGACTTTTTCAAAATAATTTTTTGAAGAAAAAAACAAAACCACTAACATAACAGTAAAACCCAGGTCCTAGCTCATCCATCTCCTCTTCAACTGTGAAACACTGACGCAGTTACTTTCAGGCCATTATGGTTCTCTCCTTTCTTATTCCGTGACATCAGTACTCTCATTTCAGTAGATTTCATGTGCTGCATGTTGCAGATGTTTCTGAGTTGTGTGCACATTTGGTTTGATGTTATAATAAGAAGAAGATTAAGTTGCCAGACATTTTATGCTAGGAGATATTCAAATAGAAGATAATTTAACATTCTGCTCATGGCTGGTTAAAGTGACACCATCAAATGTTGGCCTGATGTGAGATTTTAATCTGAAATGTGACACAACCGCACCATGTTTTTGGATGTGAAATTGCTTCTCCAATTCTTTGACAATGAACTTGACAAAGCTCATAGCTGCATTGTTGTTAACAATTGAAAAGTGACATGAATTTAATTTATATTTAACTTATATTGGCTAGATGATAATTATTACGTTACCATCTCCATTTTCTTTAACATTGACCAGGAGGTAATAAAAGAGATGTTTTTTTGGAATAAAGTCTGTATGAAAGGTTTAAATGTTGTCAGTTCATTTTATTGTCTCTTGCACTGTCATTAAAGTGAGTGTCATGTTTTTGGTTTCAGTGAAAGACAAGACTGATTTTGATTTCTTTATTAAAATAGCAAAACATTTCAGTCTTATTTACATGATTTATAGGCAAAACATTCACCTACCGATGACAGCTTGAACTTTATTTTAAGCCGCACAGCATCATTCTCACTATTCAAGCAACCAAACACTGGTTACCAGAATGTGAATATTTGGTAAAGAGTTGTATTTTCTATCTGTGGAATGATTCAGAAGCGTTAGTGCATTCTGTCCTTGTGGTCACTGGTCAGTCTTTTCAGTAGCTAGCGAATGGAGAGCATCATTACGAACTCTGAAGGAAAGGAGAAAGCAAAGAAAGTTCAGTCAGCACTGAGTTTATCTGACTAAACTGCAGCCAGTGGTGTAGTAATAGTACATATATAAAATGTAATCCATAATATAATCAGCATTATGAAATGCTAAACTGCTGATTCCCACCTTCAAAGTCAATGTTTCCATCTGCGTTAATGTCCAGCTCCTTCAGGATCTCCTCCAGTTCTCCTTTCTTCAGCTTCTCTCCCAGCATTGTCTTGACTGCCTCCTTCATCTCATCCAGGTTGATCATTCCATCTCCATCCAGGTCAAACTTTCAAACAGATAGTGATGAAAATGTCACTGCAATGTAGATTTAAACATGCCTCGCAAATAACTTTTAGATTTTGATGGTCTTGCATGGAAGCTCGCTGGTCTGTGTACTCAAAGGATGACGCTAGAATTTAATTTGCCATAATCTATCTATTGAAAAAATAAAAAAGGACTGAGATTTAACCAGACTTAAGGTCTTCTTATATGTCCGCTCACATTGATAAAATGTACCTGACTGATCCTTTGCTTCAACTTGCCCTAATTTTAAAACTACAATAACCCTTTCACTGTTAACTGACTGACCTGTACAAAGGCAGATTGGAGCTCCTTGAGTCCCAGCATGTCAGCAGTCTCTCCCATCATTCTGGGTCCCATCAGTTCAATAAAGTCCTCAAAATCCATTAGTCCACCCACTGTGGAGAGGAAAGATGCCAGAGGTCCAGAAATGAAAAGAAAAAAAGGCTTCAACATTTAAAAAGAGCCAAACAAAAATGCATATGAGTGAACAAATGAAATATTTGATTTCCCCTTTTCATGTTATACTGAATATAACTGAATATTTTACAGCCACCATTTGGTCGTGCTCCATATTTTCAAAATGATTAGCTCACTTCTCATCTTAATCTGTTGTACAATCTCCAGCAGCTCCATTTCTGTGGGCATGTATCCCATCGTCCTCATGCATTCAGCAACATCCTTGTAGTTCAGGTAGCCATCTTGGTCGTAGTCAAACTCTTTGAAGGCCTCTTGCAGCTCTGTGAGCAAGGTAAGGGGATCGCAAAGGTCACATCTGTGATCCGAGTTTGTTCATCAGGACAAAATGGTTGAGGTGGCTTTTGTCATCTCGAATATCCCTATTCTAAAAAGATATATTTCAAAGTATAGCATAGCATAGGTGAATATCTTACATATTATGTCATAACTACTTTTATAAACTTCATAGAGTCTGGAGTTTCATGATGTGGAAAGAAATGGGCAATTTTAAGAGAGACTGGAATGATAAAAATAAAATAAAAACAAATTAAGTTTGGTTTGGTAGTTACATTAGCAATAAATTATCGTTGTACATGATTATGTCCTTGTTTATTGTAGCGTAAACATCATGGATGGTTTTAGGCCTCCAGATATGCAGCTATTAACATAATTGATGATTGTAATGTTATATGACATAAACATTGAGCTGTGGCAATGAGACTTACCATCTAACTCAGCCTGAGCCAATTCTCTGTCCTGCAGGAACAGCAATCACACACAATTTACTTTAATTTAATATAGTATAATTTAACATAATGATGAAATATCTTGACATCAAGTTTTAATGATTCTTATAGATTGAGTCTAACTAGTGTACACATTTAAATGTCAAAAGTATTTATTTGAATCACGCGACTCAATATGTGGACAAAATATGATAACAGGGAACGGAGGATAATCCTCTTGTACGCAGAGGAGAATCGCAGCTACTCTCACTCGTTTCGTGCAATACATACGTTCAATGAAGAAGCGGCACATTTTCAAGTTGAGTCTACCATGTAGTTCAGCAGAGCTCATCAACTGGATGAACCTAATGAAATGTGACATTCATCCCCAACTAATGAGCTGCTAATACTGTAGACACACCAGGCTTAACGGTAGCACCTCCAGGAAGATCAGGAACAAGACTATAAGCACACTGCCTGACTTCCACCACACTTCTGAGTGACTGCATTGTGGAGATCTATGCCTTCAGATCTCAATCACACAAATAGATCATCATAGAGATGTTTTGACATCTGCATGCTTCTCTCACTGTGTCTGTTATTAAAAGGATCAAGGTGATTTGAATTGTCAGTAAGGAAACGCATCATATTCAATTGTTTAAATTTTAGACTAGGGACGTGGGAAAGTAAAACAAGTTTCCCCACATTATTTGAACTGTCTAACTCTACAGCATCTTGTAGTTACAGTTTAAATGTGACAGCAGAGGAAAAGGATCCAGTTCAACTATACAGTACATGTAAATCACAAAATGTGGGTGTCAGCTACTTACCGCCCCAAAAACAGTGTGGAGTACAGAGTTATAGACTTTGTTCATACTCTCATTGTTTTTCTTGGACTTCTTTGATGATTTCTTGGGTGTATCAGAGACTGAACCTGTCAGGGAGTCTTTGCTAAAAAAACAAACAAACTATAAATTAGGAAATAAAACTATAATGCAAATTTGATATTATCTTGAAATTTTAGGTAACCTTGATTTTAATGTTGAAAATAGACTAATACCCCTAAAACTGAAGAATATTGTAACTTTTTTAGCCAGTGAGCAAGTGAACACACCGAGGGTCACACATTAAAAGGCTTACCAAAAGAACACTTTTGGGATATGGATGTAATACTTGCATTTCCAAAAAATGGCCATTGTGTCAAAAAGAGAAATACGGTGAAATTGTTGGGTGTCTGTGTGAGTCTAAATGTACCTGTCTGTTGAGACCACAGAGTTGACAGAGGTTGTGGAAGGGGTCCTTTCTCCTGCCTTAGGCATGCTGTGGATGAACAGAGGCACACACTGTGTATGCAAATCTTGTTTTCATCATGGCAAAGACATATTTCTGTAACTGCTTCTTTGGGTGGAAAAGACAGCGTGGCAAGAACATTTAAAGTATGTTTATAGAAAAACATTATTGGAAATCTTTCATTTACCAGCAAAAATACACAATTTTTCAAAATAAATCCCGTTACTAGTCACTGCAATTTGCTTACCTTAATTTCCTCTCCTAAATGGTGAGAAAAGAAAACAAGAAATTGAGCAGCCCAGCCCGTTATCCTCCGTGAGCAGTGCTTCTCTTGTGTTACGAACGCCTGCACACTATCCTGTCCGCTCTGTTTTTCTTTCTTCTCCTCTCTTGACCTTCTTCCATCAGAGAGGCTTAACAGGTAATTGCCTGGCTATGTTTGCAGCCAACGATTAGAAAGCAAAACGTGGAGCGGCGTTGTGCCTGACGTGACCTTTAAGAGGTTATGATCTTCCACTTGGTTCAAAGGTTGCCGCTTGGTTGGAAGCAAACTTGTTAATGTCTTTATTTGGAGGCTCTTGCAAATGCAACACAAGTTTTCCCATCAGCCCTTTGCACCTTGCAGACGTGTAAACAAAAAAATGTCAACAGTATTTCAAATTATGTCAGTCAACTTTATCAAACAATTGATGATTTATCAATCTCGATTTGTAGAGCATTACCATCTCTTGAATTTTTTGCGACCTCCACCCTTGACATCACCTTTCCTGATAAATGTGTTTGAATTATGATTTATGCTTGTTTTGAACATAAGACTTTAAAAAATCATTAATCATTTCAGGTAAGAATTCATCACTCCATTCAAAAAAAAAATTCCAATCAATTCTACTGCTCCAATTGATTACCTCCTCCCCTCATAGTACAGTAGATATCGTTCACTTACTTCTGCCAAGACCTGGTATTATTTATTCATATTAAATCTGCTTTGGGACCATATTTATGTACGTATCAAATTATTATTGTTGTCGTTGTTGTCTTAAAGTTTGTTGTTGAACCTGCATCTGGGTGATTATCATCATGATCATAACTGTTGTTGCTGTTGTTGTGTTCCTGTCTTTATCTTTCTCCTTGCACTTTTTGTTTCCCTACTCAATGTTTCCTTATGCACCAAAGCACCGAAGCAAATTTCTTATGTATGTAAACCTACTTGGCAATAAACACGATTCTGATTCCGACTCGGATTTTCCTCTTGAAGTTTGTTGTTCAACCTCCATCCGGGTACCTGGCCCTACGCACTGTCCGCGCGACGCACGTGAACGTTGCACTTGTTTAATTAACGGTTCCTCTCTCCGTCGCGTGGCCAATGGCCAACAGCGCTAACGCCTGGACGTTTTCTTGTTATTTGGTGTGTTTTTTTTAACCCAAACTCGTGTGGAATTTATCGAGCAGCGCTTGGGGAATACCCGTGACCATTTAGGCAACCCAACACTGGTTCGGTACAGAGTTTTATCTGGACTAATATGTCAATGGCGCACGTCGTCGACCGTCAACTGTGAGGTGAGTCTGCTGCGAAGAAACTCGACCGGAAACTTTCACCGACGTTGACACTTCAGACACAATTTGTCCGTTGTCGCGTTTTTTGCTGCCGTGACGTCACCCATTGCTTTGTGAACTGCCTCTTTTAGTTCAGCATTTTGACCAGCGCCATTTCACTTTTTTATTATTCAGTCAGGATGCTGTAGAATGGCGACTCTGGTTTCCCAGTGATCTGATTGGTCAGTAGTTGGACTGGCCGGTCCGCGTAAGTTGAAGACTTGAGAAGCTGGTTCTCTTCTAATTTACAAATCGCATCATGCTGCATTGAAGACTTGAAACTAGCTCATCAGAAGAAGGTTTTCTGACGTTACAAATCAAGTGAGAATTATTTTCCCATAGACTTCTACAGAAACGGACTTATTTTTTTGCAATCGATGGAGTCGCCCTCTGCTGGGGATTCCAGAAAATACAGGCTTAAGTCACTAACGCATTGGCTTCATTTTCCTGACCCGGTCCATTTTAATATACAGTCTATGAGTAACATTAGTCTGTGTCTCCTAAAGCAGTTGCTGGTGAATGGTGTGTTGGCAGGATTACAGGCTAATTCAGTGTTTGTTTGTATTCCACACTCCAGGCCCCTCTTGTGCTTCACAAAATGTGTAATTCGTGTGATTTCCCACCAGATGTCGCCATAGTTCCTGCTGTGTTTCTGTTGTCAGAGAGGTGGTGTGTTTCTTTACAATGGTTCCCCTGTAGTCGGTGTATCAAACTATACGCACTTGTCACCGTTTGTTATGTAGCATTTACAGCGAGTGATATTTGTAGTCTAAAACATTTAGGACGTTGTTGAACGCAAACGTCGATATGAAAACGGGACTTCCGGATGTAGAATATCACGTGACTCACACAGTGCGACTCAAAAGTCTGAAACCCTTTTCCGGACCGCTTCAATGGGAAAGTGGTCTCAGACTTTTGAGCTTCCGCTGTAAATAGTGCGACAAAGCATGATGGGAGAAATCTGTTAAATGTACGAACCACTCAAATTCCACGTTTTTGTTTCGAATTATACGACTGAGTTGCGGATTTTAAATTCTTTGACCGTCGTATTCAACATTGTACGGTATCACTGATCACCCTAAGTCTGACTCGTATGCGGCGGAACGACCTCCCCTCGCCTGCCGTGTACAACTCATACTTACCTGGCAGGGGAGATACCATGATCAAGAAGGTGGTTCACCCAGGGCGAGGCTCAGCCATTGCACTCCGGTTGTGCTGACCCCTGCGAATTCCCCAAATGTGGGAATCTCGACTGCATAATTTCTGGTAGTGGGGGACTGCGTTCGCGCTCTCCCCTGTATTCATGTAAATATAATCTGTCAATCAGACTCCTCCTATGTGGTTATGGCAGTGGGTATGGTGGTATCGGCGGAGTTCATTGTTCGTTAGTAATAGCTTGGTACTATTGATTGTATGGTATTATTAGTAGTTATAGTGATATAAGCATATAAAGGGATTTTTAGCATGTAGTGTTATGCACTGCATGTTCATGACATGATACTGCTGTCCCCTTTGCTGTCTGCATTGCCCATTCATTCAGTCAGGGATGATGGTTATAAGCAGCACTGTATGTGGGGTATTATAGGGGAGCAAACTATTTCTGCTAATGTTATTTAATCTGAAGTTGAAGTGCCTTCAGGGCTTCTTTCAATGGCTGCCTGCATTATTCATCACTGAAGACTCCTGGGATATTATTCTTTGCATTTCTACCTGCCTCATTAAAGAGTTTCTTTCCGATAAATACTGTAACTAAAATACATGAACATGCTTTGAGTGTTTGAATGGGGTCACAAGCCAAAAAGATTGACAACTACAGTACAGACTTATAATGTACATATTGTATTGAAAGGACTTAATTTAAAAACGTGTAATATACAATTTATGATACATGTTCGTTTTATGAGGACAGCCTGCTTTGTCCCAGTTTTTTAGTCTCATCTGTCATTCAATCTTTTGCCACTTGGGGGGGGAAGTTAACCCAAATTGAAGTTTTATCTGCTCAGTCACATGACTGGCTTAAGCTATATGCATTTTCTAAATTCCACTAATTATTTTTCAGACTTGAACTCTCCAGGGCCTTTTTCTGACAATGGTGACTGTGTAGAAAGCTGTGTAGTTTGTGTTTGTAGGCTCTTAACTGGGAACAGTCTTACATATTCCTTCCCTTTTCCTAGAAGTAGACTCATCCCATCACACCCCATGTTACTACAGGGCAGACATGACTGTAGCTGAATCCAAAAACTTTATTTATAAAAAAGGAAATAACACAAGAAATTGCTGTCACAGTTTGCTTTACGTACAAATACAATTATGTTTATCTAGTGTCAATATAACCCTTTCTGATGTGCTGTTTTCATTTTTTCTGGTTCCTTTGACTCATTAATTAAGAGTCCCTCTTACAGTAAATTGACATAAAAATACTCACAACACTTACATTTTTTCTGAACAGTCAATTATGTTGTTTTGACATGGGAGTAAGTTAATAGTAATTATATAACAATGTAACATCCACATCTTATTTTCTTCCCTGTTTTTTCCTCTCTCACACCCACACCTTTCCCTTGCCAGTGCCATCGGCTCCATCTCGGCCACCGCAGCAGCCAGTGCCCAGCCCACGGTGCTGCGCGGCTGGCAGGTTCTTGTACACAGCCCGGCTGTATGGGATGAAGCACAGGCCCAGCTGGAGGTGTCGGGCCAGGCGACAGTATGCAGCCAGTGCCAGGACCAGCAGAGGGGTCACTAAGAGGAATCCCACTACCAGTAGAGCCACGCAGCCTCCGTCAGTCAGCAGGTCTGAGCAATACGGGGTCGTCCCATGAGGGCGGACCTGCAGAGACAACAGGAGAAAGACGATGATGTCGAGAAACGTTTTTTCAGAGGTCAGTTTGTCAGTGTAAAACTTGTGTCAACATAGCTTCACTGAGAATAATTCTCTTTCAACAACGCTCCAATCTCACACACTTGCACACACTCAACCATGGAAGTTGCCCAGTTATCCCCCAGTCTGGTAGTAAAGACCTTGCTCAAGGGCTCCCCTGCAACAGTAATGAAGGCGTGTCAATAACTGTTTCCCTTTCCCCGCCCAAATTAATTTTACTCGTTCAAGTATCAAACATTACAGTCTCAAGCATTTTTTTGCAAATGAAAATGTGTTATTATCTTGTACTTACCAGTGCTTGGAAAAAAACAGATTTCTTTAAGGTCGAAGGTCAGGGGAAGCTTAAAAGCAAGTCAGCCTACAGCTGGCAGAGATTTAATTGTCTGACTTAGGGTAACTACTGTAATATACAAAAAATTATGATCTACCAGTAATGCAGGATAGAGATGATTTATACTTCTAATGGAGAAATATTGTATTTGCATTAATACATTGAGTTATCAAATTTATCAGTCAGGCAAAGTTTATGTTTGATTTATAACAGATTTTGCTTTTGAAGTTTTCCTGAGTTACGTTATTATATATAGATCATCAACTATTTAAATATTTGTGTGAAGTGCTGGGAATAACGATAAAGACAGGAGATGATGTTTACTGTGTGGTATGTGTGTATGAAGTGAGGACAGACGCCAGATGGTAGTTGTGTGTGTGTGTCTTACACTTGAATGCACAGAATAAGTATTGCACTTCAGACCAATTTTGTTTGAAAGTTTTAGCATCTTTTTCAAACCATCAATTCCATCACTGTGTCAAGTAGATTCAAAGACGCTGATCAGCATATGCTCTGCATGTCAAAGCACCGTCAGAGTACTTGTTGCTGAGCAGTTACTCTGGGGGAGTAGGAGAAGAGGTGGAGGGGTCAGGATTTGAGTGTGGGGGAGGAATGGGAGAGAGCAGGCCTGGCTCATGTTATCGCCCCATGAAGGATGAAGTGAACATTCGAATGCTTGAGGAAAGTGCAGGGAGTAAAAAAGGTTTGCAGGACTGAGGGAGCTCTGGAGGGAGAACAGTATAAATTACAGCAGAGTGCATGTTGACAAGATAATAGTTCCAAGATACAAAGTTATTATGTATCTTGAAAATTATTATGCATCTTTGAAATCTCTGATCACTAAGATAAATGTTCAATATGGATAAAGTTATTTTTGATTCATCAACTTTTCTGAGAAAAAATTGGAAATAGATATGTAGCTGATAGTTGACAGGAATGTCATACAGTTGTGAAAGGTCGGTAATTTGCAGATCTAATTTGCATAGTTTTTACAAGAGAACAGAACTTAAGTGAGGCTGTACTAATAGATGTGGAGTTACAGCTGGCCAGAAAGAAATACCAGCCGCAGAGAGAATGTAAAACATTAAGGGGGGAGGGAGGGAAAGGGTAAGCAAGCAAGGGAGATGTTTTAAACTGTAGAACATAATAAAAATTGAAGTGTAAAAGGAGAGGGCAAGGGAGATTTTGGGGTAGGAGTCGGAGACTCGCACAAGTATTCCCATGTTTGTTTGTACTTGGTGAGGCCTCGTCTATGTCTCTGGTTCTGAGCCAGTTTTTTTTGCTGGAAAAACCTCAGGAGTGTGTTTTTACTTGTAATGTTGCTGGTCCCAACATTACAAGTTAAATATGTAAAATGTCTGATCAATGTAGCCTGCTCAAGCTGAGGATCATTCTCGGCTTTTCCTCTCACCATTTTTCCCCTTTTTCATTTCTGCCCCTTTCTCGATGCTCCCAGGTCCTGGTTAATCCCCCTCTAAGCTGCTGTCACATGAGGTCTAACTGTGAGAGAGCAGGAGAACACAGAATCTTGATCTCTCTGGTCATTAAGGAGGTCCTCGGCCTACAAATATGCCATTGGTATGCATTAAAAGTCTTTGAACCATGATGACTTTCTGGGGTAGTCCAGGATAGTGCTTACTTGCCTATATTAGGTTGTTTTGTTTAGAGGTACATACACATTCATTAGATTTGTTACATACATTTTCTCCTTAAGTGCAATTTCCTATTTTGTCTCTTCTCAAACGTTCTTTTATCCCCAACTAGCTACCAAGTAATCTTAATAGTTTTTCATGTTTGGCTCCCTGGACTCCTGACCCTTTGCCTCCCTCCAGTTCATCCATCTGTCAACATCTGAGAAAACCTCAGACTTATCTGATTATGAAACCCCTCATCACTGACTGAGCCAAACCCCACCATCAGCCCCCTGGCAGAAATATTTCAAACTTTTGGATCAAAGTTATGAGATTATCTTGAAAAAGATGGATGTAGCGATCTCCCTGTTCCACCCCTCATTTGTTTAGATGTAGCAAATGTATGTGTAAACATTTATTCTGACTAACATATCACACTGCAAAGGGCACTGTGTAGGTTTTGAATGTCTGTTGGATATACACATTTTCCCCTCGCTGCTAGTCAAATAAAGGCTTATTAATCTTTTCTGAGAGCAAGATCAATTGGCCAGTTTTATACAAGTCTGAGGCAGTGTCTCAAAATAATTAAACTGAAAGTGAAGTATCAAAAACCATTTACATGCATAAATTCAACTCATCCACCCTCTCCCCTGCCTTCCCCTTTCTTACTGTAGAGTGGCAGAGGAAGCCAAACACCACCATGACAGTGGCTGGTGTCAGGATGGTACCAAACACCAGTCCAGCAAGGCAGGCGTTGATCGTGGCAATCAGCAGGTTCTGAGCTGTTACCAGTACTGAGCAGGCCCAGCAGTCCAGGGACCCCCTTAGCTCCAGAGGAGCGTCGCTGCACCTACCACCACTCTCTGCTGCCGAGTACGGAGGAGGTACGACCACACGTGAGGGTGTTTCTCTGCCTCCGCCTCCACCCACAGCAGTGGTGGAGGCCAGAGAGTGGGAGTGGTGGAGATGGTGGTGGTGGTTGGTGTGATGTTGGTGGTGGTGATGTGGCGGCAGTTCCTCAGACAGGTCCAAGGCCTGATGATGGGCCCCCTTCTCTAGAGTATCGCTCATAGTCATAGTAAACTGTGGGCAGAAAAATACAGTAAACGCTTTAGTGATATATAAGATGGAAATACTTTAAATCAATGAGAGGGTCAACAGAATGACCATTGGAGATGTTTTGAAACTGTCGATCAGTCCTAATTAGTGTGTTTGACTCCTTGCGGATAACACATTTGAAATGATTGTGGTTGCTACACAGCACTTTAAAGAGAGACCTTGAGGTCACGAAGAGTTTTTATCTGCCATGATTTAAGCCCTGTGTGGTGTAGTCTGGGAGGTGATGATTATCAGAGCTGATTGGCTAAAAGGAAAGGGCCAATAATTGCCCTGACTGGCTGGCATTAGTCTGTTTGTGTACAAGTTATCCGCACATGCAATGTTTGTATGTGTTGTCGTGCCAACATATTAGATTAGCTACAGATGATTTTAAAATTGTGCCACCACTCCTCACCTCAGAATTGAATATATATATATATATATATATGTAACGCTGAACTTGCACAGCCTTAGTACACAAGCTTAGTAGATTAATGTTTATTTTTTTTAAACTGTAAAACAATTAACACAGTACCGTTCTTCATCACATGTTAAAACAAAGCAATTCAAGTGATACTTAAGAAAGGTTGATTAAAAAGCAGTATATATTTTGTAATTTAATTTTTTTTCCCTCAAATATTGCCATCAGCCCAATAAAAATTCAAGTATCGCTATAATGTTAAGAAATGTCATAGACACACTTGATGATTAATTTAACAGTGTAGAAGTCTTCAATTTATAATGGAATTGTTACAAGTCATAACTTGGCCTTTGTGATATAAGGTAACATTTTCTGTTTGCATCATTAAACAATCTTAAGTCTATCACAGTTCATAATTTCATTGCCCTGTTCCTCCATGTATGGTCTGCTTTGATCCAGTCTCCTTTCATTTGCATTAGTTTTGTGCGATGACAGATTAGCAGCGATGTATAAAAGTCTGACATCACGTTGGTGTCACCATCAGTGGTTCACAGCTCTGTCTGGTACAGGATATCCTCACAGAGGGACAGAGTAACAGAGCCAGGTCAGCTGTCAGAAAACCTGCAGCAGTTAGAAAAATCCCTGTACAGATGACCTAGTCAACATGTCGGGGTTCCGTTTGACAACAAAAAAGACGGTGATGTGTGGTTTCATTGGTGAAATAATCTTTTAGTATCTATTAGGTAAATGTGCACTTGAAGTTGACATGGAATGACTTGACTGAGGAAGTAAAAATCATGTGATGCTTCTATTTTACACTCACTGAATATTGGCAACAGTGGAAGACATCATTTATGACGCTGTCCTGGGTGGGTTAAAGTAGTTTATTTTGTGTGTCTCCCCCCCCATTGTTGTCCCAAGTGTTATTGTAAGGTGGAAGGTCACACAGGAAGGACTGGCAGGAAAGTGTGTATGTGCGTGCATGCATGTGTTTGAGATGACTAATTGTGACCCGTACTGAAAATACAGTACATTCAGGTGCTCCACCCATTTTACTAACTGTTCTGGTCATTGTTTCATTTTTTTCCAGAAATTTTAAATCTGGAATGTTGTGCAGTGAAGTTAACATGGTTATATGAAGTTACCCAATACATCTTCTTGATTGATTTTTAACTCCTCTGTCATGGTTTGCATGTCTTCATGTTCATGCTCAACTAGTTCTCAAAGTGTTATTATCATGCTTGGGTTCCTATTGTCCCGTCATTCTATTATTCTGTTGTCTGAAACAAAGCAGCTGCGGTAATTCATTCTGTTTCTCACACTTCTTGGAGTTCTGACCCTTTAGACTTGTTTGGGAAAAAAGCCATCTGTCTTTATTGTGCATCTTATTCACTGTCATTTTATTTTTGTCTGACCTTGTCATTTTTGCGGTTTGTTTTGTTTTAGTTTTATTTCTATATTTGTCTTGCTTTGTTTTGTTTTAGTGTGATTTTAATATTGTTTGTTTTAATTGCTGTCGCTTTCTGTGTTGACCCCAAGAAGACTAGCGACCACTTTGTGGAAGATAATGGGGATCCAAATAAAGAATAACGAATTATCCACTGTATAAGTGCATGGTAATGTGTTAATGATCATCAGAGAAAATTCTGCTTTACTTCCCAACCGGACAGAGTTTAGTTTTAAATGGATAATGTCGTTTTTTTGTGTTATCTGTCCCTGCTTGTGTTTGTGTTTTATGGCTCCCTGTCTTGACCAGGACTCCCTAGCAAAAGAGATGTTGTATCTCAATGGGACCTTGGTTAAATAAAGGATGAATAAAATAAATTCATTCATTCTCTCATCAGAAATATTTTATAGCTTATGCTCATCAGTTGTGTAAAGATGTCTGATTGATCGAGTCAAAATAACATGAAACTGATTTGAAGGATGACGCTGTTCTTGTACTCACATTGTGCTGTGGGGCCCGGTGGACCTCTTGCTGCTCGTCCTCCAGGTTGTTGCTGCTTTTCTTACTTCTTCTCGAGTCCACTTCTGTCCAGTCAGTCCTCTGTGCACACGTTCTCCACTCACACTTCAATAAAGCTCTCCTGGTTTTCCCTTTATCCTTTCGGCTCTCGTCTCCTCTACCTATAAACAGGTTTACTTTTCCCCTCCTTTACTTGTGTGAACTTAAAAGAGCGTTAAGAGTGTTTTTGGAGCCGTATCTATTTAGTGCTGGTATGTTGGCTTCCTGCTGTCGGCTCTCCTGCTGCTGCTGCTTCTCGCCACTATCCAGAGTTGTCAGTGGAACTGATAGGGTCTCTGTTTTTTTCTCTCTTACACATGCAACATCAAGTTCCTTTTCTTCTGTGATGAAGTTGTGGCTGTAGATGTTCCTTCCTCAGCCACTGAAAACCATTCCACTCACAATTTCTGTGGTCTTTGTCTTAAGTATGTCAAACTCTGTTTAACCTCCTCTTTTTTACCCCCCTCCATCTAATTTGTGTCCACAGTGCTTTCTCTCTTTCCCTCCCTCCTCCCACACTCCCTTTATCCATCCCACTTTCTCTCCACCCACCAGGCTTATCAGCCCCCCTGGTTTTCTCCAACAACTCCTCTCAGCACATGTATTCCACCACTCCTATCCAAGACAAGTTATAACCTCTTTACCCAGTCCCTGTTGCAGTGGGGGCTGGGTGTTGCATGTTGGGGGTCAGAGAGAGGCGGCTTGTCTGATAAGTTGAGGTTCAGGAGAGTAGAAAATGAGGGGGAAGGGCAGCACAGACAGACATTGTGTGTTAAGAGTAGTAGAGAGGACATACAATGGTTTCTGAACTCATTATTCAAGTTGTTATTCCATTTTGTTATGTTTGGTTACATATGTGAAAGTGCTGACTTGTGGCTTTTATTCATCCTAACATTTTGAGAGTCTACAAAAAGTATACATGTAACATGGCTAAATAAAAATAGCTTATTGAATAAACAGGGGAAAAAAAAAAAAGTATAGAACCATATTTCTAAAATATTGTTTTACCTGTTACGTTCTCTTAATATTTGTCAGATAATCATGGCAAATTTGGTTACTTTGGACATTATTTAACCTAGATATAACATTATTGGAATTATTTAACCCAAACTGACACAAGTGAGAGGATTCTGGAAGAGGCCGTTTGAGCCAGTCAAGAAGTGTTTTTGTACTTGTTTTCCAAAAAACAAATACCAGGTAACACTCCCACAGCGAGTAGATAGGTGGGAACATGTCTTCTTCCTTGTTACAACATTTCTTATTTTATGTTATGACTGTAAATAATATTTATGTCCTGTTTATAATGGATGATTTAATTTTTGTAGCCCAGCCTACATTTGAGGACGGAGCCTGCCATAAATCTCCCCTAATCTCACTATCAAGACCCTACTGCCGTAGCAATCTCAGGCTTTTTTTTTTTTTTTTGCAGAGGGTAATAAGTGAGGATAATTTAAAATGTTCCCTTCATTCTTCAGCCCAAAGACAAAGTCCACACTGTTCCTCTGTTGTAAATACTTTCAGAAATCCTCTTCACTAGTTGTCTCTATGTATTTCTTTTGCCGGAAATTGATCCCATAGAATACAGAGTGTGAGGGGTTATTCCCTCTGGAAGATAATGTAGTTTATATTTCAATATTCCCAAAAATGTTCCCCCTGTGATTGACGTGAAAATGTCTTCCTATTGTCTGATCTGGTCTCTTTGTGTTAGTACATTAATAATAACCCTGACATTTTTATGCCTGATTTTATGATGTTTTTATGCCGAAAAATGGCAGGGGGTTTTTCCACATTTTATGCCATAATATACTGTGCCGTTTTTCATAATTTATGCCATACTATACTATGCCGTTTTCACATTTTATGCCATGATATACTATGACTTTTTTCACATATTATGCCATACTACACTGTCGTTTTTTTCCCCGCATTTTATGCCATACTCTACTATGCTGTTTTAACGCATTTTATGCCATACTATACTATGAGGTATTTAGCAGTTTATACACCATACTATACCATGCCGTTTTTATGCCTTCTTATATACTAAGACGTTCTTTCACATTTTTAGCCATACTAAATTACTATGCCGTTTTGTCACATTTTAGGCCATACTATGACATTTTTTTTATGGCAAAACATCATGTCTGATGGTTTTAGAATGTGGGGTTTTGGGCACAGTCTGAAGGCTAGCAGATGAGAAGTGCTTTTTAAATTGGTGATTTTCTATATCAGAGGTCAAACATCAGTAAAGTAAGATAAACAGATGACATCTTTACAGGAGACGTCAGTCTGCATTGTTTACCATGTATGATGACAAACATGCATTATCAGAAGATGAGGTTCAGATAAAAGTTGGATCCTCTGGAGTGCAGGATTAGAAATGTAAGATGAACTAAGAAGAACAAAGATTGAGGAAGAAGGTAATTGGTTAAATGATAAGAAAAGATCAGAGCACAAGTTAAATAATTAGTCTTGTCTGATCCTGATTTTCTACCCTTTTTCCTCTCCTTTGAGCTTGCAGTGTTTATTTACTCCCAGCCCTTCTTTGGTCCCTGTGCAGTCCTTTTCTTTTTTTTCAGACCCATGTGTTAAAACTAAACCGTTTTTTTCACCACAATATTCAGGCAGAAAAAAACAATACGTCTATATTTCTACATGTACCATGATAGTTTACAGTAAAGTTTGATATGTACTTATGTTTCATCACAACATCAGTCTTTGTGTTGCTGTTATGTCAGAAGAGTTCACATGGCCTCTCCCCCTGGGAAACCTTTGATTACAGATGAACTAGTTGGTACATAATCTTTCAACTCATGCTCCACAACAGCAGCACAGATAAACTCCAAAGTTTTGATGGTCATCATGATTACACCATGTGGTTGTGATTGGACTGCTGAAGTACTTTGTCTTTGCCGAGGGAAAGGCTCACATCTGTCACCTGACTAGCAGTGTGGATAGACAGACGGAAGGTGCTGGTCTTCCTTCCTATGTGGTTTGAAGCAGGATTTCCTTCAGTTTTTTTCCAGTAATCCTCGGTCCCTCTCCTGGGCTCGTGACCCCTAACTTGACCTGAGCATGCTTGTCACTTTGAATATAAATATTTAATGTTCTCAGCAATCAGGAAAGAATTAATCTGTTAATTGTCATACAGGCATTGAGCTTTTTTTTGTTTCTGTAAAACCATTCACCATCAAGAAAAGTATTTGTGATCCTGATTTGAATTATCATGAATGAAACTTAAGTCTGTACAGTCTAGTTACTGCTCCCAGCTATTTCCTGCTCTGCCATCTGTGAACTTCAGCTGCTTGTACAATCTCCTTCCTTAGTTTACCCTGGATGCTGGTGTCTAAATGGAAACTTTTCTATTGACTTGACCCTTATCTCACGCGTATCTAACAATAGCAAACTCAGCATTGAGGATACAAATGACAAAACGGTGCCAAACATTTGTCACATCTGATGGATATGACTTGTTATTGTAGAATTAGAGTTTAGCTGGAGTGTAAAGGTAGGCTGTAAGCTGACTGTTGGCGTCTGGGTGATGTGCTGTTGAGAAAAATCTTAAAGCAGCGAGTTGAGTTCAGGCCAACTTTGGTGCCTTTTGGAGAGGCTTTGCTCATATTGGCGTCTCTGACGCGAGGTGGATCTCCTTTTCTACTGATGTTGGTGGCAGATGAGATCTGAAGAAGCAGGGCAACAAAAATGCTGATGATTCACTTCTGGATTTATCAAAAAGCGTTTATTAATAGTCATAGTAATGTCACACAAATTCACAAGTGTTTAAGACATGTCTGGCTCAGTTTGGTGTGTGTGTCTGCAAGTATGTCTGTGAATTCTCTAAACAGTGCAGTTATAAATAAATGACCACAAAGAGAAGGAAAAGGTTAAGGTAATATTGCAACAGGAAAAATAGAATTCTCATTTTAAGAAGACAAACAGAAAAAAGGTTGTTCAAAGAGAACATTTAGCACCATCTATCCCGTTATCATATTTAACAGATATCATAAAATCATTAAAATCTTGTCTAAAAGCCCCCTACGTAATAAAAAAATTAACATTTCTCAAAACACTTTGGAAAAAGTTGTTTTGTTTTTTTCCTTAATGAGCATACAAACACAGCATTCCATTAGTCATCGTCTCTACATGAGCAGTGTGCCTATCATCTACAGGAAAGGTGGCGTTATATTCAAGATAAAGATATCATTTAATATATATCAGGAGAAAAACACAGGACTCGTGTGAGGCAAGCACCAAAGAAACAGCAGCCTCCACTCCTGCACACACACAACCCCCACATTTCAGTTCTTACAGAGCAATCGGTCACCATAAAAAATCGCAAACTTGTACAACCCTATCAAAAAAGGGAGAACATTGATATACAATAAATAGAGGAAACTTTTTAAATTAAATGTACAATGCCAAAAAGAAAAGGAAAAAATCCAGGAAATACTAAGTCTGCATATCGGAACAAAACAATCAGAGGTACAACACACAAACACCAGATGACAAGGAGTTTTTCTTTCTTTTTTAAAGAGATCAATAGTTCATAGAGAAATTTAAAAAAAAATGAACACAAAGACCTGATGATGTGTGACAACTGAATATTAATCTCCAAAGGGAAATAAAAGTATAATTGATAAAAACAAGATTTACAACACATACAAGAACAAAAATGAAATCCCCCCCAAACCACCGAAGTCGTTAAAACCCGTATGTTTTGAAGCATTCCAAACAATTTAACTTTTTAAAATTCTTAATGCTTTAGAAAAATGTTCATATCTTTTATTAGTATTTTTTTATTTTGTCTCTTTTCTAAATACAAGGCCAATGTGGTATATATCTAGGCTGATCTAGTTTAGAAAAACAACAATAAATTATTTAAAAAAAGACAGCACCCCACAAAAATTGCAAACGGCTTGTACAAATTTCAGTATTCAAGACGACAACAACAACAGAAAGAGTTTGTTGTGGTACTGACAGAAACACGCCATTGAAATCAACTACCCTCCACAGTTTCTTCAATGGCAGCACCAACTGCCCCCTGGTCCTCAACTTCAATGTTGCCAGGATTTCTGTTTCAAAGCACCATCTGAGAGTAAACTGGTATTTTGATTTATTGGCGGATTGGTTTTTCTTTTTGTAAACAGTGATGATAAGTAAACGTATTCAACTGGCTGTTCGGCAAGTACTAGCAGTAGTAAAGATGATCTTAAATAATGGATGGTTAGGTTGAAAACCAAAGTGAAACTGTGTCTTGTCCTGACTTGCAGGAGTTTTGGTTATGGCTGAGGAGATGCAGGAGGGGAGCTCTGTCACCGGGAGGAGGCGGCGGCAGCCTGGTAAGAACAATAAACAGAGGATAAATGTATTAATATATGACAGGAATAATTTCACTGACAGGTATTTTTGTTTCAGGTTAGAAATGAAACTGTGAACAAAAGCCTGAGGAGTGAAAGAGGTGAGTGTTTGCTCACCATGCTGAAGGAGTCGTATGTGCTCATGAGCTCCTCTATGCGGTACTGTTCCAGAACCACCACGTTGTTCAGGTTGGGGCTGCGCTGACGTGCGCAGTCCTCACAGTGAACCACGTACGTTTTCCTGCTGCTGGTCTCACTTGTCACAAACAACAAATCGAACACCTCCAACTGTGACGGGAGAAAAAGTAAACCAAACATTAGGTCTTCAGTTAAAGAGAGAAAATATCAAGAGCAAAATTACCATGTGTGCTTTTGTCTAACCTGTGTAACCAGCTATAGGAAAGTTGCATATTTTCATTTAGACTCATAAACAACTGCTTGGCAATGAAATGTTAGAAGCTGTAGCATAAATATTGATCATCTTATTTCAGTGTTTCCTTTAGAATGTTTGGGTCAGCAGCAGTAATGATAGCGACCATTCATGTTTTGTCAAGGTATGCAATGTCATCACAGATTTATTTCAACAGCTTTTATTATAAGTAGATTCACACGATCATTTTAGTAACAAAAGTAGTAAAAAGTGCCATAAAAACAATGAAGCATAGATGAGACCACTTTTAGTTACTAGGATATTGATGGGGAACTGACATGAGGATGAAAATTGTTGAAGGATGAAAAACAGTTCTCCCTTTAAAATACTCAGGGTAGGATTTATTGCAGGGATGTTATATTAAACTGTTGAGGCATGCTCTGCCAAGGCTGATTCCAAATTGTCTGGAATCAACACTACACTGCAGTAGATTGCCAATTTATTAGATACTATTTACTTAAAGCTACACATTCCTTAATATGGATGTTACACTGAGATCAACTTACATCACATTCGTTGCAGTAGTAGGCAGGCTCATCCTTGACCCGACTCTGATAGGAAATCTTCTTGCCGCCAGCCACCAGTTGGTCTCGTAGGATCTGGATGTGCTTCATTGACTGGAGCAGGCAGTGTCTGATGGGGGGTGGAGTGGAGAGCACTATTATTATTGGCAAAGACTAATGCCATAAAACATTAATTTTATATATTATTAGAGTTGTCTGGCACTGTGAATTAACAACTTCCTAAAAAACTGAGTAAACTCACTTGAGCATCTGGTAGGTGTCTGGGTCTGTGATCTTGACGGTGCGAGCCGCATTCCAGGACACATGAATCATGGGGACGATGGACTTCACCTTCTTGACTTCATTCCACTCGAACCTCTCCAGGGCCAGCTGGTACTGGTATGCTGCAGGAACACATGAAACGGTGTTGATGATGATAATAATAATATTGAGCTAAGCACCCTACTAATAATCCTCCGTCTGCATTGTGTCACTAGGTGGTGCACTCACCGTTAAGAGGGCCGACATTCCAGGCGATGTTGTTGCACCAGCCCACAGCCTGAACCCAGTGAACAGTTCCAGCATTGATCCAGACCAAGTCTCCAGGCCGCTGGATGAAGCGGTACACAGGGATGTTGGCCTTGTAGAGATCCTCCAGCACCGGCCACCAGGACCCCGTCAGGTAGTCCACTCCATGTCTGGAAACACAAGATGAAACAGTGGTCATTATTTGTATAAAGGTAATTAGGGCTGAACGATTTTGGGAAAATATCGAATTGGATTGCACACTGAAAGAAAGCGAGACCAGTGAATGAACACACTGTGACGGTGTAGTGAGGAGAATTGGTAGTGTTGCCCCGGGATGAACGACTTAATGTTTGCACAATACCTTCTTTTGTTTAACTCGTGTGTTGTTGGTGGGCATGACTGTCAGCAAAGTTTAAACCCTGGGTCAGATGAGCTGCATTACGCATTCTAATAAATGGCAGCCTTTTTGGAATTGAAAACGATTAATTATTCGTCCCTAAAGTAATGCTCCGCCTACTCACTTTTCACAGAAGTCGTTGATGGCCTGCCAGTAGTTCTCATGGACAGAGAACCACTCACAGTCTCCAGGACCGATGTTGATGTTCACAGAGCAGAAGTTATTATTCTCCTGGTGACCTGTTGAATGAAGACAGAACATCCTCAGTTGTAGTACGAGATTTGATTTTTGTTGTAGTTGAATGAAATCTTTATTACAGAAAAAGTCTCTTACCTGGTGTTCGGCTCCCTGGAACCTTCATGTAGAGCTGCACAGTGTTCATGCCTAAGATCGTATGTCCCACATGACTCAGCATGTTTCCACTGGATGCAACACGCATAAAAGCCGGCAGCTTCTGCAGCTCTTGAAGCTGGGACTTCCACCTGAGCAGAGACAATAGGGTTAACTCTATGAACATCCTGCCGTGTGGGGATATAACCACCAGAGGGCAAAGCAACATGTGGAGCGCTATTTAGTGAGTCTCAAACACTGTTAGGTCATGAGTGTATTTCTGTTATAAGAGCTATTTCCACAGGCACAATTTAAGTAATGAAAAGTGGGTAGAATTAACGGAACTCAGTATTTATGTTAGCTGATTGTCTGTCTTGTTCTGTATTACTTGTACTTTGACAATAAAGTAACAAAACTATTGTCTATGTTGAAGATACTCACCTCTTGGGATCAGACAGGTCAATGTTTGTTCCAAATTTAATGATCTTTCCTACTGGTTTCTGTTCACCACTGAGGAACAAAAAAAACCCATTGAAACATAACTTCAAGTCCCCAAACACAAGTGTAATAAAAGACGTTTGGCTATTGGAAACTGTCTTTACCTGGTACTTTCTTTAGAGCTGTCTTTCGTGGGAGAATCAGAACAGTTGGATAGCTTCTTCTCCTTCTCATCATCTTCCTCCTCCTCTTCACTACCTTTCTCCTCCTGAAAACAGAAATATACAAAAGGATACAGGTTACATGAATTGTGTTTAGAAATCGAAGTTGTAATGAGAACAATATCGGTTACTGGCAGGCGTAGTGTACCTGCAGACTCTCCTGGAAGCTGGAGGCCTGGTACTGGGCGTACTTGGCGATGGTGGTGTGGGAACGGCTGCTCTCACAGGGCCACGTCTGACCCGTCCCACTGGGGTCCCAGTTTTCATCAGCAGGCTGTTGCACCTGAGTCCTCACCTCCACCGCCTGCTCTGCATTGGCTTCCACCAGTGACTTAGTAGAAAACAGCCCCAGGTCTAAACACAATGAAAGGGAACATCAGGGATGTGCTCTTGTGACACAGCTAGAGTCACTTTGCTTCACTTACAGGGATTTACTATAAACTTACTTAGTCGTAGAGATCCAGCCAGGCCTCTGATGACGGTAACAGGGTTCTTAGGGTCTGTGCAGAACTGCAGCAGCACAGGGGAGAAGGCATCCCTCTTACTCTCCAACTGCAAAGGAGAAGAAACATGTCAGTGCGAAGTAACAAACTGTTTGACCTTGTTTTCTTCCTCCAGTGATTCTCCACAAGAGGCTACACTGGCATGTTTATGTAAATTGTCTGCACTGAACCGTAACTATTAATTCAACTGTATGTTCTGCTGCCTTATAGAGTCATTTAAGACATGTAATGCAAATAGTGACATACATAGATACTGGGTGTAGGGGGGTTGAGTTTCTCTCGCGGAATGGGCTCCTCTGAGGTCATGGTGGGCTTCACGGAGAAGGCTGGCAGCAGGAACGATTCTCTGAACTTCCCTTTGACTTTGGCCCCCCTGGAACAGGAAAGAGAACATTAACAGAAGAACACATAAAGGTGCAATGCACAGATGGCTGTTGCCATCTTGTGGATCATTTTACTCCAACACTATTCTGACATGGCAGTCTCACACTACGATATCCAAAATATAAAGTCTTCCTCCACAATGCACTTACTTGCAAGACCTGATGATTTCTCCGGCAGTGTTCTTGATGCTGATTTCTTCCAGGGGGATTCTCTTTTCCTCCACCTCAGAGGCGATGAACGTCTCCCTGTCGCCGCTCTCCACTTTAATCAGGCGGATCTTCAGCTCTTTGGGCGGCCCATCCGACAGTGCCTTCAATTTCAGGAAGTCCGTGCAACCTAACGAAGACCCAGACTCGGAGCCTTTTCTGTGCTCAGAGCTCCTTGAGGTCCACTCTGCAGGTTCCTCTTCGCTGGCGGAGCTGGTACCGGATGCTTCCTTGCGTTTCTTTTTATCCGTGTCGTAGTGACTCCGATTCTTCTCTGAGCCCTCTTTACTCTGGAGGTTGAGGTCACCAAGGATTCTCCGATCCTTCTCCTTATGGCTCTTGCCATCCTTGTGCCGTTTGTGACTGGAGCTGGAATGAGTGGAAGATGATGAGGAGGAGGAGGAGGAGGAAATCACCATCTCCTCTCTTTTTTCTCTATGCTTCTTCTTTTCTTTTCTATCTTCATGCTTTCTGCTGCTACTGTGGCTGTGACCATGCTTCCTCTTCTTCTCTCTATCCCTGTTTCTGTGTTCCTTGAATTTCTCAGGTTTGTTGCTCTCATCCAGTCTGACATGACTGTCAGGTTTGTCGAGGGACTTCTTGTTAGTAAGCGACTGCTGGCTGAGTATGACCTCACAGCTCTTACCCAACTCTGCCAGAGAAGACTCTGAGATGGTCGTCAGCTCTTCCTCCTCCTTGACCACTTTAATAGGCTTAATGGTAGGGGTCCTCTCCATTTTGATGGCGTTTATGATTTCCTCTGTTGTTTCTCTATTATCTCTCCAGATGTTGACGTCCTCTATTTTCAGTTTCTTGTCTTCCAGCAGAGGAGGAGAGGACTTCAGAGCTGGGACAGCTGGACTGAACGGTGGATTGGTTGAATCAGATGTGGGAGAAGAACTTTGCTGCTGACGGCAGATATCAGGTCCTAAAGACAGTGATGAGGAATATTTGACCCCGACCAAAGCAGATGGAGGTGGTCTCCCAAAGGGCCCACCTCGGTACGCATACTTCTGGCTCTCCAGGACCGTTGCTAAGGACTTGAACATGCTGTTTACGCCTGTTTGGTGGAGGTGGGGTCTCTGGGGTGGTGGAGAACAAGACGGAGTTTCAGAATCCTCTTCGTCATCGTCCTCATCAGCCTCACTTTTAGTCTGCTCAGGGAGGCCGTAGAGTTTAGCCAGGTCACTGTGGCGGTAGTTGGTGTTGCCTACTCCCATCCCCATGTCCATTGGGTGTTTGGAGACATTCAGAGAGGGTTTAGGATACTCCTCGTCCTCCTCGTTGAGAGAGGACGTCCGGCTGCAGGGGGATGCCAGGGAGCCTTGGCGGCTGAGCACAGGAGGACTAGCGTGGGGATTAGATCCAAAGTCTTCCTGGTTGGGCTGATGCTTAGTTGCTGGAACGAGGTCTGGGGCACACAGGTAGCTATTGATAGGCTGGACATTAGGAGAAAAGTTGTCCAGCAGGCCAGAGGAGCCGGTCTTCTCACTGTTATACATCTCCTCTTCCTTTTTGATAGACTCATCCAGCATGGCCATAATGTTTGCCAGACCATCGGGGAGCAGTGTGGACATCTCTGAGGGCTCCTCCTCAAACTGAGCGGTGTCGGAGTTGCTGCTGCTGGCGTTTACCAAACCACTTCCTGTCACCCGTTTGTGGAGAACTCCCCCCATGGAGCTGGAGGATAAAGGTGGTGGTGGAGGGTTTTCTCTGGGAAAAGCCTGATACAGTTTGGGGGGCTCTCTAAGTGCCATGGTGGGCAGAGGGTGATGGCTGCTGCCGTCTCTCTCCCTGGATGTGTCTTTGGATTGGTTGGGTGCGGCTTGCATTGCCGGTGGCTTGGTGGGGTACACCGGCTGGTTCATCCCTGAGGTATTGTGTGTTGATGAGGGACTGAATGTTGTTCCGCCATTGTTGCCCCACATCTCCCTCTGCCTCTGCTTTTCTCTGGCATACTCAGTCTGAGGAGTAAGAGGAGGCGGCCGCAGCCTTTCTACAGGAGTAGTGGTGGGGGGTGTCTGGCCAGATGGACAGGGTAGAACGCCACCACGGCTTAGCCAGGGGTACATGGGTGAGGCCTGGGAACTGGGGGGTGGTGGACCTGAATGAGGCGCTGCGACAGAAGAGAGGCGAGGTGGTGGGGGTGTGAGGGAAGAGTTGCTGGAGAGCAGTCTCTCCAGATTTTCAATAGCAGTCTGCTCTTTGCCTTTCGCACTGCATGCTTTCTGTTCCATCCTCTTTTTCTCCTCCAGTTCTCTTAGTTTTTTCTTTTCTTCCTCCTGCCTCTCCAGTTCTCTCTTCTTTCTCTCCTGCTCCAGCCTCTCCCGCTCTCTCCTCTTCCTTTCCCGCTCCTTGTTCTCCCATTCTTGCCTTTTCCTCTCCTCTTCCCGTCTCTCAAACTCTCTCTTTTTCCTCTCCTCCTCCTGCCTCTCCTCTTCTTGCCTCCTCTTTCTCTCTTGCTCCTGCCTCTCCCATTCTCTCCTTCTCCTCTCCTCTTCCTGTCTCTCCAGTTCTCTCTTTTTCCTTTCCTCCTTTTCCAGCTCTTTCCTCTTTCTCTCCTCCTCCTGCTTTAGTCTCATCTCCCACTCTTTCTTCCGCCTCTCCTCTTCTCTTACTTTTCTCTCTTGCTCCTCTCTCTTCCTCTTTTCCTCAGCTTGCATGTGTCCCTCTAGCTCAGCATCAAGCTTGTCTAGAGCCTCCTCGATGGATTGGGTTGGAGCTGGTGGATGATTCTGGGAATGAGAATACACCTGAGTCGAGGCAGAGTCTGGCTGATGACCTCGTCTGGAGGAGAGGAGGGCATTGGAGGGCTTAGGGGCAGAGTTGACAGTGGGGCGAGGAGGTGGATTTGTAACTCTGCTTGTTATTACACTGTCTCCTGACCTCTGGTGCCTTGAGGAGAAGAAAGATGATGAGGAAAATGCAGGACGCTGCTCCAGTTCAGCCTGAGGATAATAAGACATCTTGCCCTTCGTGGGCTGGGACTTGCTGGGTACCTGTTGTTGTGTTCTGGGCAGCCCCTGTGGGTGAAGCTGGTTGGCCATGGGAGCTTGACCTCTCTGAAAACCAGGTTGCAGCAGAGCATCAAGCTGAGAGTTGGAGCTAATGATGGCATTGGAGGAGGTACGGTGTACCGGCTCTCGTCCTCTCTGCCAACTGTTATTACTGCTGCCATTGATCACAGAGCAGCCAGCAGGGGGGGCTGTGGTTGCTGTGGCTTCACCAGCCATCGTTACGCCACTGGGGCTGCTGCTGTAGCCGCTGATAGAGCTGGAGGCCTGGGATCTGGGAATATTAGGGATAATGACGGGTGTTCGGGTGGAGCTGGTTTGGGGCAGGGGAGGACTTGTGTGATGGTGATGCTGCGAGGGAACCCGACTGTCCACGAGCTGATTGTGGTTTTGCTGGTGCGGAGGTAGCAGTCCTGGAGGCCTGTAGATGCCCGACTCCTGAACACGTACATACAGAACAATTGCAAATCACTTATAATGGCCGCTCAAATTTAAGACCTCAGAAGAAAAAAACCTTCTGCCCATTAAACAATATAAATATAAACATGGTATGAATGACTTGTACTCACCAGAGAGTGACTGCTGGGCCTGCCCTGGTATCTCCAGGCATCATGGGGCCCACTTCGCTGTTGCTGAGATACGGAGGTGCTGCTCGCAGGTGGAGGACCCTGGTGCCCCAGCCCTGGATGAGGCTGGAAGTGGCTGTAAGGCACACTGCTGCCGTTGCTGGTTGCAGAAGGGTTTGCTGGTGACGATTGGGCATGTAGGTGTTGATCTCTGTCCCCCCTGGTTGGGGTAGACACTGTGTAGGAGGTAGCTTGGCTGCCACCTTGGCCCCCAATGAGAGGGACCCTCTGGTTGTGAGGACCACGAGGTTCCACCGCCTGGCAGGGTGGTGCCAGCCCCAGTTTGGAGCCAGGGCTGGGGTAGGAGGAGTGAGGGGACTGATGGTTTACAGCCTGAGGTTGGAATGTGTCTTTCTGGAGCTGAGGAGCACATCCCTGGTTGTAGCTTCCGGGAGGGGAGTTTTGTGGAGGGGTGGAAGAGGCAGGAGCGGACTTTTGAGTGTAGCAACCCATTCTTTGTTTGTTGGCGTCCTGTTGAATCATAACAAAAGAGCAAAAAGGCAATTGAGGATTATCCGTGAAAGAAAAAGAACCAAAGAGACTGATCACTGCTGCACTTTACAAAACAGGGGATAGGAAATAATTAATGTGCTTGAATACTCTGTGAATCTCTGACAGCTAATAGAATCAATACATCATTTTTATGGCACTACTCAATCAAATTAGGGTTTTCCAATTGATTATGGTCAATAGTAAAATAATAACCCATGGCTACAAAAACTGAATATTCAATGAAGTGATATTTTCTTACTGTTCGGACCTGGAACTCCTGTGATGGTGGGTTCTTGCGGTCAGAGGTGTGGGGCTGCCAGGGGGTGTTGTCCTTGTGAAGGGGGTTCCAGAGGGCAGGTTTTGGAGGGAGGTGGTGGATTGATGACTGCTGTTGAGACAATAAAGACTGGCCAGGACCGGGGAAACGCTGCAGTCCAGGGTGGGATACCTGCACATGGAGTGGGCATTACGATATTTCGCATGACAAACAAACTTAACTGCAGGGACTTCCAACAGCTGAGGTTTTTAATAACCATTGGTATTAAAAGAAAAAATGTGTTTGTTCCAGTCCCATACCTGGTCCGAACTCCTTTTCCTCTTGCTGGGGCTGGGACAGTCCTCGGCAGCAGGAGGGTGGGGTGGTGGGTGCAGGGATGGCGGAGGAGTGTGCTGGATAACAGAGTGCTCTCCCAACGGAGGGCCCGGTCTTTTCAATTGACCTCCGAGCATCTTCCCTGGGTAGCCCCTCTGCTGTGAACAGATAAATTGAAGGATCAGTAAAATGGCAGTTGAAGACAACTAGAGCTACTCCTGCATAGTGAGTCCAAAACCATCCCTTCTAAAGCTCAGAGAGAGTGGTTGACTTTCATCTGTCTGGTTGAAGCACAACTGACAGCTAGAACATGGATTGTTCTGTGTGTACGCGTATGATGAAACATGATCGTAGCCAATTAGAGAGCTCTTACCTGGTGCACCTGAGCCCACATCTCATCTCCCAGCAGTGGTGGACCCCTGGGAACATGCTGCTCCTGAGGACCCCCAAACTAAAGCAAACAGCAAAGACAACATAGTGGGTGTGAATATTGTCATTTTTTTCATCCTTGAAAAACTCAAACTCTGGCACACAAGTCTGCCATGATGTGGCACTGTGTTCCTCACCTTCAGCAGTTGATTGGGCCTGGTGTGTGGAATATGTGAGTTGGGGGGAGGTCCGCCACCACCAGCATAGCCTCCACTATGAAGGCGAAGTGTGTGCTCATTGGGCAGGGGCACAACAGGATGTCCTTGAGGAGGGAGGTGAGATTCATACAGCTGGCCTAGTTGCTCCCACGCTCTGTGAGGAGGTGGAGGATGGAGATGGGGAGGCCTCTGCTGCTCCCTCTGCAGGCCTGGTAACATTGGCTGATGGAGCTCAAGCTTCTCACCTCCTCTCATGGGCCTGGACAGCCAAGAAAAGACAGAATGACCTCTAAATGACACAAGCTTCATCACAGCCTTTAAAAAAACCCACACGCTTTCTAAATGAAGGTCCATCACTGATGATTTTGAGCATGACTTACCCATTACTAAAGAATTTACTGGGGTGGTTCAGTCCGCCCAGAGGACCAGGAGGTAGATGGGGAAGGTGTTGGTTCATTCCAGGCGAACATCTGATGACGAACAGACACAATGCACACAGTTCAGTTAGGTGACATTTCTTCTCCATGGTTGTTACGAACATGTGAGCTTTAACTTCAGATGACAGATTCCACCTGATGGATTTAAGTTTACAAAGTTAAAAGTTTGTGTGTAGGTGTTGTCATGGCTACAGACCTGGCAGGTGGCTGCCAGGCGCGGCCGCCCACGGGAGCCCATGGTCCCCGGTGGAGTCCGTCCAGAGGGAAGGAATCCCGTGTGCCACGCCCGCCAAACTGCTCTACTGCGTGATGCATCCAGCCTGTGGATATTAGTAATAGAGTCATAAGTATTAATGCGCAAAAACATGGACATAATGAAGAGTAATATACTTGTGTGTTACATCTTAAGAAAAATATTTACAAGATCTAATCTTCTTCATAAAATTGTGTTTTAAAGATGCAGCATTTTAACAGACCTAATTTTGCAGGAAAACTCCATGAGGACTGACTTTATTACGAGTTAGCCCATTAAAATAACAGACTGTAGCCCGAGGTTTAACCAGACTTGGCAGTGTAATTACTTTTACTCTGACATTTCTGAGTGCTCCATAGTTAGAAGTTACACCAGAGTGCTCCTACTTACCAGAATAGCTGCGTCTGTGAAGCCCTCCACTGCAACACAGAGAGGGCCTCACTCCAACACTGAGAATATCTGTCCTGTCACACTGCTGTTTTCAGCACCAATAGTCCAAATGCCTATTGGCTGCAGACACACAGAAGAACAGGAGAGACACTGTGAGAACAAGTGAGAGAAGGACACACTGAAAAGTCACTTAAGGGCAGAGAGGGGAGGGTGTAAAGAGAATATAGGACAGGGGAGATCTTCATCTGCAGAGGAAAACTGAGTAAAACTCTCTTGCTCATTGATTTTCACTATTTAAAATTTCCGCTCACTCTGTTATAGTTCAGACATTTACCCAAGAAAAAATCAAGCAAGCAAAAATTGAATTCACTAATTTACATTGCTTCTTTGTCTGGAGCTGGCTGCTATGCATCAGTCAGCATGTAGGAGGCGCCAGTAAACCAGTTGGTACAGAATAGGATTATTACTGAGGCCCAGATGGCTCAATGGGGAGCTCACCTATGAGGAAAGACCTGGGGTTACTGTAATCCTTACCAGGGGCCTCCTGATAACAAGAGGGAAAGACAAAGAGTGAGAGGCCTTGGTCATGTGCCAAGTCACTGTGTGTTTGTGCACAAGAGTGTGTGGTGTTGGAAGCAATGCCAAGTGTGCAAGCTGCAGTCGTGTCAGACTTGTGCTTGTTTAGTGCATGTGAGAGAGAATAGTGTGCTCTCCTTTAAGTGGATGATTGTGTGTGTGTGTGTGTGTCCGATGGATACACTGAGGTTTAATCTCATTACGGCAGGCGTGATGGAGAGGGAGAGGGGGGCAGCAGCGACAGACGGTCTGAACAGGATGGAAGGATAGATTAAGGAGAAAAGATAGAGATGGAGAAGAGGGAAGGGATGGAGGGAGGTGGAGTGGAGTGGAGTGGAGACTCGGAATGGTGCCATGAAAACGCCCACACACCTTCCCACACAATCACATATAAACTGAGACGACACAAAGGAAACGGTAGCGATGAAAAGACATAAAAGAAGCTGAGAGATAAACTTGCTCCCCTCCCTGCTTTCTGACACACATACACACACACTCACACAAAAAGTGTCAAGATACAAAGAAGCCCATGTTTCAAAGTACCTCGATTCAAAAACGACAAACCTGACAAAACCTGAGAGGATGATTTGACAAATATTCACCACTTTGTAGAAGACTCAACAAGATCAAATCACTAAAAATCTTCTGTTAAATATCAGGCAGGAGCTCAACTATCCAAAAATTAGAATGGCACTCAATAGAGCTCATACCGCCACCAAGGCCCAACAGTCCCCAAACATTCAATCAAGCTGCACCAAATTACACTTTTACATTACACACACACACACACACACACGCACACTCGTACGTATACGTCTGTTTTGGATGTTTCATCAAGAGCCGTGCAATATTCCCTGGGAAATCAGTGGTATATCAAAAAAACACTCACACAATACAAAAGATAGAAGGTGCAAAGACACAAAGAATTCTATGTGAATCTATATTTGATTCATTTCAATATGGGAGTCTTAATTAAAAGTAACAACCCGTTCAATAAATTGAAGACCCAACTGTTCAGGAAGTGTAATGATAATACTTTCCAGCAAGTGAATAGTCAAGTGTAATGCATTGAGGGACAGTGCGCACACACAGCGTATGATTCATTTCTCTTTCTCAGCACAGCACTCTTCCACTGGTTTTCCCAAATTAGCTCTGGTCATACGCAGTCCTTCCACCCACCAGTTCCTCTCCTCTTCTTCCTCCCACCAACTCTGGATCTCTCCCTCTATTTAAAGCCCAGTAGGGGATATTTTGATCGCTGTATACTTTTAGCTCGCCAGAAGGGGTGCAATACAGTTACACCACACACACACACACACACACACACACACACACACACACACACACACACACACACACACACACACACACACACACTTTGCTATGTGAAGATAGGCTGGTGTTAACTGTCAAGACTGCACTCGACATGCTTCATGACAGACTGATACAAACGCGCTCTTATGCTGAACATACCTTTTGGAGAAGCACCGACTTATTGATTCACAGTTGTGTTTCGTCTCAGCTTCGGCTGTCAATCATCTCTCTGGGGTCTCCTCGACCCTGAAGACAGAGAAGACAAACACACTTCTGTCAAGCTGTCATTAGAACAACATGAGACCACACTAAGCATGATACTCAGAGATATGATCAAAACTGTCATCGACCTAACGTCTCAGAGCATATGATGTAAATCAAGGTGGGTGGTCTTTGATTTCAGAATATTCCAAAAGACAGTGAACCATCACCCCCCCCCCCCCCGGCTTCCCGACTTCTGGTGTCAAAGCAGTGGGTAAAACCTGAGGGTGACTCAGAGGCGAAGGTGTAAATAAGCAGGGAGGCCAACAAAATGCGGGGGTGGTTCCTTGTTCACTCACTCTCTCTTTCTCTTCTCACAGACACAATGGTGAGACTGACTATGAAGCATAACAGGCAAGCAGAGACACAAACAAGGCTGGTCTCACTCTAACAGGAAGAGCTGGACAGGCTAAGTCAACTATCATGTGAAAGAGGAGCGCTGCAGAAACATAGTAAAATAATAAAACATGGCATTATGGGAAAATAAGAGGGCTGAGAGTGTGACAGAATGAAAGGTTTGAAAAGACATAAAGAGGCCTGGCTGTGACTGCAGAGAGCAAACAGGGACACGCTGGTGAGGTTGTAATTACCACTTTTATAGAGGGTGTGTGTTTATGTCTGTTGTAACCAAATGGTCGTCCATCCAGCTGCTCTCCTGGCTATCATGTTGCTCACAGCCACTCCACCAGCACAGTGTGAGAAACTACTCTGAAACCAGATAGTGTACACAGATGGCAGACGGTGTTCCACACCAGCTCAGGTTCTATCAGATGATACCAAAGCCATGCGATGTGGTTATGTCAGCTACGAGTTAGGATTCATTGTACGAAAGGAGAAAACAGTCTCTGTGTGGGCATTACGCATTGCATTTTTGGGGGAAACCCCGCTGACTCAGCTCTCTGGAAGAGGGCTTACCCCAAACCGCGGCCCTAAACTCCGCCCTCCCGGGACACCACTGACACTCAGGTGACCGGGGGCGTGTTTCTGCACCATCCCAGATGTGACCACAGCGGTAACTTCTCGGACTTTTTGATATAATTTCTGCTTCCTTTGCAGCGCACTGCGTGTTTGTGTTTAGATAAGCAAACAGGATGTGATGATGAGCTACAGGGGGTTTCATGGCCGAGGGAGGAATCAACCTGCAAGTTCGAGAGATATGATGAGGCAAACTCTACAAAGACATTGATCACTTTCACACAAATATTCAGGTAGCAGTGTTGATAACTCCTGACCAAACTATCCTGAACACAAACTGCTCTTTCCCTTTACTGAACCCTAAAACCCACTGAGCACAATACAGTAATTGAATCTAGGTTAAGTGAAAATTAATTTAATGATATTAATGATAGCCTTTTTTTTTTTACTCAACACAACTAGTATATGTATCATTTATTACCAAACAGATGACTTAAATTCACTGTTATGTCAAAAATTCCCACGTGGTACATCTTTTTCACGTGAATTCCCCACATCAGAATCAGACATCAAAGAGTCTGGTTCCTGTCAATGGCCTTGTCGTCATAGTTATGCAAGTTGGTTATCGTCCTGGCAACAGCATCTATCAGCTGGGAGGCGGGGCCAAGCAGGAAGCTTTGGCAAGCAGACAAAGCCGTTCCAAATGTTGTCAACCACACCAACCAAGAGGCTAGAGAGAAAATAAAGGAGCTCTGCTGGATCCTCTGTGGCATTATACCAAGACACAGACACACACGCCAACACACAAAATAAATAAATCCACTATAATCCCACGTGACACACAAACCAAAGTCACAAGCTTGTGGCTCAAAGCAGGGAAGTCTGCACAGTATGTAACATGAGCCAGGGGAAACGAACGGTTGAAATTAAGACGTTCAAGTGACGTCCGTCTTGGTGCAGCACCCTCACCCTTCCCACCCAACCACTGGCCTGCACTGGTCCCCAGCCAGACAACCACACTGAGGCCGTCTGCAGAAAATAGACTGGACAGAAGAGAGGAGCCAGTGAGTGCGCACACTTCAAAAAATATCCATCTGTTTGTGCCAAAAATTCTAATTTCATTCCTGCCTTGTGAGACATGAAGAACCTGAAAATGCAGGCTTCTCTCATCCTGGTAGATTTTTCTATTTGCTGTAAGAAAAATAAAAAATAAAAAAGTAAGATTCAGCACCATGGTTTGAACCACAGTTATGTTTACTAATATAGCCTGGGGGAAAGAGCGATAAGACAGGTTGACAAGAAGACCGTTTAAACTGAGGGTTGGAGAGCCCATATGAACAATGACAGAGGATAGCGTGTGTTACTGTCCAAGTGAAGTGACTACAGAGCCTGTCTGATAAGAAATTACCAGTTAAGGCTGGGAGGAGTGGCAGAAAACAGACAAACGAGCAAGGAGAAGGTTCTGGCAGCGATGGGTTTCTGGCCGAGGATGACGGAAAAGGCCATGCATGGTCCGGCCTCTCTCTCTCTCTCTCTCTCTGTCTTGTTCTGTCCTCCCTCGCCCTCTCTAGTCCATTTGGCCATTACATAATCTATCCCAGATAGAGATCATGTTCGGGAGGAAACACCAAGCATTTGTCTCCCTCTCGTACACAGAGAGGAACAGCCAGCCCCTGCATCCGTCCGCCTCCACCTCGTTGCCAGGCTCCCTGTGTGTGTCCATGTATGCATGTGTTTATTTGTTTGTGTGCGCAAACGTCAGCGCATGCCGTTCCAAGACGGTGATGCGGAATAACTTCTTCCCATTCACATCCTTACGCACATCCGTGTACACACAAACACACTCTAGCCAGCACACACACAGGGCAGTGTAGGGCAGCCAAGGACACAGCAAGCAGACATTCTTCCTGCACACAAACACTGAAGCATCTGACCTGATGGACCATTATCTCCTGCTAGCACACTTCTCAACAACACCACCCTGCATCCTGGGGACAGAACGCTGACCTCACCCTTCACTCAGTTACACCCAGACAGTCTATGCTCAGCAGCAGCACTCCATCCATCCATAGCAGACGAGATAAAAGCTCCTACTTGTTTAACTGTGTCTCCTTCTGGCTTATATGTGCCCCCCCCCGGCATCACCACCTTGTCACCACCTCTTTTTCCACCCATGTTTTTATTCTTAAGGCCTGCTTTGGCTGCAAAACATTTCAACAAGATGAAACAGTGGATTTCCGGACCCTCAGTGACACGCCGACGAAAAACAGTTAGCCTACATTTCATCTGCTTGTGGAAAAAAAGACCAAAGGCGGAACAGCAGGGGGTGGGGGGCTGCTAGAAGAAAAAATAGAAAACATGAGGGCCCTTTTGTCTCGTGCAATCACCACCCTAACATCTGGGCTGTGACTGACAACACACCACTGGGTTTTGTGGTGCATCTCTTTCTCTCTTCTTTTCTCTCTCACACACACAGACAGACCTGCCCATCAGGGAGGCCTACTTCCTGTGGTTGTGACGACAGCTTCCTCTCCCTGAGCTCTGTTCCCCTTCTCTTCAACGTCACACACACACACACACGTGCATCTAATTGTGTGTGTGTGTGTGCGCGCGCCTTGGGAAATTGTTTTAAGGCTGTGGCTTCCTGTAGAAAAAAAAGGAACTGTATTTTGCTTTAGTGTCTATAAAAGCCTTTTGACTGTTAAAAACATTGAAGGGATCTTGTGTGACTAATATGAGTCTATGAAGATGTGAAACAAGAAGAGTCAATTCAGAAGTCTAACCCATTTCATTTATGGCTATGAAGACACACCTCAGACACAGTCATCTTGTGAGAGTCATGAGTTGGACCATAGTGCCGTTCACATGTCGCGTCAACAAAAACAAGAGTCAACTGACTTGAAAAGCCAGTCTGTTGGTTCTGACCTTGTGCAAAGCTTTGTTTCCTCTCTTTATTTAGCTTCTGGTAAAACTGAGTGTGTGTTTGTGTGTGTGATGAATAACTCTTCCTCTCAGCCACTCGGGCTCCCTGCTTCATTTCCACACTTTACATCTGTCTGGATTTCTCAACACTTTCGCTCACTTCAGCATCTGAATCCAGAGGTGTGTGTGTGTGTTCGGTGTGTGTGTGTGTGTAAGAGACAGAAAAAGAGAGTGAGTCAACACCTGGCTTGTGACTCTTGAGAAAGGAAAACAACAAATAAATCCCATCAAACTGGAAACCTTAGAGAACGTGGGCGTATCTTTGAGAAGTGAGAATGTCTTGAACATTGTCACTCTTGATTTCCACCCTTGAGCAACCTCAAAATCCCCAGAACATTACTCTCTGCTTCTCCGGTTGATTGTTTTTGATAACTCATCAAAAAAAAAAAAAAAGCTTTAAACAGAATAGATCATCACACGGCATCCTTTAATAGGAAAAGCTGCCTCAAGTGAAAATTCCCCCTCCCTCATACTGCCTCGTCTCTCGCCAAGTGCTTCTATTCCACATCCACCAACAAACACAACTAGCTCACAAATGTTCTTAACAAAATGAGAGACTCTGCTCCCTTGGTTACAGTTGCCAGAGGAACCAGTAGCGTCTTCACTAATAGTTCTGAAAGCTAAGCTAGAGAGGCAGAGACAGACATGGAAAGGAATTCATGATAGGACAGCATAGAAGATCACATAAGATCACTTTTATGTTTTCAACAGTCAAAAGCCTTTTGTAGACACTAAAACACAAAAAGGGGGCGAATGATGCACGTGGGCCTGCTTGCTAGCCAAGTCATCATTTCTTCTGCCAGCGTGGTCGAGGTGGGTAAAAGAAGTCACAGGAGGTGAAGGGAGGTAAAAACGGAAGGAAGAGCATTCTTTCCAGGGTGTAAGGGGGTGTTTAATTGTGTGTATGAATCACACATGCACGCACAAACAGCATGTAGGTTCATACACCTTCCTTCCACCGTGGCAGCATCATCAGGGGCAAAGAGCCAGAGACAGGAGAGGAACTGAGCTCGGAGGGCAAACTTTCCCTTCACTTGATTTAAACAGAAAGTAAACTCCCTCTTTGTCTGCAACCCAGGCATTTTCACTACGTATAAAGGAGTTTTTTTCTCCTGACATCATTGTTGATTCTCGGTTCCAAATGCTGCCAAGTTCTACGTTAGCTTATTTGCTAAGCTTATGGCTGCATCAACATCATTGGCTTCTGCTGTAAAAACTCTCAGTTAATTTATTCCTCTACTTCTGGATTAAATTATACCAATCTGTTTTGTCTTTCTGTTCTCAGTCCAAAACAGTGTCAACAGAACATGAAGACTGGCTGGTCCATAGAAACTACTGAGAAATAAGGACCATAACTTCATTCAAACATGTTACTGATTAATGGAACCGAATTAATGGTGTGTACGTTATTTTTATAGCTTTTTTGTAATTTCACCTTTCATTTTCAGTGATCATGAAAGTTTCATCACATTCTATGCCGCAGCATTACTGTTGTTATAAATAACCCTTTTCATATGGCGGACCTGAAAAGGGTTGGACCTGCGTCCTGTTTTTTGGCCCCTGGCCCCACACCAGGCAGTCTCACAGTGCCTGGTGGAATTCCACACTTGGTTGACTGAGTTTTTGCCCCTTCTCCCCGACTACACTCACCCTGTTTGGACAACCTTAGAGTGCAGTAGTGTTCCACAGGAGCCTACATAAACTAACAGGTATTTTACTGCACCACCGGGGGCAGACAATCAGAACTAAGCCCAGTTATGTCACAATAAAATCCGTTAGCACTGTTTTCAAAGAATAAATATGATGTACTTAATGTCAATCACATAAATGGAGGGGTATTGGAATTGCTATGATGGGGCTCCTTTAAAAATTCAGCATCTCTGCTCACCGGAGGTGATGGGAAATTCCTCAAAAGCTTTCCAACACGTGTGCCAGCTAACACGAAGCAGAAGTCGAGTTTTAACGCCTGATGTGTCGGGGTGTGTGGGGAGTGTCTGAGAAAACTGTCAGCAGGGCAGATGTTGTCCTAAACTCCCTTCTCTCCCCCCCCCTCTTGTTTTGTGCTGCTCTCTGGAGGAGAAACGACACCCTTTACTGGAAAGGCTGCAACAGTCAGACTAACAAATGTTAATCATGACATCCAATAGCTTCACCCACCTGCTTCCCTTTAAAAACACACATACATGTACATATTTGTTTCCTGTGAAAAAAAGTTGTCTTGAGTCAAAAGACACCCCCCCCCCCCCCGCACACAAAAAAAAAATGAATCAGATGGGACTGTCACACAGCCAAGACACACACACACACACACACACACCTTGTTTCAGCACGTTAACTGTATGATGAGTAAGCACTTTAAGCCAGCCTACTGACCCATTTCCCATGCCGGCCACACACATGAAGGAACAATCTTAATTAGATCACAGTAATTCTGAATTTGCTTAAGACACCCCTGGACAGCCCCCGTCCCAGCTACATGTGGTTACTGGGGGCTGGAGAAGTAGTGACACACACACACACACACACACACACACACACCTCTTGTGCTTGCTCAGGGGTTGTGACTCACTCGCTATTGTTGAGTTCGCCACCGTCATCTCTGCCTCCTGCAGTGTGAGTGTGTGTGTCACTTTAATATTCCTACATTTTCGTCATCGCTCATAGTAAAATGGGCGGCGATTGTTCATTCACACACACGCTCCTGTTGAGATCACGGGACGGGACGGGACGGGGGGGGGGGGGGGGGGGGGGGGGGTGGAGCGATTTGAAGCGTTGACTATTTTACAACCTCCGACATCAAACGACGGAGACAAAACGCGCCAGTTGATGCGAGTGGTCGTGAGGAACTTCAGAGGCTTCTTCTCTCTTCTCTTCGCGATCGCATGCCAGCACACTCGGCTCTTCCTGGCCATTTATTGCGGCCAATAAAGTCACCCCCCCCCCCGCCCCCCCGCCGGCCACAGATCCAACTGTTTGTCCGACGGCCGGTGGAAGCCGAGGCGACACCAGCTCCACCATCAACAGCCAGTAGTGATGTTCCGTCTCGACCCTCTGCGTTCCTCCAGAAACAGAGATGAGTGTGTGGTGCTCCCCAGGGCGAGGAGGGGGGTGAGCCGCCGCCAGCTGACTGGGGGGGGGGGGGGGGCACGTTGACCAAACAATACAATGTGGTCAGACTTCAGTGCACTGACTATCCCTGAAACCCACACCCAGAGAACAGCCCCCCCCCCCCCAAAAAAAGAAAACACCGCCCCTCCCCCCCGAAAAAGAGAGGTGATGCAAATCACTTCCTTTCAATCCGGCTCTTTGTATGTGGAAGGATTGACTGGGGGTGATGGGGGGTGGCAGCGATCCATTCACTTTGTACGGCGGCCGACCTCAGTGATCCCGCCCACCCCCCACTCCTACTCCAGCAGGCCCCCCCCCCCCCCCCCACACACACACAATGGAGTGAGATCTCCTCACACAGGCAGTTTTCTCTCCCTGTCCTTCAGCTCTCTCCCTTTTCTAGCCACGAGTTGAGTTTGACCAGACCAGGAGCGGGGGGGGGGGGGGGGGGGGGGGGGGGGGGGGGGGGCAGCAGGACGACTGGTTTGTACCGAGGAGCGTCGTCATAAGTCATTTGTGATGCGATCCGCACTGGGGCAGCACCTCGCGAGTATGGGGGTCGTTCGTTGTACCCATGAACCACTAACTCCCATTAAAGACAATCTACAGGAATGACTCTGATCCACGTGCATTGAATGACTAAACATGTCCGGTAAAGACGACCGGTGGTTGATGTGAGGAAAACAATTCGCCGAATTGAGACACACACACACACACACACACACACACACACACACGTGGAATTTAAAAGTCACCTGTGGTCGAGAAGAAGAAAAACCTCATCGATTACAGACGATCAGTCCATTCTCATAAGTCACTCATTGACCCGACAGCCTCGCTTGGACATTCAAACACAATACAAACAGCTGAACCACATCTGACGGTGTTCTCACTCTGTACGTCCACTTCATATTAAAACACAACCGAAACAAAGTCGCCTGGACGTTTGAATGCTCGCGGGTCCCGCGGCAGCCACTCACCGTTTCGTTCAAGTCTCTCGAAAATAAATAAGATAAAGAATAATAATTCCAAATTGAAATCTGCTGCCAGTCCGGTTCCTGGAGCTCCACGGCCGCCCTCACAGAGAGACTCCCGACGAGCCGGCGGAGCGGAGCGCAGCTCCAGCCCCAGTGATCCCGGAGTCTCTGTCGCTTCCTGTGTGCTCCGCGAACGGCTCGTTGCTCCGCGTCCCCTGCGTTCTCTAGTCCGCCTGCCTCCGGCGCGCCGCGACAGCCCGTCTCTCTGCGTGTCTCGGCGTCGAGCTCCTCTCGGCCCCCGGGTCTCCGCTCACAGAAGCAGCCAGACACGGAGCGTGTTGCGCCGAGCTCTGCTTTAAAGGGACAGAGCCGCGCGCGCACGCGCACAGCGGAGCAGGCGCACACTTGTGTGACGTCACCGCACGGCACCCGGAATCCCCTGACAGCGCAAACTGGCACCGAGTCCAAGTCCCGGTATCGGAGACGCCCCCTGCCTCCTCAATGCTTTTCTTCTCCCCCCACATCACACACTGTTTTAGGAAGACTCGTGACCGACTCCAGGAGAATATTTCCGTTTGCCCTTTTATTTTTGGACGAGGAAGAGTATGATGCCACTGTTATAGAGTTATCACAGTTTATCGCAAATCCATCTGCCACTAAATCTAGATATAGGCTGTAGAGGTGAGATATTATAAGCTCATGAAGAGGCCATGAACTAAAAACAATCTGTGGAGTGTGTCTTTGTGTGTGTTAATGCTGCATATACATATTGTATCACTACCTGATAATAACAAACAAAAATGTTTACACAGTTTGAAACAGCTATAAGTTAAACTATTCATATACCTAAATCAAAGTTTTCTTGGAAGATATTGAAAAAGCATTTGTCATATTATTGTTTTATTTTTCTTCCTGCTGTATCATCACATAACACGCTCTACACAGGCACTTTTATGGAATTTATGAGCTGTAACAAATGGCTTAATATAAGATTAATCAACAATTTACTCATGATTTATAGATCAGCTATTAGCCATTTTAAGTATAACTTTTAGGATTTGAAATATCAATGGAATTTGGCACAGATTCTCTCCTCAACCTTTCCCACAATATAGTGATCACATGGACCAAACAGTCAAAGGGAGTCTTCAAAACCTGCCTGGCCACCAAAAAGTTGGTCTAGTTCCTAATAAAGTGATTAGTTACAGCTTATAAACCATTTATAAAGGTGACTTATAAAAGAGAGGTATACATTAAAGACTACCCTGTTTTACTCTGTTCAGTTTAGTTGTTGAAATATAGACTTAGACTGTATAAATATACCATATATATAACCCACTGTGAGGTTTGTGTGTTGATTATACACAACATGTATATATACTACATGAACTTTATATAATGTTTATACACTGCAGTCTTGGTTAGGACTTAAGTTTGCATTATGGCTGCCTGGCATATCATCCGTACGTATGGAGTGTGTATGAAACATTCGGTATGCACATGAACGGTAGGGGAAGTCCAAGTCCACAGTTATGTCTGAAATATCTGAAATGTTACGTTCAATATGCAGCTGGTTGTCAACTTGAACGTGTGCTGACACAGCGAGTTCATCTCCGACCTAAGATCATTTTGAGAGTATACAGTGGATAGACAGATAGATCGATGAAGGCTGAACTATATCTAACTAACGTGTGTATTATTGCAATACAGCCCACAATGCTCAGCCTATGAATTAAAGCAGTTTTGAGGCTAATGATAGGTGACATTAACATGACTGAACACTGAAAAAGAAGAAATGTGTGCTTTGAGGCAGGCAGTTACGATCCTGAGTGAGGTAAACAAGGCTTTAAAATACACAAATGGGTCTCTGAGGCCGGAAACATTTGTTCCAGCTTTCCTCGCCAAAGTAACCATCCAGCACTCTGTAATAACGCCAAAGAGACGCACACACACACACACACACACACACACACTCAAACACACACACACACACACACACAAACACACACACACACGTACGTACGTACGTACGTACGTAGAGGTTATATTTAGAAAGCACTGCTCAGCAGGACAACAGGAGGCAAAATTAGCCAGCACAAGGAGGACAGGAGTGTGTCATGCATGATGCTGAGAAAATGACATAAGTATTCACACTTAATTTATGGTCACAAGGGTTCTTAAAACAACAACAACAACAAAAACAACAACAACACCATCAGAACATGAAACCTCTCTTTACCGCAGTACAAATCAGTGATGGTGATGCCATCAGCCTTTCACCATCTGTTCTCCACTCTCACATCACAGCACAGCACTCATAGAATAGTTTGAGACAGAAGGTTTTTTAAAAACTTGTGTGCGTAAGCAGTGCGGGGTAACAAGAGGTGTATGTGTGTTTGTGTGTGTGCATGCTAGCTTCAAACCCCTAATTGAATAAGTGCAAGGAATGTGTGATATGTACCACTAGGGTGGATCTAGAGTCTATTGTGAAGTGACAATGAATGTTCAATAATGTGTTTTGTGTTGAGGAGGAGGAGGGCTGCAGCATACAGTGGGGGTCTGTGACACTGCCATTGTATGTGGATGTTTTGTTTTTGTTTGTTAAAGGCTGTGTGGAGAAATCACCCGCGTGCTACGACAGATATGGTACACAGCGCTGTAGAGGGAGCTTAACTATAATGAACGCAAACATGGACACATGAACCAGGCTGCTTGCATTTCTAGGCAGACCACCTCAGAACTGCTAGAGCATGTCCATACATAGTACATTTCTCTCTGAATGGATTGAAGATGCCACAAACTGTCTAGATCATTAAATTCCAGATGATGTAATTAAATACTCAGGAAACCTGCACCGTTATTGTCATAATAATCTGTATGCATACGATTATCATATCAAATCAGCTGGAAAGACATTTTATAACACCATCTGGAAGCTATTACTTCCTGGATTGCTAGTTTTTAATCAGCTGCCGCAGAACTGTAAACTAGAGCATCCTTTATGAAGACTATATATTATCTGCTTCTAACTGATGCGTATATTTGTCCATTCTCCTTCTACAATGGTTTGTCATGTACAAAGACACTATTACTATTTATGTGAATGTTAAGTTGCTCATGCTGCTTGTTTTTGGCTTCTGTGTAGCCAGAAAGTTATTTTTAGTTTGCCATTCTACGCACATCATCTGAAGTCATATTGTATTTTAATATTGCTCCCAGTGAATGTGTGATTATTAAACCATATTTTCCACTAGGTGTGTTGTGAGTGTCTCTGTTGTCTAAGTGTCATGAGTGTGACTTTGCTCAGCTTTGTGTGTGTTGGTGTGTGTAACTGTAAGCTGTAAGGAGTGTGGTGGGAGACCATTAGCCCTGCCAAGTGATCAAGAGGAGGACTGCTGATTGATGTGGGTATGGGTGAGACTACACACTGTAACAACCCCCCCACACACACAGCTTTTTCAAGACTGTTTCTGTCAGGAATGTGCTGTACTGTATGTAATATAAGTCAGCACAATTTCTCTCCTTCCTCTCATACAACAAGGGAAGCCAGGGCATAGTTGGTCCCAGGGGTCCTAGACTTCTCTCTCTCTCTCTCTCTGTGTGTGTGTGTGTGTGTGTGTGTGTGTGTGTGTGTGTGAGAGAGAGAGAAGGGACAATGAGGGGAATTAAGATTTGTGAGGCACTGTGTGTTTAAGTTCTTATGGCACTTATTCATGGCTAGTGTGTGTGTGTGAGGAAGGGAGGCAGTCGTGTGTGCGTGTGTTGGTGGGGACTTTGTGTGTGTAATTAAAGAGTTCAGGGACAAGGATGGCTCAGTTCTCACACTCCAAATATATATATAGCAGCTCTCCCATGAGTACAAGCCCCAAAGATTCCTGTCATACCAGCCACACACACACACACACACACACACACACACACACACACACACACACACACTTAAAAAATAAACAGCACGAATACTGATGAGGTCCAGACAGAGCAACAGTAGAGGAAATAAGATGTGTGTGTGTTCTGCACTTGTAGGAGACTGTATTCCTGGTACAGATGGTGCTTCTCAGCCTGTAATATGTAGGATTGTGTGCGTGGGTGTGTGTGTGTGTGTGTGTGTGTGTGTGTGTGTGTGTGTGTGTGTGTGTGCGTGGCATACCGTGAGTCAGCCTTTTGGGTACACTGAGAGACCGTGAGACATGATAATAGTCACCTCCACGCACATACTCACACAGTGTCACACCACGAGGAGACAGTGAACCACACAGTCAGACAGACTGGCTTAGCACACCCACATATAGCAGCCATGTCGCCGGCTGAATGGTCTGCTACAGCCCTGATAATTAGGGCCCTTATTCAAGGAGAAGAGGGCCAATAGGGAACCCAGCTTTCCCTCTAGTTCCTCAAACAACTGCCTAATCCTGACTGTAGCTCTATGATAAGCTTAGTACCCCAGTCCTGTTTAAAATGCTAGCTATCCCAAAGTTATACAGTGAAAGTAAACCCAGCTTAGAGGGGCTTAAAAAGCTTGGATGGTTCTTATGAGTACATCATGTTTTCAGGAGATTTTCTAATTGATCAATTTTCCTCTTCAAAGGTGAAAGCATGATAAGCTAATTTGACTAAAACAGTAACAGTTATTTGTGAATTACATGCTCATCTAAACTAACATGGATGATTGTGGCATCTATTACTCTGTTAAGTAAATGGGGAAATCTAACACTAACCCATGCACAAAAACAGTCAGAGTAATTGGTGAACACTGGTTGCAAACAGAGAGTGCAAACAAATCATTGACCTTTTTTTACTCTAATGTGGCTTTGAAAAGCGAGCGGTTGAAAGGTTGATGTCTGACCCGGAGGCCTTGAAAGTACACAACTCCTTGAGGACTTACACAACACACAACTCTACACACAACTCTACACACACACACACACACACACACACACACACACACACACACACACACACACACACACACACACACACACACACACACACACACACACACACACACACACACACACACACACACACACACACACACACACACACACACACACACAATTCAAGTTGATTAGTGAGATAAGGATGTCAGAAAAACCCGTGCTCCTCTCACACCCATACTTTTAAAAACCTCTACCTTCATGAATCAGTGTGTACATAATGCACTCCCTCTGTTTAACTCCTACTCCGGTCTTACTCACTCTCTTTTGACACATCTCGTCCTACACCTCTACCTGTGTAACCTACTTACTGAACAATGGTGCTTGTTTCTACATATTATACCGCATTTACCTGTATGTACATTTGCGTTACGTATGAACACAAATACAATATAGTATATATGTGTAGGCAGAGTGCAGCATATTTGTGGATGAAAGAAATTTGTGAGACTCAAATCAGAGGAGATGAAGCTATATGAACTGCCAGCTAAAAGGGAGCCTTACCTGATGATCATGGGCAATGTAGTCCTTCTCTTTCAGCAGGCAACCATGACACCTCCCACCTCCTGAAACCACAATATGGAGGAACATCGGTCAGTCTCATAAGTCAGAGGTTGAATATACAACAGCGGGAGTCAGGAGCTTGACGCAACATTTAAAAGGAATCTGTTGCATTATTTGATCAACATTCACACACAAAGAACAATCTGTCACTAGAGACTGAAGTCAACATCAGGTCAGTGTACCCTTTTCTATTCATCTAAATTCAGATTGATAACAACGATCAGGCATTTTATTGAACCACTTGACCGAAATTGGACTACAGTCATGTTTGTTGGGAATCTTAAACAATATTATTTGCACCCTTTTTCATCTGTGGCCCTGTTCATACCTGGCATTGAAGTGAGTCCTGGTGATACATGATTTGAGAACCAACTGAATTGCTACAAACTTCTGGCTATACAGATGGCATCAGTTGAGTAAGCTGTCCTTCAGGACACATTCACATGCACACTGCTGAGAGAAAGTGTCCGGAACACCTCCAAATGTGGTCTTAGCAATGGAATCTGAATGATTCCTCAATGTGTCCTATGTGGTGCCCAGTTGTGATCCGATCATTCACATCATGTTAAAGCCAGGGGCGAACAGGACCGGAGACATTCCAGTGTGAGTTTAAGCCGCAGTCAGCAAGTCATTAGCACTTTAGTCAAGGGTTTAAAAAGACAAGACACAAAACATTCAGAGCTCAGAGCTTTCACTCGTTTCATCATGCATATGTGACGTCTGCTGACTGTTCTGTGGTCATGCTGTTGTCGATATGTCATTCGGTGTGGCTTATGAAACCACAAAGTGTGTGTCAGCCAAAATGCACAGCAGGGCCTGGACCAGCGCTTGTGGCCATCTGTGTGTGTGTGTTCCTCATGTGCCGCCTGTTCAGTGATTCACAGTGTCAGTGCTTGGCCACGTGACGTAGAACAGGTGGCACACGCACACACACACACACACACACACACACACACACACACACACACACACACACACACACACACACACACACACACACCTTAAGAACATATAGCACCTGTGGTGTGCTAAAACATTAAAGCAAGCATGGTTACACACAAAGCATCACATACACATAGCAGAAACAGCGAACAAGCCGAACAAATCATCACACACACTTTCTCTCACACACAAACAGAATATAACCTTTTAACAAATGCTTGTGTTTGACACTTGCTGCACCATAAATATTAGCACCTTTCTTGTCTTCCTCCACATACTTCACATATAACCTATCAACCTGTCTTCACCTCCGTCCTCCTTTGTTCCGTAAACTCCATGTGACCTTTGACACACATTGTGTCCACTTTGCTTTCAGTAACAAATCACAAACTGTATAGTTGGTCAAGTTCCTTTAAAAAAAAGTTAGTGTGGAATAGCAAAGTGAACAATCTGCCAGACATCTGCGAATGATTTTTCTCTCGATCTGATATTCTGCCGACAGGGTTGCAACATGGAGCGCATCTACACAGGGCAGCTTCAGATCATGTACACACACACAACCGATGCAGGATACAGAGCACTAAGGCAGGTTGCATGTGTATGTGTGAATGGTGTGTCAATATGAGGCAGATCTAGCTGGCTCAGCCTTCACCGATCTTGCAGCCTGGTGGTTAAGGCCTCCAACCTTTGAGCTCAAGGTCAAAGGTCACACCCCCTGAAGGGCCACAGCTGGTCACACTGTAAAGGAGTAAACCTGCTGTGTGTGTGTGTGTGTGTGTGTGTGTGTGTGTGGTATGTAGGTGGGTTAGAGAGAATGTCGGTGCATTTTGAGTAGGGCCACCTTCAAAGAAGGTACTGGAGGAAACTCAAAAACAATATTTCATGACACATTAACTAAATGTCACAAGATTTAACATAATCGTTTGACCTTGATCAATATCAGGACTGTGAGGAGAGAAAAGAGGGGGAGGGTTTAGATAAAGACAGTGAATGAGAGACCTTGAGAGGGGGAGGACTGCAGGGAGCACGACAAGGCATATAAGAGAATGACAAAATTAGAGGAATAGGTACATAAAGACAGAAATTATATTTGTAAAGAGCTAGGAAATGACAGATGAAGACAGAGACCTTGTGAGAGAGAACCTCAGGGAAATAATGAAAGGGTGAGCGGGAGAAAAAAGGGTACTGAAAGTGTTTATCTTCTGTATGTAAAGGTTAACCAGTGGGAGCATCTCTCTTTGACATTAACCAGCATACAGAGAGAGGGGGGCAGAGGGGTGGAGCAACAGAGACTCTGCTCAGAGGTAAAGAGCAGAGGAGATGAAGAGGTAGAGAGGGAAGGGTAGTGGAGGATGGATAAGAGGCCTTGGGCCACACAAAAGATGAAAAAAGAGAAAAAAGATATCTCAAGAGGGCTAAGGAGGGAGTGAAATCAAAGCAGGGTTGGTTTGACAGAGACAGATGGGGGGGAAAGGAGGAAAAAAAGAGAAATTAGTACTTGTGTTGTACAGAGTCATCTAAACTGCTACTAAGACTAAAAACACCATGTTAAAAGCAAAGGGCTCATTTGGAAAAGGGCACAGTGAAAATACAATCAGGAATTCGAATCTGAGCACTCGGTGAAAATGATGGTTCACCAGTCGCCAACATACCACAGAGTGGTTTTACAATACAAAGCAGAAAAAGATTTGACATCACCATGTAAAATAATGTTCACCACCATGACAGTCACAAAGTTTACAGCAGAAATATCCAGTTTACGTCACAAAGTTATCAATGCACCAATGTAAAAACAGTATTACACTCTCTGGGGCCAAGAGTGTGTGTGACAGACAGAGCTGGAGAGTGGTCTGGCAAGCCCTGCCAAGTCCACATACCTGTACATACACTGTACACAAACTTATGGACATATTATAAACCCATATCCACATGCTATACATGTGCAACTAAGAACACACACTTCTGTTGAGTTGCCGCAAAGGCAAATGAACAAATAAGTTCCTTTTTAACTGCATGCTGTCCATACTTAACCTAGTGCTTAGTAAAATCAGATTAACACATTCACTTTATGGCAAAACACACGTGTATGAGCCTGCATGGCGTGAGTACAATAGCCGCGCTTGGGCTGCTCCAGTCCTTAGTCACTAGTGATTCACTAGGTCTCTTCATGTCAGGGCAACAGGTTTCATACCTGTGCACATACACATGCACGCACGCCCACACACAATAGTGGCCTTCTGCACGAGTGGTGGTAAATGACAGGTTTTCTTCTTTATTGTCTTACAGTAGATTCACTGTCTGCCTGTGTGTCTCTTTGTGCCAGGGCCATTTGTCTGCTGTGCTGACTGATGTATTGTATTTTCAAAGGCAGTCACTCAGGACAGTTTAAATCCTTAAGTGAACTTTCAATAACGTCACTTGACATGTGGGGTGGCGGCGGCGTTAATTGCTGATCAGCAGGGCACAGATCAAGGCACAAGTCATGAACAAGGACTCTTGTTTTGGAATAACTTTCAATCTCCTTGGAATGCTGTCACACTGCCTCCTGAACTTGTGTCAAATCAGGATGCGGTTAGATGAGGACATTTGTACGAGGGCACTGTTTGACTCACAGAGTGGGGTGGTTACTTGCCTTATTGGCTCACTTTAGCCCAGTTTAGATCCCGGGAATTGCAGTGGATAATTTTGTTTCATTCGGCTGGTTTGTTAAAACTGTTCCGGCAACGGTTTATATATCTCCTCTTATCTAAACTGAAACCGTTATTAACACTTATCTGTCTTTGCAAATACTAACAGATCTGTTGGTATATCAAAACATATATATCTCAAACATCACCCCACTCAAGCCCAACGTAATGGATTCAAACTGGTAGGAGGACACATTATTTCTTTGTGAAAGCATGAGAGACGCAGTGAGTCTGCTCTCTGCCTGTAAACATACAGTACATGTGCATGTGAGGCCAGAGCTGGCAGAGCAACAAAGAGTGAGGAGGAGTGTCAGGTTGACTGCGGTCGGGACTGTTTGGCTCTGTGAACTTATGCCACATGGCTTTCGCGAAAGGTCATGGTAAAAACCACGCCTGGCTCACAAACCATCACACCCACCTCCAACTCCCACACGAGACAGACACACTTTAAGGACACAGGAAAATGACAAGCAGATAAAAAGGAGTGTGACAGACAGGCTAACCATCTACAGCCACAACACACACACACACACACACACACACACCCCCTGAGAATGTCTGAAAACCAGCAGTAGTGAGCACATAACCAGACAAATGGGAGGATAGAGAGAGAAGAAGGGAGAACAAGAATGTACAGTTGATAATAAATCGTGTCTAGACAGCAGCTAATGAAAACACACTGTGGCTGCTTCCAAAATCAAGACCTGAGAACATGATTGTGTGTGCGTGTGTGTGTGATGGTTGTTTAAGCAAACACCCGTGCTTGATGAATTAAACCCTTTTAACACTTGCCATGCGCTGTTTTCACCTCCATTTCCTTTCTCTCTTTCTCACTCACACACAAACCAAATCACAGCAGCCGAGCAGCTGATGACAGCGTTCAGAGTTGCAGCAGTTTGAACCAGGGGCTTCACATGGCTTTGTCGTCGAACTCTGAATCCCCGACTTGTCAACTTCCCAAAAACACACACCTGGGTGCTTAAAGTCTGTGCAGAACAGAAACATGTTGTTACGACAATCTTTACCTCATGGATGTAACACATACTCTATTACACTATTAAAACTGTAACTTGATTGCCAACAAAGGAACTCCTAAAATGCACATTATCTCGAGCTACCAGCACAATGCCGTCATCATGACATTTTGTAAATGCAAAATAGTCACTTTCAATTAGCAAACAGACCTGAAGAGACACGAGTTGTGCTGATCACTCAAGCTTATAACATGAAAGTTACACCATTGTCAGCAAAACAACCCAGGACTCTGAGAACTTTAGACTGCTTATTCTGATACACTCCAGGTAGGCAAAAACAACGTCAGACTGAGGAGGGGCGTGCTGTTAGCATGCCTAAACTCGCTTCACACATGCAAGCACACACACACACACACACACACACACACACACACACACACACACACACACACACACACACACACACACACACACACACACACACACACACACACACACACACACACACACACACACACACACACGTTTGCTGTCTGAGAAATGTAGCCTGCAGGCATCCCAACAAAATAAACACTTCAAATAAAAGGAGAAAAAAGGAAAGTGATCTCTTTGTTAAAAGGTGACAAGTGGTAGGACCCTGATAATGAGTCATAACAACAGTGAGTTCCTCACCTCTGAAAGAACTCGGTGTGTGTTGTTTTCTTGTGAGTGTGATAAATGCTGTAGGCTTTAGCCTCGAAAGCCTCTCTCACACGAATACTACAATCCTGAACGTTTATAGACATTACATGGAGGAGCTGTATGTGCTAGGGAAACTCAGTTAAACCACACACACTGAAGAGACTTTTCACTGCCAGCTCCAGAGTACAAATTCCGTGTAATGTCCGATTGGGCCGATGTGTGAATAGAGCAAGTCATTGTCTGGAGATTTCACAGCGAGCGAGTGGGCATGGTGATGACGTTTCTATTCTGCCTCCTGCACACTCTACCCAGGCTCCACCCATCCAGTACACCAGTAGGTGAGAACACGTCACACATGGACAATAACCGGTTGTGTCCAACATGTGTCAAAGGGCAACTCCTGACATTGTCTGGAGTTTAAGAGTGAAAACAGTGTTACACTTTCTGAGGCCAAGTGTGTGTGTGTAACAGAGTGGTCAGACAAGCCCTGCCAAGCCCACATACCTGTGCAGATGTTCTAAACTGTACTATCCAATTGCACAATGCCATTTAAGTTAACCGTCACATACCAAAAAGAGTGACTCAGGCCTTTATAATTACACTGCTGTGTGTTTGCTACGACAATGATTTCATACCTATTAGATATAAAAGGCTGAAAATGATAATGTCTTATTTGCAACCCGCCACATAGGTTGAGTTTAACAATGAGGACGTGTGTCAAAATGAAAGTGAGCTGAGGTGCTGCAAATTAAAGAGCAGTCGAGTGTGTTCATATAGGTCAGTGTGTTTGTGTGTTTGTGTGTGTGTGTGTGTTTGTGCGTGTGTGTGTGTGTGTGTGTGCGTGTGTAAGTGGATGTGTGCAACTGCATCTTCTGCATCTGCTCACAAAGACTTCTTTATCCGACTGTGACACACGTGATCGCCACATGGTGGCTAATACCATTTTCACAGGACCACACACACGCACACGCACACATACACGGGCATATGTACCAACACACTATGACAATCAGTCACAGGCAAGTAAGCACTCAACCCTATGATACCAAACCTCCTCCCCCCGGTCGTCCCTTGAGTGTGTATGGTAAGTCTCTTCCTATAGGCTGTGGTTGTGTGTGTCTCTCTGTATCAGAGTTTTGGTATTTAATAGGGAGGGAGGCCACCTGGCTCCACTCCAGCCGGACCCCACACTTCCTGAGCTAGGTGGGCACTACTGCGCACGCACGCACACGCACACACACACGCACACACACACACACACACACACACACACACACACACACACACACACACACACACACACACACATACAACAGACCTCAACACATGAATATACTGCACAGATACTACAGACAATAGGGTGTGTGTGTGTGTGTGTGTGTGTGTGTGTGTGTGTGTGTGTGTGTGTGTGTGTGTGTGTGTGATATCTATCAAAGTGGAACTGCCAGTACAAAGAAACTAAGTCAAGCAAGGAAACGGAAAGCAGAAAATGTGAGAAGCTCTGTAGAAATCTATTTCACGGTGTGGATGAGCATGACACACATGACACATCCTCTATCTCACCATGTGCACATAAATATAATTTTGTTCAGCTTTCAAACAATTTTACGTATCATTCTTAGCCACATTGGAAAAAAATGTGCCCCAATGATTTTTGACCATGCAGCCTTTCTACCTCATGTTATTCTATTGGACACCTTAGTGGAAACAAAGCAATTTGCACTCTTTACCATTGTCTGATTGTAATATTGATGATATAGGATTTAAATCTCATGCCACTGTTCAACGTAACATTGATCAGCTAAATGCCTGATCAATATGAAAAATTCCAGTGTTTAAAGGAGGTTGGAGTGTAAGAATATTTTGATGGCCAATGACCAGCTCTCTAGAGTCTAACAAAATTTTGCATAGTAGACATCGACATGAGAGCTGCTGATGTTAGCAGGGAGTGGTGTTGTGTGTGTGTTCATGGGTGTGTGCAACAATCAAAATGTTCCTCCACTGGTGATATGTTTTATACCAGCATGAAAAATGGACAACCAATTTTGGGTGCTGTCATGTAAAAAATAAATAATAAAAGAGAGAAATAATCAAAGCTGGCTATACCTATTGTAATGGTGAGTTTACTGTAGTGTGTGTGTGTCTCTGAAGTGTTTATATTAGCATACATAAAAATATAAAATTAAGTTGCCAAGGACTTCTTTCATTCGCAAATCTGTCAGCGCGGCCATGGAAATACTGTCAATCATGATGTAATTATTGCTTTAATCGTCCATATGAATTCCAGTGGAGTCTTATGAACAGAAACACACACACACACACTACATCTTGTTTTTTTATTTCAGGCGTGTGCTGTATGCATCCTTGTATTTTAAGTGTGTTCATGTGTGCATAACCATGTGTTGAAGACATGACTGTGTGTGTGTGTGTGTGTGTGTGTGTGTGTGTGTGTGTGTGTGTTTGTGTAATTGTGTGTCCTTGACCAGCTGCACAGGGCAGAGGAAATGAGGCGGAACTCAATCTGGTCCACACCTGTCTGTCTCTCTCTCTGGAGGGTGGAGCCTAGGGCCTCACACACACACACACACACACACACACACAAATGCACACACGCACGCACACACACACAAGCGCACACACGTGCACAAGCACATAGCTTCAAGTGTGAAAAGTGCTCTGTTCACATTCTGTATGAGCAGATAGATTATGCATGCCGCAGCCAGCTCAGGATCTTGGATCTATTAATGCATGCACCGAGACAGTTTTATGTTTGGGTACGCTTCATAAGGAAGAGGGAAGAAGGAGAAGCAGACAGCAGTGATGTGTGTGCTTTTTTGTGCTGCATGATGGGGTGAGGGCGAGTGGGATAAATTAAAAGCGTGACACACATTAAGTAAAGAGACGGAGAGGACGAAAGAAAAAGGCAAAGCAGGCAGAAGTGAGTGATGAGGTGGAGGGAGAGAAGATGAAGAGATCGGGGATGACAGTCTGAGCCACACAAGGCCAGAGAGGGAGGGAGAGAGAGAGAGAGGGTTGGGGGGGGGGGGGGGGGGGGGGGGGGGGGGAAATCACATGGGAGGGTGAGGAGGGGGGGTTACTCCGGGACGCTAGAACCCAGTGACATGACACAGATGCACTGTGCTACTGTGCAGAGAGCAAAGGGGATAGAGGGGTAGCGGAGGAGGGATATAGAGAAGAAGAAGAGGGGGATGGGTGTGTGAGAGATCACGGCCTCTGTGCTGTTTCCACACCATTATGTCGAGAAGATGATGGTTGGCACAGTGTGGAGATTGTGGAACATTAGAATAATTGCTGAACAGCTGGTAAAAAGGCTGCTAGGTTGTTTTTTTTTCAAAGAGCGAAGATCATATCACCCCTGTTATGGCCTCTGATCAATGGCCATCGTTTTATTCCAAGTCAGATTCCCCAGGAAAGGTTATTGTAACTGTTGCTAAATCCCATTAAAAGGGATGCATAAATTATACTTTCAACAGCTGCAAAAGACCTCTGTCCATGGACTGTACACTGCCTGTGTGAGGAACATGTTCATACATGTAAACCATATGTAGACAAGCATTACACAAACATTTTTTTTCTTTTTAACTCTAAAAACCCAGTTATAATAAGTTCATCTGTATTCTTTATATCATTCTTTTTTTGATTTACATGTATTTCTTTTAAATGTATGCACCTTTGATTGTTCATTTATTTACTTTGGCTTCTCAACCAGTTCAATTTGTAGTTCTCTTTGTTTTCGTTCTCATTAGTGAATGTAAATATGGCCACCAGACAGTCTTTTACAATGTGTGTCACTCGGTCAGATTTCGCAGGAAAATTGCTGGATTGTTTTACAGCAGAAATCAGAAGAAGGCGGTGTACAGGTAGAGAGTAAGCCTTTTTCAGTAGAAAAAATATTGCCTCCAACATGATTATTCTGTTATGTAAAGTGAAGAGAAAATCACAGTAGGAATAGGGGAGCAGAAGAAACAACATTCATCAACATCTTTGTGTGAAGGAAATGTTGACATAATGGTAGTATAACGGAAATTCTATGCTGCCAATCATCTCCACCATTACTATCATTGGTTAAAAGTATTTATACTGAAATAATTCAATGTGACAATGATGTTTAAAAATGCTTCATGAAACCAAATAATGTGAAACAGAGCCAGATGCACATATTTCAGCATAAAGAAAATCATATATGTCGTTTCACTGAATAACACATACACCCACGCAAAGGATTTCATTCAAAATTGCATGCAGAGGACCTCACAGCAGACAAATGTGTTTCCGTGCGCGCGCGCGCACGCACGCACATACACACACCCTTGTATTTCTTTTCACCACTGAATGTCAAACATTACCATACATATATGCATGCAGGCAGGCTATCAGGCTGCCAACATATAACATTACAGCTTTCCATCCATCCATCCATCCATCCCTTCACACTCTCCCCCATTCATCTCATCCCCTGCCTCCCTCTATCCCTCTTTTCACACCTGCCAGGCCTACAGCAAGGTCACACACCTCAATTACCCTGTGCGTGCACACGTGCGTACACACACATACAAACACACGCACACACACATGCACAAAGAGCCAGAGAGGGAGTGTGATGGGAGGGGAAGATAAGAAAGGAGGGGGCAAGAGCAGATTTCACGCTACCCTGAGCACTGGCTAGCATGCACCAGTGTTTGACATTTTATTTATGATGTGCAATGTTCAGTACCTGCCCTCTTCCTTTCTTCTCTATTTCCCTCTTTGTGTCTCTGTTTCAGACGACCACATCAGCTTTACTCTACATAACCAGTCTTCCACATGGAAGGTAACATAAGTGGCAGGATATTTAAAAAACGGTATTTAGCAGTATGATTATTATGAAACCTAACTGAAAAATTATTTTTTTCCTTAAAGGAAATACATTTTAAATGTCATGTTTCCATTTCAATATTTTTTTTAAAATGCGACCCCCCCCCAAACAATCACAACTTCCTGTAACAATGTAATGTGGGGGGTTGCTAAGAGACTCAATAATTAACAGCTGAACATCACTTATAGTCTGGGTATCATGCTGCATCATTGACACTAATGTGCCTTACAAATAACACCATGAATCCCAATGTACCTAATAGCCATATTAATGTACTACCGGAGAATGTGATCCTCCTATTAGGGCTTTTTGTGTGTGCAGGCGGCTGCTCTTCACCCGTGCAGCCACGGGAGGCAGCCAGCTGTGTTAACACTGTGGGATAATACAGTCGCCATATGGAAACAGAGTACAGGAGAAAGGCTGGATGCCTGGAAACTGCAAACACACTGCACAAACACCACCCAGTGCACGCTCAGCCCCGTGTTTCTGATCTACGGTTTGATTGGAAAACTTGAATCAAAGACCCAGAGGGACTCAGAGTTGGTCTGAGCCTGATCTGAGATCGGATTTCTGAGAGAATAATTTGTAGCACCGATGGTGGGAGGGTAGAGGGCTCCAGTTTGGGCTGTAACACTGGTTAGAACAACACTGCTCCAATATATTAAAAACACCTAAACACGTCAACCTCTGGCCATTAGCTGATGAGTGTAGGAGTTTTTAATGTCTTGACTGCCTTTTATTAAAGGCTATATACTCAACTCTCAAAGCCTCTTGGACACATGGACTTTTTTAATGCCTCAAGAATATATTCAGGGTCATTTTCCCCTTTTTTTAGAGTTTCTATATTTCTGCAGAATGAATATGGAGGAGGGAGAATAAATATGCAGTGACGGTAATCTGACAGAGAGGGGATCAAGTACACAAACCGTGATGCTTGTAATTCAACACGCAAGTGACAGAAATCCTGTGGGAGTCAGCCTGTCTCATGACCTCCTCCATCACCCTGCCCCACCCAACACACACACACACACACACACACACACACACACACACACACACACACACACACACACACACACACACACACACACACACACACACACACACACACACACACACACACACACACACACACACACACACACACACACACACACACCGTATCAGCACAGTACAGTATAGGCAGCTTCAAGAGTGTGTCCAGACATCTAACACTAGTCAAACAAAGGAAACAGAGAAAATCAATTACAACACTGATCCACTGATCCACCACACACACACACACACACACACACACACACACACACACACACACACACACACACACACACACACACACACACACACACACACACACACACACACACACACACACACACTCACTCACTCACTCACTCACTCACTCACTCACTCACTCACTCACTCACTCACTCACTCACTCACTCACTCACTCACTCACTCTTCTAATCTTTACAATCAAATCTGTGTGTGTGTGTGTGTGTGTGTGTGTGTGTGTGTGTGTGAGAGAGGTGTTTTTCTAGTTTTTTTGGACAGATTAAAGAAATTAAGGGTTAAGAGATGAGATGAACAAGTGAACAGAAGGAGGGAAAGGAGGATGAAAGACAGGAAAAGGGACAGACAGAAAGGAGAGAAGGCTGTGAACGGATATGGAAGGACATCGGAGAGAGGGGAGGGGGGAGGAGAGGGAGGGAGGGTGCAGACAGACCATGGAGGGCTTGACTCTTTGAGACAGATCATGTTACTGGTCTGGGGCAAACACACACACACTTACACATTTACACACTCAGAGCCATAAAGGTCACAGTGCACTCGCTGCCCTCCAGACACACTCATGCAGACACGGATATCCTCGTAAACACCACAAAACGACACTGTGATTTCTCACTCTCTTGCTTGTTTTCCACACACTGAACAGACCTGCCATTTAAACATATCCAAGACCAACACAATTGCACTTACAAAACAACATGCATGAAAATGCAATCAAAAGAAAGTGTTGAATATTACAATAGCCATATAAAATGTGCTAGTCATTATGCTCCAAATTTCAAAGCCTTCTTACCAAAAAGAATGACTCCTGTGAGCCTCATCTGTGACTTGTGACTCGCATATTAAGACCAATTGGAGCGAGAGGCACTGTGGGACACACATGCGCACACAAAAGCACAGTTATCACAGACGTTACACAAGTGAGAGGGGTCAGAGTTCAGTGTGGAACTGGGTTAAAGAGACAGTCGATGTAACACAGGGAAGGAAAGAAAGAAGGGAAGAGAGGGGAAAGCATGGAGAACAGGGAGTAAGAGAGGGAGGGCTTTGAAAGACAGAGAGTGGAAGAGGAGTGTAGACCTCTAACTAAATAATCTACAAAAAACTACTTCCCTGTCCTGTCTGATCAGTTCATTACAGCTGTCAGAGCCTCCAGACATGCAGTCCACACACACCTTCATCTTCCTCCTATTCCTCTCTTATTAACCCTCCATCTGCTCAGAAACATAATCGGTTTAATGCATTACTGTAAGTCTATCAGCTGGATCGATCAAGGTCATTATGGGGTCACACTCACGTCATGGTTGAAGTGTGTTGCATGTGTGTGCGTTTTTTGCATTTGTCATTAATGAACAACCACAGTCGCGTACTATCGGGTGAACTAAGCTGATAACTAGAGTCTGATGCAGAGTTTAATTTGTGTGTATTGCTGCTTTATCACAGACAAACACACACGATTCATTAGCTGTTTTTTTTGCGTTTGTTATGTCAAGGCGAGTCGGTCGACTGACTGTGGTTTTGTTTCGGGATGTAAATTGCCACAATATTTAGTCTCGATAATCTGATTAAATTTGAAAGAAGTGAAAGTACCATTAAAAAATGTCCCTGTAGAGTGAAAGCTTTGCTCGTACTACTGATCTCCATGAGCATCAACTCCCCCTGCAGTGTGATCTCACAGATGCTGAGAGCAAAAAATGGGAGAAACCTCAAGATTATTGTTTGATAATGAAACTTGAAAATCTAAGAATCCAAAAATATTTTTTTTTCATTTATTGTGGGATTATGATCAAGCTAAAACGAATTTCAGTCCAATGGGATGACTCAACTCAGACTCAAAGTTTACTGGCTTGACTACATCATGTGGTAATGAATTAAAAAAAAGAAAATCAAAATATTGAGATTAAATAAAATTCTGATTAATACACATCTTTATGAGTGCAACCCTGGAGTAAATAGACTCATATTAAAGTAGCAAAACCAGCGAGAGAAGACACAATTGAACACAGTCTGGTGTTTCAGTCTGGTAACATTAACACAAAAACCAAAACAGACCTGCAGGTAAACCCAAATCTCCGACAGACCCGGGGTCTGTACTACGAAGCAGGATTTGTGGTTATCGAGGAAACTTCCGGTTTAACTTTGGGGTTTTCTGTCCTACGAAGCTGGTTCTCTTATTAGCAGGGTAAATCACCACGGTATCTTATGCTGAACGGCTGAACTGCTCCGGAGCAGGTGAAGTTCGAGTAAAGAGATCACAGCCAGTCACCAGTCCAACTACTGACCAATCAGATCACTGGAAAACCAACGTAATCATTCTACAGGAGCCTGACCTAGACAAAAGAGTTTAGAGTAACGTTGGGCTAAGTCAAACCAGATAACCAAAACATATCCTGGGTATGTGGAATTCGCTTCGTAGTACAGGCCCCTGGACACACTGCCTGTGTCTACCTGCGAGTGGTTCAAGCTGGTGCACTCACTTCGCACACATTCCCCAAACTCTAATGCAGACACAGGCCACATTACTTGATGAGAAACATAATCAAATGGAGAGAAAACAGATGGGAACAACATAAAAGAGCAGAAATCTTCAAAAGGACTAAAGAGTGCAATTACAGAGTGCAGTAAAGACACAGGGCCAATTGTCCTGTGTTTGTGTAAATCTGTGTTTCTGCACTTCAGCAGCTGCTTCTGCCCAGTGAAACAGGACGATGAGCTTCAGTGCACATATCACTTACACAACAAGCAGCTGATAATGAATACAACCAATACAACAGAGGAAGAATCTCAGGGATCTCCATGCTTCATTAACAGGGAAATAAAGACGTACTTAAAACAGAAAAGAAGCAAAGACAGACTCAAGGAAAAGTTGCAATCATGGGAGGTTTTGAATTATGAAGAGAAACACCCACTCACTACAGGTTTTCAACCATAACACCAAACACACTTTCTCGTGTTTAACCCCGATAAACACTTGTCCTTCCACTTTCATCAAGAGCTATTAGGAATTCTCTCTCCTTCATTACAGAACTAGCACACATTATGCAAGAGACGCAATAAAGATACACACATTTCCACTGCTGACCTTCGCCAAACTGTGATAAAATCAAACACCTGTATCAGTCAGTCACAACCTGCGTGGCACAGAGGTTAGTCACATAATCTCTGTGTGTGTGTGTGTGTGTGTGTTAGAGATTGTCTTCAGTCAGGCCCCGTCCACAGCACAAAATATTTCAAAAATGATCTCACCCCCCATTTTCCTCAGCAGGGGGCCCTGAAACTTCTCTGTAATGATGAATTCATTGGAAAGACGCATCTAGCAGCAGAAACACTGTAGTATCTATTCCCAGCCTATACGTGGCGCTGTTTTCTGCCACAGAACTCCACCAAAAAAGAAGAAGAAGCCGAACAACAACAACAGTACGAAGATGGCGAGTGAGAAGGGAAAAGTAGACTCCTTTGTTTGGTCCGATTCTGAATGCGAACTGTACTCGCTGAGTGGCGAGTTCTGTGCTCCGTGGCTGTGCGTGTGTGGCGTGCAGCGCTGGCCGTAGCTCGCACTTTGCCGATTCTACTTGCTCTGTGGTCTCAGTGAGGAATCCTCACTCTGAGCAGTTGCCACGTGACAACTGTTTGGGTTCTCCCCTCTCCCCGGCCCTATGGAGTGACCGAGCAATAGTATATATTGCCCTAGGACCCAAGAAGAGTCAGCATCTGATGCAGCACCGTCACAAGCCTGTAGTCCGCCATTGTTGTTGTTGTAGATGCCGCGGACGAGGGGCGACGGTCGGGGGGGGGGGGGGGGGGGGGGGGGGGGGTATCTATCGTATGCGTATCTGGCATTCACACAAACTGAAATACACAAACGCAGGGGAGGAGATTAATCTTCTCCACCCTGGGACCTGGATTCAAAAGAGTGCGTTTTCAGGCAGCGAAAACTCCGGGTGCGTCTGGACGGGAGGCGCATACGTGCGAGACTTCCGCGTATTTACAACAAATTCGCATTCGTGTAGACAGGGCCTCAGTCTGCCAATCCCCCGTCTGTCCCTTGAAGTGACACAGCCTTTTTCTGACTGAGACAATTGGGAGCCATTACCTTAAATCAACAAAATCCATTCTATCCCATTCATACAAAGAAACTATTTGCACACTCAGCATGCTGCCTCTGCCAGTGGACGTAAGTGCGTGCGTGCGTGGACGTGTGTGTTTGTGTGTGTGTGTGTGTGTGTGTGAGCATACAAAATGTCTCAGCTTGGCTTTTTTTCTAACACTTTCAGACATCTCTTCATCTCTAGTTTTTTTTTTCTTTTCTCTCTTATTACTTTTTCATTCTCTTGTGTGCCTGCGACTGAAGCTCTGATCCAGACCAACCTGAATAAATAAGGAAGTCAGGCTGCAGCACGTGGACCTGACCCTCCACCAGGCCGCCAGGCCTCTGTCTTTCATCATGTCTCCATCTCTCTCTTTGTCTTACTCTCCGCTAATCATATGCAGCTCCTTCTCGTTTCTATGGTGGAAATTATCTCCAAAGCCAAAGCTAATCTGCCTGAGCCTTTTTACCCTGCATAATAGAATTAACCACCTAAGCCTTATCCCTCTGTGCCTTAACGAACTGTGCTTTTTTACAATAAAACTACAGTGTAGTCATAGATAAAGTTTCAGTCTACACCATTAAGCCAAAGAATAAAATGCAGCTCCTGTATTTATTTATGTATGTGTGAATATGTGCTGCCGTTAGCTCAGGAGCCTGGATACTAAAGGAATTAGGACAAATTCTGGCAAATATGCTCTCTGTCGTGCAAGAATAATACTGTTAGAACTTGCACCGATGTATATGCACTATCAAACACACCAGACTGCACCCTGGAAATGCTGTGGAGACAACACAAGGCCAGCTGGTACCACCCACTACATATACACAGTTCAGTTATGCTTCAGTAACTACTAATACTGAAACCTTCTGAAGTATTTCTTCACCACAAACCATCATCACTGTTCAACATACATCAAAACATGCATCACTCTGGACTCACGTGCACATTGTTCTCAATATTTTCTATAAAAACGCACTCTTTAAGGTTCTGGCCATAAATGTGTGAATGGATTTAACTCCTTGATGCGGTGCTGCCAGCGAGGAGAAAGTTAAGTTACCACCTTTGATAGAAAACTACATGGATAGACCTTCCAAAGATTAAAAGCATTTTTTCAGAAAAACCATAGAAAAACTGTGTCCACTCATTAGAAAAAGTTGTTGCCATAATTAAGAAGCATCTGAGTTGTTGATCACTTCAGTCACTTTGGACAAAAAAGACGAAACAGAGACCAAAACTGAAAATTCTTCAAAGATTTAAAAATATCTGTGCTGACTAGACAGTTTTTAACAAAAACCGTAGCACAAATCACTTCAATCAAAAATACACAAGTTCAGATGTAAAATCTTTTCGTGAACTACGTAGGTTCAATTGATATGAAATCTATTTACAGGAAAGTGTCTCAAATTATTACATTGACGTGAGTTGTTATTAGCCCGACTCCAGCCCCCTCTCTTCACAGACACAACCCAGTCATGGCGCCAGCCAGCTTCCCCTCACCTCCACCCCTGAACCTCTTCTCCTGCCTGTCTGCTCCTCTCTTTCGCCTCCCCCTTTCCCCCGTTTTTAAATACAAGGCAGCCCACCCCTCCCCCTCTCCCTCTCTTCTTTCTGTCTGCCTGCCTTTTTCTTCTCCAGGCAGCACACTCAATCAGCCTCCTCCTCCCCCTTGCCATCTCAGCCTCCATTCCAATGAATGCACAATCTCCCCCCTTCAGGAGTGGGAGGACTGCCCTGGGGCAGAGGAGGGGTAAAGAGGAGAGCAGTGCACATGCACATACAAATTCAATCACAAAAACACACTCCCCCTCTCTCCCCAACTCCTGTGTGTGAATGCATGTGTGTGTGTTTGTGTGCACATCTGCAGAGGCACAGGAGCACGGTGGGTGACAGACGGGAGTGGAAGGATTGGGTGGCGTCCTAATGGCTCTTAATGCAGGAAATGGCTTGTTGCTACACAGACAGCTCCAGAATCAACTGTCATTACAGGCAACATCCCCATATTTTACATGTATCAGCAAAACGCACACATTCGTTCACAGCTGGGTTGGGTCAACCCCTCCCCCAACTAATGACTATGCAAAAACTAAAGAGAAAAAAACAGCTAGAATAGAAAGTAATGGAATCTGTCTCCCCACATTAAAGATGCCATGACACTACATTTACCCCGTTTTGAACATTTTTATCACACATTAAATAGCTTTATAAAAATGGACGACACACAAAGTCTGACCTGACAATTGACATTTAAAGCAGTTAAGTTGCACAGTTACCTGAAGACAGTTTGGGAGATAATGAAAAGATCCACTTAGGGCATTTTTTTTCATATATATATCGTTTTTTGAAATTGAATGGAATAACATACATATTATAATTGTTGATTTGCTTGTGTTTTTGTATTTTGTTTGATATGCAGCTGTGTGGAACTAACTAAACTCACAAAGTTCACAATAAAAAATCCAGTTGCATTGATTTGTCAGTTCAATTACATAGATAATGTTGTGTAGTATAGCATGTTTGTTCACTGTACCTTGTTCCCTTCTAAACCAAAATACATGTCTATTCTGTTAAATCCTCTTAATCTGTGTTAAAAAATTGTTTTATTTATTATTAAATATACTATAAATTGTTCTATTTGATCTCATACAACTAGATTCTATTGCAAAATAATCCATCCAAGCATAATCTATTCTGCCATTCAATAATGTAATACATAATGCCATATGCTCCTGTTATACATTATCTTCTGTATCCAGTATGGGAACTAGCAGCACAGTATAAACAGATTAGCGCAGCATTAGTGCTGGTTGTGTCCTGTGTACAGTATTTCCTAATAGGGCAAGGCTATGTCAGTGAGCCTGCAGCTATGATGTATTCCAGTCCACAGCAGGCGACCCCGGCTGAACCGCGCCTGGCACACCACTACTGGATAATCGCAGCTGGACAGGAAGTGGTGGAGGAATAAAAAAAGAAAGAAAAAAGAGGGAAGAAATGTCAGAGAAGATGCTCTACTTCCGCTGGTAATAAACTAAAGAAAAGAGAGAAAGGAGGAAAATCCCCACGGGTAACAGGAAGGGTGGGGGCGGCAAAGGGAATAGTAACTGTGATTTTGCCGTGTGTGTGTGTGGAAGTTTGTGTGTGCGCATGTGCGGGCCGGGTGCTCACGTGTGTCTGTGGAGGAGTGCTGTTGGGATCGGTTTACACTAGTATGCGTGAGATGGCTTTCTAGTGAGCCTTTTATTCTAGGAATGTTTGTGTTGGTTTGAACACTGGGGGGGTTTAATTAGGACAGGGACCGGCACACACGCACACAAAAACACACAGGCACGCACACAGCGAGCAATACACACTCACGCATGTGCACAGTCACACACTGACACCAATATTAGCTCCAGGCAGACGCCGGCGCAAGTGTTGTATTTCTCACACACTCGCTCAGGGAGGAGCATGCGCACGCAACGCACGCACACACAACGCTGGATCCTATTAGTTCTTCACATCTGAGTAACACACACACACACACACACACACACACACACACACACACACACGCACACGCACAAGCACGCTACTATTAGCTTCTTACACACTGTATCAGTTAGTGTGTGTGTGTGTGTGTGTGTGTGTGTGTGCCTGTGCGTGCACCCGAGCGCAGAGGGGACCGGCATTCACTGATTAAAGCTGAGACAACAAAGTCACAAGACCCATGTTCAATAGAGTCACCTGCTTATTTCACGATGCAGAGATGAAGACAGGAGAGGTGGGCAGATGAGGAGGAAAAAATTAAGACAGAAAGCTTTTGTGCAAAGTGGCATTTAAGTCAGCGTGGAGTGAGGAGTGACGGTTGAAAGACAGAAAAGACATGAGGGGAAAAGAATGGAGGAGTGAAAATGGATAACACGACAGGAAACACAGAGGTAGAGAAGTAAAATGAACTACTTCAGTGTTTTGTTTTGTGCGCCGGGGGAACCAGCTGGCGGTGGAGTCATCAGGGGCATTTAAATCTCCCTGCTCCGACATGAACCACTGTTAGACTCTTCCTCACGGGGTTGTCACCGGTGTCCCAGTAAAAGGACAATTCGTTTAATTACAGAATATTCCCTTTCAGGTGAAGCACTGACAGTCACTATGTATAATGACTTGTGATAGAAGCTTTCAGTCTCTCCACCTTCCGTACACAATCATCCAGAAAGCTTTGTCCAAAAAGTGGCTCTGTAGTCTGGTGCTTGCCTATTTTGGGGAATCCTTCACAAGCAAAAGTTTAGGAAGCCCCGTGACATAAACATTCAAGACTGTCCACAAAGACAAGCACACATACACACACAGTCCCAGCTGGAGCACACAAGCTCCCTTTGTGCTGCATTCCTCACGCCTTTTAGCCTTAGCTTCAGCCTTTAGCTTAGCTCCTCTCCATCTGCACACATACACACACACATACACAGCAACTTTCTCCTGCTTTTGTCTGCAGAGCGGCAGCAGCGGAACAGCTGAAAGATTGTGGATAGGAAGCTTGTCTTACCGTGGCCAGGCTCAGGCTGACACAGGGTCGGCTCGGTGGAGTAAAATCCAAAGGAGGGTAGGTGGTTAAAGCGACAGCCAGCTCAGCAGATTCCCACTACCTTTCCTTTCCTGCCGCCTTGCCTTCCTGCCTGCGCTCCCAGCTTTGTACAGGCAAATTGCACAGGCTGCCTCCCCCCACCTCCTCAGCACACACACGCACCAAGCCAGCACACAAAACACACACTGCCCCTGAATATGACACTGTTGTCAAAAGCATGCAGCACTGTTGTTGTTGTTATTTATATATATTATGTGTGTGTTTTTTTTTAATCTTATTCTACAGCCTGCAAGGGGGGGAGGAAAAAAAGAGACCAAAATAGAAATCCTCTTTGTCTTTCTTCCTCTCTCCCTCTCTAGAAAAATAAAAGTGACTCTCCTTTTAGATCCTCTTCTCTCTGTTCCTCTTCCTCACTCTCTCTCTCTCTATATATTCTGTCTCGCTTTTCCCCCCACTCAGTAGTCAAACAAAGAAAGGAAAGGAACAGAGTGAGCGCACACACACACGCACACAAACATACACAACAGACATTTGCCTCTGCTTTCTCTCTCTCACACACACACACACACACACACACACACACACACACACACACACACACACACACACACACACACACACACACACACACACACACACACACACACACACACACACACACACACACACACACACACACACACACACACACACAGGCTCGGAGCCCAACCCCCCAGCCTGCCTCCCTCTGATTTTTTTTCACTCCCTGCCTTTCTCTAAACAGCACCTCCCCCCCTTTACACCCCCCACCCCCACCCCTCCCTCTGCCTGATCTGGCCTCGTTCTCATTCGTCTACCACTCCTCCCTCTCTCCTCCCTCCCTCCCTCTGTGTGTCAAACAGATGGGATTGGAGAGCAGAAGGAGCCTGTGTTCGCTCTCCACCTCGATATCTCTTCTTCGTTAGTGTGATGTAAGCCTGATGGAGAAATGCTTTGACCTACAGTGCACACACATTGGTGATAAAAAAAAAAAAAAGAATCAATACAGATGCAGATAACCTTCGATCAGGGATATAGAACTCTACAGCATGTGTTGTTGCGGAGATGTGAATTTACTACACCAACATCTTTGCACCAACAGATGTGTGATGCCGGTGACAAATCCAGAGCAAATGACCACTGGAAGAGTTAGTGACTCTTTTCCTTCATTTCCTGACTTTTGACAGCATGCGTTCAGTGTTTTGAAAGAATCTACTACATCTAATTTCTGTTGCGAATTAAAGCAATTACATGACCGCTTTACTGCCGTTTCCTCTGTGAACTCAGTTCTGTGACTTTTTTTTTGGATCAATTTTGAACCTTGAATAATCAGACAGTTTAAAGCATAGCATGATCGTCTAAACTACTTTTCTTGTAGGTAAAACCAAAAATGTGTACACCTAAAATAATCCCTCATTGCACGGAAAACAAACTGCATGTGTACAATTACTGAAAGAATGGCAGCACTGTTAAACCAGGAAGTTATTTAATGCATTATTAAATAACTTAATGCATTATTAACAGTTATGAATGTTTAAAATGGTCAGTTTAGGTTATCATTTCTTAATCTAATTGTCTGACATACTATGCAATACCCCTTTATTACTGTAAAAAGTTTGTGATTTTACTTTTTTTCCATAAGGAAATCACGTCGAGATCAATATAACTTATAAATTCAAACTCACACACACTCATCTTGGTGCAAAAAGGGGGGATTGTCTCCTTTTACTAAACAGATTAATGCAGTTAAGGCAAATGCAGTTGAAAACATGGTTAACACGAGCACTCAGAGCACAGTCCTCCGCCAAGGCTTAGCAATCGCCCACCTTTATACGGTTTCCCCCAAAACGTGCAATCCCATCTCCATCAGACCTGCATATTATTAAAATGTAATGCATTTGTGAAGATACTGGTGGAGAATCTTTCAAAAACATTCCTGGATCCCTAACAAAATGTAACCACATTTTACCATGACTGAGACATATCTTTAAAAAAAATGTCAGGCAATTACATTAGTAATCCTGCTAACAAACAGACACAACCAATCAAATAACAGCATTGAGGCCAGTGACTATGTCATAGTGGCTACACTATTTCATATCTCCTTTGCCAAAGTTGTATATTTGGCAAAGTTGTATATTACAGCAAAGCATAGGAAGAAAAAAACCTCTCTCCCTTTCCTTACACAGTAAAAAAACAAGAAATGTTCTTTACACGCCAACATCCAGAACTTTGATGCATGTCATAGCGTTGCGCTGGGAAAGTCAGTGTGTCCAACTGGGGTGTTGTGTTTCTATCACTGCCGATTGGGAGTGGAGCCGATAAATACCCGTGACTACTGCAGACTCATTTGACCCGAGAATAAATGCCAATTGTACCCTGTCCCAGTGAAGACAAAAGCCAGATGTTAGTGGGAGCTGTGGGTTTTTGTCCAGTGTGAACGGGGATTTAGCATGAAACTTCAAAACAACATAAAGGAAGTCTAACATCATATTTTGTTCAGAATACATTTCAGTGCTTTGTAGCTTATTGAACAGGTCAGTACAAAGTGTACAGTGAGCACAGTAACTTTTAATTCTACAGAGCTTACAGGCTGGGACAGTGGAACAAGTAGTGCCCACTTGTTGGCATGTTATACACACACACACACACTTGAGTGTCAGCCACGTGCAGGAAGATGGAATTCCAGAGAGGAGAGAAAAAGTACAGTCGGAAAGCCGGGAGGGAGAGGGAGAGGGAGGGTAAGGGGTGACGGTATGGAAAATACAGCATAGAGCCGCTGCACTCTCTGACCAGGGCATAGGCTGGAGGAAGTATAGGCTCTGCTAGTGCACTCATTGACTCCTATAGACTGCTCCCCCACTCTCTCCCTCCCCCTTTCTGTACAGAAGCCAGGGCAGCAGGAGACACGGCTCTCGGCTGCATGACCAGAACAGAGAGGTTACGGAGAAACACTGGATGTAAACCTGAAGACTTTCCATAAGATCAGCAGATGAGTATGTGCCAGTCGGGGCATGCACAGTTTCCAGATACAGATGTTGCATGCAGTATGTGTGTTGATGTGTGCATGCATAAACTAAAAGCTGCAATAGAAACTTATGCAGCTGTCAGATGTTAGCTCATAACCAACTCTAGTTTGTTTTATCTACAAACAAACTCAATCATAAAGCATGTTCTCTGCATAGTTTTTTTGCTTCTTTGTCCACGTTGTGCTGTTTATACTGATTAATAAACAGTTTGAAGGAAAATATTTCAGAAAATTTCCATTCAAGTGAATGGGAGAGTCGTCTCATACTTTTTGACCCAACTGTCAATAAACACACCCAGTAATAAACAATGCCTTCAAACTTTGACCTGTTCCTCACAGCCCTCAACCACAACACAGGTGTGCTAAAATCAACAGCAAAAGAGGTAGAGCCTTTCACACAAAGTAAATGAGTTTTGCAGAGAAGTGACCAATCAACGGAGGGGACCATCAGTCACTGATCCCGCCTCCAAAGTCTCACAACTCTACTTGTCGAGCACGCGTGTTGTGAAGTCGAGCGAGCGTGTTCAGCAGTTGCGAGTGAGTAGGGGAGGGGTTAAGTCCCGCGCGCGGAGCACAAATGCTCGCGAGCATGATTTTACACTCACGGATGCCATTCTGTGCGTGTGAAATGCTCCGTCGAGTGTGTTTTACGCTCTCCACGAGTTTTGAAACTTAACTAATGCTATAAACTTAACAAAGTTTAAGTATGGGAAGAATGACGGGAGTAATTTTACCTCCGGTACAGTAGGTGACGCTATGCCAACGTACAACTGGTCAAAAAAAGGCTTTTCTTCCGGTTGTATTTTGTCAAAATCACAACAACTTGGAAAGCGGGGAGAACATGGATGACTTTTTCAGCAGCGTACATCTCGTACATTTGAAATTGGTCTTCTTGGTAGGAATGTTACTTGCCATGGCAAAGTCATCCGGTTTAAAGGTAAACCTTGTGTTGTTGCTGTTGTTTTTGGCGCCGTTGCTTCCTGATCTCTTCTATTTCTGGGTAAAAAAAACACCACAGCGTAGTTACGGAGCATGTGAAGACACGTAACCTGAGCTTACCCTGGTTAAGGTGTATACATGCAAGAATACCCCGGTTACTAAAGGATTTATCTAGGTCTGTTAACCGGAGTATGAGAACTCAGATTTTAGCCGGGGTAAAACATGGCGTTTGAGAAACCAGGGTATTGCCTTAAACCGAATATAATCGGGTTTTTAAACTGCATGTAAACACACTGACTGAGTGGCTAAGCAGGGATAGATACCCAATATTATTGGAGTCTGGCCAACACCAACAAGGAACTGAAACATGACACCGACAGAGAATTTTACGTTACTACTGTGTCTCGATTTAGTCAATGTCCTGCTGCACCTACTGCATGATAACAGCATGGACACAAAACTTGACAGTGCAAACGTGCTATTCAGCATTAAGCCAAAAAATCTTTCATTTGCCAAACAATTGCTTGGACAAACTCCTCGATAAAACATCAAACCCAAGATTCAAGCATTGCAAAATGTTTCTTCAATGAATCCCCACTGGGCAACAAATGATTTTCCCCAGGTGAGGCGTGAACACACATCCTACCTTTGTAGATTACCAAGTACTCCATTAGAGTATATACACCAGACAATAGTTCTTGCATGTTTCATTTCTTATCAACCGCCTGGGGTGCTGGGTGAAGTGTAATGACACTGTAATTACAATTACAAGCCCACACACAGAGAACCCCTGCATGTAAAATCAAACCATGGATGGGGAACCTCTGACCTCTGGGCCGTATATGGCCTATGGGGAAATTCTTGAATACAAAATACAGAAAGTCAAAAATCTTCTTTTTTTCTGTGGTGGTCGCTTCTGGCTGTATGACTGTGGGGGCATTATGGAAAGCACACTGATAGCTGTTGCGTGTCATCGCTGACGAGCATTATGGCGACTGTCAAGAAAAGAAAAGTAGATGCTGAACGTCGAGCTTTCCAAGAGAAATGGTCAAACTATTATACATTTTTGTTGAAGTAAAAGACGTAGAAAAGCAGCAGAAAAATTACAATAAAACTATGGAAAGAGGAGACTGCGGTGGTGGCATCCTAGCTGAGGATATGGTGCAGATCAATGCTGTGGAGAACGTGGGTTTTTACACATCAATGTACACTTTGATGCATGGTTTGACTTTCCATAGCCTTTTATGCAATATTGTCTTTTTAATGGTGCAATTAGATCCACAGTCTGGAAAATCTGTCTGGATTTTCTCAATATTACATTTAGTAATTTGATGGAAAGAAAATCCGCAATTCAGGTTGAAAAACTCACCCTGAGACCAATGATGTGAATAAGACTTGGACAATTTGTCTGGTTAAATAGGGGTAAAAATCAAACAAAGGGTAGTAAAACAAGGTGAGTCGATAACGAGAGCAAGGAGCAGAAAAGGAAACCACCCAGGGAGGAGGAGAGAAGACCAGTCAGTATGGTGGTATATTACATAATTCTCTCACCATATTGATTTATTGCCTTGCTGATTTGGCCCCTAGCCAGCATGCAATAGCATTTGTAATATTTGAGTTGGAGCCTAGACTGGGGGGGGGGGGAGAGAGATAGGGGTAGATGTGACTGATAGAGAGGACAGCGAAAAAGAGGTAGAAACACAGAGAGGGTGAGTAATAGTCGGGAATTTTGGGATGTGGCCAAAGTGACAATGATAAAGAGAGTGGTGAGGGAGAAAGCAGCAATGGATAAAGAAAAGAGAGAGAGAGAGAGGGGAAACAAAGCATTAAAAAGAGCGTTTAATTGTGCAAGCAGGCCCGAGAAGATAGTGACAGATCGAGGGACCATGGGAGACAAAGGATGTGTGTCAGTGAGTGCACTGCAGGTTATACTAGTTGCTGTAATCTGTTATATAAGAGCCAGTGGCACCGGGCAGAACAGCCCAACACAATGGACATGCAGGAAAGACAGGGTTTACTGCAAACACAGTCTACACACACAGTATGTCTTCAAAGACCACAGTGAGAACAGAAAGTGCCTGTGGCCACATCTGCTGGATATAAACTACCGCAGCATTCACAGGTTGCTCTCTGGTTGTACATCCGCTCTCGCTGGCTAAATCCAAGAATACACATCTTCTCTCAGGTTTTGCTCTCCATCCACACTGAACAACTTGACAGTGCAGCTTCAACCAAAGTGCTAGTAGGATGGTCCAACAGCACCTGAAACCTTCTCCATGTGGATGTCACAACTGGGGTGGGCCTGGCGGTGGACAGCGCCGTCAAAGAAAGACTCACTGAAAGTATGCATGGTCATCCCCATTTGATCGATTATCGCTTCATGCCTCTCTTTGAGAGCAGGCTTTTCACGCCGCCTGCGTGTGTGACATTTTGCTTAACAAATTAATCGCACAATTTGCTGTTAATCGCATTTATTTTTCTTAAGACAAGTTTGTAATAATGGATATTTAAATGTAAAATGATGGATTTGATGTAGAATCAACACAAAGGAAGTATTTAAATTCAAATACTATTGTTTAATAGCCTCTTTTTTAACCTTTAGCATAGATTTTCTCCTGTGAACAACAGATTTCCAATAAAACCATCAAGGCCAAAGTGACTCAAAGAGGCCTTGCTAACATGTCCAGATATCTATCAGCTAAATATCTGGACACGTCGAGGAACCATCTCCTGTGTGAGCTGTGATGCGACAGACAGTGAGTGTGTCAACCTGGAAACCACAACAACACTCTTCACTCATATTCTCTGCCTTTCCGTGTTTCTGAAGAAAAACTTTGCGCAGACTATATGCGGGCCGGGTTTCTGTCATGTTGAGCATTTTCACTGCAACAGATGACGAGCGTAACCTCACAACACACAGAGCGTCCGCTCAAACAACTTCCTGTCTCTTTCAACATAAGAGTATCTTGCGACATATTTATCGCTTTTCTTTTTGGCATACATCGTGAAAGTGACATTTGCTGTTTCCCGTGTGTGTGGCTTTTCTCGCGTTATCGAGACAAAACGAACTTTAAACTCCTTAAACTCCTTCCTTGTCCGTATCAATCTTTAGCCAGGATGGCTAATGGATGACGGTTATGCAGCACACGTTGTCAGCTCGACAGGAAGTAAACAAAATGTGTCAATGGCGTAAAAAAAAATGTATGCGTTAAATAGTTAACAATTAACGTAAAGATGAACTCGTTAATGTTGACAGCACTAGCGTGAAGCGTCGTAGAAAACTTTACGACAAAACTTTCTATGGAATCAGACCCTCTCTGTGATCACTAATATTCGCAAACACTAGTCAAACACTTGACACAGGCTCCATGGTTGATTATTTTGTCACATAACTATGTGATAAATGGTGATTTGACCAAAGTACAGCAGCGCCAGTGTTATTCTCCTGGTTTGCAGGTAGCATTAATGACCGGTTATTAAATCAATATCTTTGCCCATTGACTTCTCTGATAACAGAAACAGAAAACTATTCACTCCTTGCCAGATGTTGGTTTTGATGCACAAACTTTCAGTTTCAATATCACAGTAGGACAAAAAAAACAGATTAAGTAGTTTTCCTATTGTGTGATGACCATGTTTACAAAAACAACCCAAAAAACCTCTGTGGGTGAACGTCATTCTCATGTGTGAACAGTATCTTCAGGTTAGTCGAACTTAAGTGAGACATTGTCATAGGTTCTGTTCACTTTATGATTTGAGGAGACATAGTCATAGGTTCTGTTCACTTTATGATTTGAGGAGACATTGTCATAGGTTCTGTTCACTTTATGATTTGAGGAGACATTGTCATAGGTGCTGTTCACTTTATAATTTGAGGAGACAGTGGCTGTGTCCGAAATCACCCACTCATTCACTACCCCCTAATCACTATAAAGGAAATTCGTTGTAGTGGGCTATATAGTCACTCACCAGCTACGATTTCGGACACTACTTGAGTAGCGATGGTAATTACGTTTTTGTCGCAGGATTATGACGTAACTACAATGATGCCGGGCGGTGGACGATCCTATTATATTTAAAATATTTATTTTACACTTGAATTAATACCTATTTATACCGCCGTCGTCTCGTCTCTTCCCTCCGCCGTTTATCAGCGCAGCGAGCGCAATGCATCATGGTATATTTTGCTCGGTTATTGACCATCGGTTGTCCACTACCTTTCATGATGCATTCTGGGATACATTCAGTGCACTATATAGGGTATATGAAATTTCACTAAGAATTCGGACACCACTACAAAACGGCGAAGGCACTATATGGTGCACTATATAGTAGTTAGGGGGTGATTTCGGACACAGCCAGTGTCATAGGTTCTGATCACTTCATGATTTGAGGAGACATAGTCATAGGTTCTGTTCACTTTATGATTTGAGGAGACATAGTCATAGGTTCTGTTCACTTTATGATTTGAGGAGACATAGTCATATGTTCTGTTCACTTTATGATTTGAGGAGACATAGTCATAGGTTCTGATCACTTTATGATTTGAGGAGACAGTCATAGGTTCTGTTCACTTTATGATTTGAGGAGACATAGTCATAGGTTCTGATCACTTTATGATTTGAGGAGACATAGTCATAGGTTCTGTTCACTTTATGATTTGAGGAGACAGTCATAGGTTCTGATCACTTTATGATTTGAGGAGACATAGTCATAGGTTCTGTTCACTTTATGATTTGAGGAGACATAGTCATAGGTTCTGTTCACTTTATGATTCGCTCCATACAGAGGAGCATCAGGGCCTCTCCTTTCTCCATCTCAATCCCTTCTTTCCTCTCTGGCACTTCCTCCTTGGTGTGACATCTCTCTTTCACTGCCTCACTCTCCATCTTTGGATGGACTACAGATGGATGAGGGGAAGGAAGCGGAGATAAAGGCAGAAAACTAGATTAATAGACTGAATGGAGCACAGAGAGGGAGAGGAACAGGGAAAAGATGCGGGAAAGAGAAATCGGGGTGAGAGAGGGAGGCTGAGCTAGAACAAGCTTTCCTTGTGCTACCGTGAATAATTTACTTTACACCCCGCCCCCCAGTCCACCCCAGTGTTTTTAAAGATATATTCAAGATATATTCTACTGAGGGGGGGTGGGGGGGTTGTGTGTGTGAGCTGATTAATTGTAAATTAATGTTTAACGAGGTACAGCTGTGTTCAATTAACACTGGTTTAGGCACTGTCTCTTCTAACACCCCCCCCCCCCCCATCACATATCATACCCTCCTCTTCCTTCTGCATTCAATTCTTCAAACAGTAAGTAGTACTCGAGAGAAAAACTGAGGCGGATGCATTGAAATTAAAAGCTGATTGGAGACAGCGCTATCTGATAATTCATTGGAACATCTGGGCTGTTGTGCCACACCATTTCTTTGCCTGGGGCAGTAAATACCTGAGGAAATTGAGATTTATTATCAGGACATCAAATGAATGAAGACGTTCTAAAATCTGAGGGCTCATTATAATAACATCTCTGTCCATTGAAACATTCAACAGCTACAGCTAATGAATGAAATCTTAATCACTAATCTGTAAACATTTTTAAAATCATTTTGTGACTTCTTTTCAGATTTTAGTTTTATTCACAGATTAAGTAATTCAATTATTTTATAGCTGTGTTTTGCTGCAGACTTCCTGTCAGTCCATCTGATGCCTCTGTAATGTGTTGGTTTAAACAACCATGGTTGTCTTGTCTGATATATAAAAGACTGTGTATTGTTTGCTGGTGTCTACAAAATGTCAAGGTGGTGAAGTTCTTTAATGTCAAACTGTTACTTCTCATTTGGAGCTGCCTGCACGGAGCAGTCCCCTGAGTAGCTTTAAAAATGTAACGCCACATGACATACATTTCATCAGTTCCAAGCACAAGCAGGGAGCATGTTGAGTGATGTTCGATGGATCCAACACAGACTGCTGGTGAACTCACTGGCACCGAGACATTTGAATTCTCCACCATGCTTCGATTTCCCCAGCTCCCACTGCAAAGACCCACAGGGCTCCCAAGTTTGATGCCTTCTTTTCCTCCTCCCTCTCACCCTCCTTTTTCTTTACCCTGCCTTATCTCTTTCTTCCCTCTGTTCATCTGATTCATCATCTGCCTGCACCCTCTCCCTCCCTCCCACCCCCCCGCTCTGTGCCTGTCTCTCTGTCCAGGAAACAGAAACATCACTGGTCTCAGTTCAGATTTGTTGCATTGTCTGTGGGAACAAGATTGCAGAACCTGTCTTACCTGACTAGTTCATGACTGCTGCACACAAAACACACACACACACACACACACTGATCTGTCATATGTAAATATGAGAGTGGTGGAGGGTGAGGACACAGAGAGTAACAAGGGACACAAAGTATTGTGTCTGTCTGGTGGAGCGAAAGCGTGTGTGTGCAGCCATGTGTGACTGCCATTCTGCATGTACTGCATGTATTTGTCTGTCTGTCTATTTTTTCTGTCTGGCTTTGATTAAAATATGATACCTCCACCCATCTGTTCACGAAGGAGAGTGAGTGAGAAGAAGGGAGGAGAGTTTGGAGAATGAATACCTGCCTATCACTCTCTTACCTGCTCCTCCTCTTCGTCTTTATCTGTTCTCTTTCTTTGTCCTTTACCTCCCTGCCTGTCTCCCTCTCTCTCCTCCTCTGCTTCCTTATCATGGTCTCCTCCTCTCCCTCCTGTCTGTCTCTGCTCTCCACCTCTCCTCCTTTCATCTTCAGATACAGGCAGAATGGAACTCGGCATCCTCTAAAGACCCAGCAGGTGTGCAGTGTGTCTAATTGTGCAAAAGTGTGTGTACATGTGTGTGTATGTAAAATGTGCTTTAAAGTCCTGCGCATGAGAGCTTTTTTCTCAGTCATTCTGCCTGTGCATGAAGCTGCTGTATGTGTGCTAGCTGTGTATTTGTGTGTGTGTTTAAGATATCTTGTTTCCTCAGGGGAATCCAGGCCCATTTTCACTGTCTGCTGTAGCCAACCAACTCAGCAGTGTATCGATAATCTATTAGGGTAGAAATACACACTCACACACACACACACACACACACACACACATTCTTCTTACCTGCCACTACTGTGCACAGTCCGGGAGAGTACTGACTGTGACCTGGTGGGCCAGACATCGTCTGCACCTGAAAAGCAAGCACACCACAGAAATAAGACATGATACACAAATACAGTACTTATAACACTTAAAAATACATCTGGCCATATTGGTTAGATGTCACAAGCCAGCAAACTCACAAATGTATGAAACTCTAAATCATACATATTGTGCTCAATAATACAAGGGAACATGTTTCCTTCAATCCCCTTTTCTGCCGCACTCCTCAAAAATACTAACAAATGACATTGAGGCAAAGTTGTTCAGGCATCATAATTCAGATTCAAATATATTTGTGTCAACAGTTACAATCAACCACCTTTGCAACAAATATGAACTAACACTTAAATGAGAAATAATGAGATCATTCTTCTTAATGTTTAGCCTGTAAACAGATATAGCACAAACACATACACAGAAGCAGAGTAAAACACAGGCAAAATTAAACCAACAACAAAGACAAGAAGACAGCAGGGCAGAATATATGAAAAGACATTTTAAAAATACACAAGATCTGATGTAAATCTCCCAGTACATATGAAAACACACACGTGAACAGAACCCGATATACTGACAATCCTCATGGAGTGATTGCAGCACATGCACCCACTGTTATTATATCCTCTGCCATCCAAAACTATACACAACACACACACTTGGACAAATATTGATGGACACGCAGAAATAACACACAGCCAGACAAAGTACATAAACAAGATACCCGCACCAGCATGATGTAAGAAGGCGCAATATCAGACATCACTATATTTAAAGCTAAAGCCTGTTTATCGACCAGTTAAGTAGGACAGGAGGAGCTAAGCCCCAAAGACGCTGCTTGTTTACAATAACACAGCCATAGACAGATAGTGTAGCAGCATCTTAAACACCATTCTGCTACCAACCTATATTTATTATAGTCACATGCACAACACCAACAGCTTTTTGTGCCATTTAAAGGGGTCAAGTTAAGTTAAGGATCAAGAAAGTTGTGGTAGGCAGAGATACGACATGCTAAAATATTGACAATCGATTATTTTTTTCTTTATTATTATGTGTTTTTTTAATACATTTCTCTGGTCTGATATCAGTTAGCTATCAAAGCATATTTCACTTTTGCACTATAATTTTTGGACTGACCGAGATGAGACGAAGAGATGATTGTTGATAAGTTAACAATACATTTCTAAAACACTTCTGATTGGTGAAACAGGATATTGGATTTTTGATACGTTATACTGACTAGAAACCAACCGATATATCGGTTGGCCGATATGAACCTTTCACAGACATATCGGTATATGTGGCTATGTTTACTGTTATGAAATATTTTATTGTACAGAATAAACAATGCAGAAAAAGATGTTGATCGGCCGATGTATTGGTATCAGAAATCTTGTACTCCCCAATAACAATATCGGCATCGTCCCCCAAAAAAATCTAGCCTGGCGCAGTCAGATTCGTACTCGAATGAGTATTAGTCTGGGACTTCTCGATTAATTTTCGATTTCCAAGAGGCGTTACCAATGGACGCAGAGCAAAATGCCACGAATCATGTGACATCTGTCGAGGGGCGAGAAAATGTCAACAGACTTGAGCAGTGAGGAGATGTCTGTGATGATGATTCTACAATGATTGTGATGAGTGTTGCCGTTTTTGTGTGAGAAATTTGAAAAATATCTTTTGCTGATATTAGGTGTTGTAATGCTGGGCCACAAAGCTACGGCAACTTAGCGGGGCATAACAGAGGTTACACACAACATATATATAACAGAAATACCCATGAAATGCATCACAAAATTCATTCTCTTCACAAACGCATTCCCCGTAATAATGAGAGCTACGGCCGCCCTGTAACATGTATAAACATACCCGGAAAATGTAAACAAAGGTCAGGACCAGTAGCTGCCCTACACAGGCTGCCAAAAAGGTGCCTGAGCAAATAATGACAACGTAGCTAAAAATAAAGGGGAATTTACAACAATATCGGGTACTTTTAGTCAAATGCTCGTTCATTAGCGGCAGCCTTGGTTGTTTACAAAAATCGCTTCTGTCCACGTCCTGGTATTAACCCCACCCATTATCAGATAATCGGTTGTGATTGGATGGGCAAGGTTTCTGCTGGAGAGAAATCACTTCCCAATGGAGGGGATCCAAACCGTTTTCTGGCAGAACAAATGAAATGAGCTCCCAGAATTCCTCTGGGTCCCAGGCTACCAAAAATCCATATCGGTCGGGCTCTTATACTGACCAAAGCTAATAAAAAACGCATTCTTACTGGCAGCACACTGCTACAGGCTAGTGTTGCTTCACTACCAACTAGGTGAGTATATAGCTTTAAGAAGACTCATTTTACATTGTATGTTTGGGTCCAACTGGCTGACGAAACATATCCGAGGTCCACAGGTAAACTAGTATCTAGAATCAGGGAGAACTTAACCTAAACAGTGGACTCTTCACTACGTAATTGTTTTTGGAAGAAATGTTGAGGAAAACCCCTACAGTACATATCCTCTTTCTACAAACTTACTCTGTCTGGAGGTTTACTACTGCAGACACAGTCCATCACTCCATAACTGCTGTAGCACACACACACACACACACACACACACACACACACACACACACACACACACACACACACACACACACACACACACACACACACACACACACACACACACACACACACACACACACACACACACACACACACACACACACACACACACACACACACACACACATTAATGTTGTATGGTTTGGTCAATTTAACTAAAATCAGTCAATAATGTCAAACCTCACAGCACAAAACTCAAGCAATCATTTCAGGTAAACCCTGAAATATTCCATCATCTACCATTTTCCTCTTCGGCTAATCCCTGGATTCCTGCCTTTTTGAATTCCTCCACAGATTATCCCTTCGCTTGAACCACTCCAGGGCCAAGGAGAGGGGGAGGAGGGGAACGACGAAGGGGAGGGGAGTCTTATTTTAAGACGCTGGGAGTCTGTGTGAATCGTGCTGGGCTTGCAGTTCCCCCTGCGGACATGTTTTGTGCATGTCGAGGAATGCACTCGCTCCATTACTCTATGTTGTAGCCCCCTCCTCCCATCCCCTGTCTTTCTCCTTTCCTTTTCCTCTTTTATCTCCCCTTTTTTGGGGGGGGGATAGAGGTATGTAGGTAGACACAGTCAGCTGGGCTGACTCGCAGCAGCTCCCATGATCTGCTTGACAACAGCCTGAGGGCCCACACAAGGGCAAACATACAGACTCACTGGCAAACAGTCACAACAGAGTGAGAAAAAGGAGAGACCAAAGAGGGGCCCTGGGACGGAGCCTTGAGGCACTCCAACCTGGTGACACAGCAGCTGTAGCTTCCCTCTGGTCCCCATAGCCGGGAAGCCGGGCTAACCATCGGCTGGAGGCCGCTCCACTCATGTTGGCCAATTGCCCTTTTTCAGGAGAAAACAATGAGACCAGCCCCCTTCTCTCTAATTTATAGGGGAGTTGTCTCATTCCTCTGAGTGGAATGTACAGTAAGAGTAGCTTGCATTTCATGACAGTGTTGAGAGATCAGTAATTGGGGGTGGGGGGTGTTATCCGGCCAGAGTGGGGCTGCGTTGAAGGAAGGGTGAGGGAGTTAAGCATCTATTTTTAGATATGTAATTTTAAACTCGTGGACCGTTTCCGTGGTCAAGGAATGACACACTGGTAGGGATATATGCAGACTTGTACTGTACTCACGCATCCGTACAATAAAGTACAACCTTGCAAAGAAGCACTACAATCATACTTAAGCAACCAAACCTGATGTACTTTGGCAAAGCTGCAGTTTCACCCAATGAACACAAAGGAATCCACAATCAAACAATAAGCAATGTCAACACAGGACAAGCTAAAAAAAATATGCACAAGACAAAAATTGAAATCCAATCTACAGAAGGTACAGCAAATAGAAATCCCCAACAAAGAAACCAAATCATAGCAGCTATTGAGGCTTAGCAAAATCCACATAAAGCATAAGGCAACAGTCACACAATCAGTCCGTCTCCGAACTACCACCCACTCAATCCCACTGTCAACTCACTTAACCTGTTGTACACCACATTAGCTGCTAAATACACTGGGAGACGTACAGAGAGGAAGAAGAAATGCAATGGAACATCAGCTTGTCTCAGTGAGCCAGTGCAAAGCCTGAAATGAAAGGGAATGAAAGAGTGTCAGAAGAAAGAGGGGGAATATAGAGAACATATGGCGTATGAAGACCTAGTTTCCTCCCCCCCTCCCTCATTTCCTCTGTTACCCCTCATCTCACACACCTGGGACCATTACTCCTCATGGAATCAACACCCAACTAAAAGTCTACTTTCTTTAATTAGTTCTCTCTCGCTTCCTCCCCTCTCTACTCCATCCATATGCTCTCATCTCTGTCTTCACCCCTCTGCTCTGTCTTTCTTGTCCCCTGTCGTCATGATGTCGAATGTGGATTTATTTTCCTTTCAGACTCCTGTCTCCACACATTTTCCTATTCAACTACTCATACAGATTCACTATTGGACAAAAAATAGCTCTCTCACTTTCATTGTCTACTGCTTCTACGGGTCTGTTTGTCTGGGTGTCGTATGGAGGCTGCGTGGGAAACAGGATTGGGGGTTTTACTATTTCAACATTGTACTGCTTATCAATCTAATCAATGACAAAAAGATGGGAGAGACAGTTTACTGCTCTCAAAATGACTTTAGTGTAAGTCCAATGGTGTCAAACATTATAAATATAACTTGAAGCCTATTCCAAGAGAAAATCTCCACTACAACTTAAAACTGGCTCATTTGTTTTTCACACAATATATGAACGTTTAACCTTATTTGTGTTGTAGCTCCTACGTAGTTAGATTGTCGGTGTGACTTATCGATAAAATTAAACATAAAAACATGAGGTGGACATGAAAAATGTCTGGCACATCTGTGGTGGAAAGTGTATGTCTGAAAGTGGCTTTGACTTGGCTGTCTGCTTGGCTTTGAAGTGTGTAACCCTGACCTCTAAAGGGACGAGTCATTTTATGTGCAGTGTCTGAGAGGGACATGGCCAGGGCATGGAGGAATTTATTGCTTACTTAAACCAGCGTGACCCTAAACCTGTAAGCCCACATCAAAGTTGTCCTCATGCTATGTACTACATGTACCAACTTTCTCTTTAAATGGGAAAACAGAAATGTACATTATGAATACCATGTGTTAGTTCCCCAAAGAAAGTGTACAAAAAATGTACATTCAAATCAAAGACGTACAAAGGAGGAAAGTAATTGGAGAAAGGAAATTCAGATAAATGTCAAAACTGAATAAGGAAAAATTAAAAAAAAAAAAAATAGATGTCTCAGTATGATAGTAATACCATAGTAACACCTTTCCTAACAAGGCCACAGCTCATTGAGTTCATGACAGTCATTACAATGACTTACAGTCATTTGAATAAGAGCCGTGGCGCAGTCACTTACTCATGGCCCAGGTCTGAGAGAGCGAAATAATGTGGACAAAAATTGAGAGGCGAGAAGAAGAAAAAAAGAAAAGAGTCAAAGACCAGACTTTCCATCACAGGGACTATTACAGGTACGCAGATGACCCAAGCTGACCAAGTCATGATGGAAGTAAGAAGCTTATAAATGTTTAAGTGCAGGCACTGAGTCTATGTAAAAAATAGCAACTCTGCAGATTAAATGCTGTATGTAACTTTACAGAGTGTGAAGTTACTCAAAAGTAATAATGATACAATGTAAAATGAGTTTCTTAAAAGAAACGAATATTGAATTAGATGAAGATGTGTTTGTTTTGGAGAATTTCGGGGCTGCATGCAAATGTGCCTTTGAGTTAGTTTTGTCACATAATGTATTATGGTGTGTCATGTGACTGAATGAATATACAGTGGGTGATGTTGTTCTGCGAATAAGGTCTTTTGTTATACTAATTAGAGGATGGAATGAAATTCCGTGGGTGGAGACGACCAAATGACGCAAAAGCCCTAAATCAGACGGAGATGGAAAAGCCCACAACTGTGTCCAATCTGCTGCAGCATGTGTTGCATGAGACTCAAAAATTTGTGTTTGACTTAGAAAGGATGTTTGACTCCTACTGCTTACGTGGACTTCTGTCACTGCACATTTGTAAACTCCTCCTCCCTCTGCCTGGTTGCTAGGACACCTGCTTGGGGCACGTGCTGAGACCTTTGACCCAACAGAGCCTTAACCCTCATGACCTCGGCAGTGGTGTGGCACTTCATCTTCTGACCACTCCCACCGCACAGTTAGTGCGTGTGTGTGTGTCTTTCCATTTTCTCTACATGGCTTCTCCTTGCATTTAAGTCCTTTTTATGGACGCCAAAGCTTTGATCTAAGTTTTTTTTCTGTTGCTGAGCTGAAAACGTCTCTGAACAGACACATCCACAGAACAATAGATCTTACACACACATGGGAAGGCCCCAGGCTTTAAGGGGCCAAGGGCAAGATTTAGCTCTGTCCATATTTCAAGACAAATGTCATCAACTCAATCAGTTACACCTGTAAACCAAGTTATGAAAATCCTTTTTACTGTATTTACAGATTCAGATATATAATTTTTACTTTAAACGTTTGATAGTTTATCCAGAAAAGCTGACAAAGTTACTTTACCAAATTAAAAGGTCTATTTACAAATTTACTGAAATAAGCAGTAAAAAGTTGTAAAAGAACTGAAAATATACAGCCCTTGGTGAGAGTCTATGGAGAGCACAACACAGCCTGAAAAGTGTTCAGATCTTGAGTTATGACAACATTTTCCTGCAAGTATGTGGCGCTGCACAGTGTTTAACTCTGATCGAAAATCTGCACCAGGCGCCTTGGGCGCGGGTGAAAAAACAAGTGGGTTATAACACAAAACAAGCTCCACACATGGGGGCCACCAGTGAAGGGTGGGAGCCTGGGCAAGTGCCCCCACTTCACTCACTCAGTCGCACACATGCACACGAACACACAGCTATATTTGTACAGTGGAATAATGTTGGTCTTCTGTGATACTGTGACCCAGAATTCTACCTCTTCTTTGCCTCTGCATTTGAGGGCATTTCTGTGTGTGTGTGTGTGTGTGTGTGTGTGTGTGTGTGTGTGTGTCTTGGTGTCATTCTGTCTTGCTAGCAGCAGACACAGGCTCACTGGGGCGGCGTCACGCCTTTATTTATTCATCAACCTTCTGGGAACTGGCAATGAGAGACAAGGTCAATACATTATTGCATACATGTGTGCACACAAACGAATGTACGAACACACACACCTCATCAGTCCACCTATAGAATCACCATATATATAGTAAATATTTTTGGGATACCCCTGCCAACACATGTACTGCAATGACTCATGTTAAACTGTCATCACAGTACGCACGCACGCACACAAACACACACACACGCAGACGCACACACACACACACAGTGTGTGCCATGAATTGGAGCCTAGAAAGCACATAGACCCTATTAAATGCCGTGCTGCAACACACCCTATTAAATGCACCAGATCAGCTGAGTCAGCAAACCAAGAGAGAAAAAAGACAGAAGGTTTAGACAAATAGAGCCCCATAACCAGCTGACATAGTGCGCACAGACACACACACATATATAACTTTATCCATGATCATGTACAGTATGCTGACATACTGCAAGCCCACATGTATAGACATGTGTGTACAGTTACAGAGAGACCAAGATACAAAGGAAACACAAAGGAACACACACACACACACACACACACACACACACACACACACACACACACACACACACACACACACACACACACACACACACACACACACACACACACACACACACACACACACACACACACACACACACACACAGCAAAAAGATACAGGGACACAGTTTGGGGGAACATAAGCATGAGCATGTATTACTTTGCATCTGGCTCCTCTTAGAGCCATACACAAAAGAAGTAGTATTTGTAGTGAATGTGCCATTGTGTGTGTGTGTGTGTGTGTGTGTGTGTGTGTGTGTGTGTGTGTGTGTGTGTGTGTGTGTGTGTGTGTGTGTGTGCGTGCGCATGTTTTATTTGTCAGTGCTTTGATAGCTGGCGAATGAAGATGAGGGCTCACCCATGACTCCAGACAGGATAGTGGGGCCAGCGGCTGTCAGATACTCAAACATAAACCACATGCAGCTGTTCAGGGTCTGCCTGAGAGGCATGTGACACACACACGCACGCACGCACGCACGCACGCACGCACGCGCACACGCACACACACACAAACAGACACTGTAGCAACAGAGGAAAACATCTTTGTTACTTGAGCAGTGGACAAGTGTGTGAGACTTTTTCACCAGCACGTGCATCTCAATTGAAATCCTCCCGTTGTGTGTGTTGGTGTGTGTGCGTGTGTGTGTGTTTGTGTGTGTGCATCTGGCTCATAGTGACTTGTGAGTCATCTAGTGGGTTGTGGGTCTGACTGTGGGGTAAAAATAGCACTGTGTTAAACATGGTTACAGAGTGATGATGAAACAACTGGCTGTACCAGCTGCGCGCACGCACACACACACACACACACCTAAAGATCTGAGGAGTTATTGTCGCAACTCACTGCACAAACACGGTTATGCCTTGGACACACTTAACGATTTTCCAAGTGGTCAGATCGCTGTACCGTTCATACTACACAACGTGCTGTCTTGTAACCGCAGGCTTTCAGTCATTGTGCTGTTCACACTACAAAACTCATCTGCGACGGGGGGTTCACACACTACACGATCCTTCACCAGGAGGAATGTCTCCAAAGCACATTTGTTTTCGTGAAAAAACGTGCTTTGGAGACAGGAATTGTCTGTTGCTATCAAGATGGATGTCAAAAAGAAAAACTGTTCAATATATTGCAGGATACTCTTATGTTGACAGGTCAGAAACAGGAAGTAGTTTGAGAGGAGTTTGTGCGGACAGAGAGAAATAACTTTACGCGTTAATAAGTGAATCCACATTAAAGTTAGCTCGAGGTTACGTATATCATCTGTTGCAAGTGAAAATGCACAACATGACAGAAAAAAGCCCCGCATATAGTCTGCGCAATGATTTTTTTACTAGAAACACGGAAAAGGCAGAGAATATAGGGTGAAGAGTGTTGTTGTGCTACAGTGCTTCTCCTGTGTTTCCAGGTTGACGCACTCACTGCCTGGCACATCAGAGCTCACACTGCTGAATATGGGTTCCTCGCTGGTTCCCCGACGTGTCCAGATATTTAGAAGGCTAGATATCTGAAACGAGTCGGCAGGGCCTTGGTGAGTCACTTTAATCGTGTCATTGCAAGTTCATACATGGCAATCGAGGGCCGTTGTGCGATCCCCAATTTCATGCTGATTTCCCTCCGATTTGCTGCAACTACAGGATTTGTCGACAGGCTGAAAATTGGGCTTAAATCGTCTAGTGTGAACTCTGTGTTACTTGCCAGTGCTCTCTCTTTTCTCTGCGATGGGTATGTGTGAGTCAGGGCGTCAATAAAGCCCCTTTCACACTGGCCAAAAAACCTGTTTAAACCCACAAACATCCGGCGTTTTCTGCAGTGTGAAAACGTTTAATCGGCATTCAGCCCCAGGTCAAATGACTCTGCAATAGACCCGGGTAATAATCGGCTTCACCTCCGATCGGCATTGATGTGAACGTCACACCCGGGTGAACGCCCTCATTTGCGCGATGACGGAGGCAACGAAGGCTCGATTCCTCCGTCGGTAACTGCTGTTACCTCACCAACTGTAGTAAAGAGACCTCGCATGTAGCTAGCTCGCTTAGCCTAGATTTGGCTCGCTGGTGGTAACAACTAACACAATCCAGATCATCCATGAGGTTTAGAACGGCGGCCTCATCAGGCAGTCTCTCATTACACAGTGGCCGTAAACTGTCGGCAACATGGATGATGTGCGGAGCCCGTTCTGCTTGTGGCTGCAGCTACGTACACAAACACAGCGTGCAGCGCCAACCTTCTTCTTCTCTCGTACACACACTTCGAAACCCCATAGTGCCACCTGCTTAAAGGGCCAGGCTCGGCTCGTAACACTGTGCTGAGTTTGTAAACTTTGAAAGAGTGACAAGTACAAGATATAAGGTAGTGTTGACCACCGGCTCACTGGCTACCATGCTTTCTGTTGTTTACTACACTGTTCTTCTTCTTTGTTTTATGGCGCGCAGCGCTCTCTACCGCCACCTATGGCCGCCAAATGTCACTACACGATCATCAGCCCCTGCTCTGCTCTCAGTGTGAATGTGGCCAATTGTCGATTAAATGCGCGCTTAAAAAACCCGGGCCTACACGGTAATTTTGGTGTGAAAGAGGTATTAAGTCTAATGTTACTGGCCCCCGCTCTATCTGCAGGAAACCCCTGTGCTGGTCTCACCAGATCACAGAGAGAAAGAGAAAGAGAGAGAGAGGAGGGGGGTGATGGGAGGAGACGACACTGATGAAGGGAGGGAGGGTGACCTGAGCGTTTGATGTTAAAGTTTGGAGCCGACCAAGGAAAAAGCTTCAAACACTGTATAGAATTAAAAAGATTATCTTCCCTGTATTTCCAGTAGCATACACATGCACACGCACACACGCACACAGAGCAATTTCAGTCCACAACAGGTCGGCATGCCCTTGAGTGAGACACAAAGAAGAGAGAGATAGAAAAAGAGCCATTGTCTGCTCTGTAGTCAACCTCTCTTTTGTCTGTAAAACAAGTTGGAAACAATAAGTCAGTGCAGTCTCAAGTCTGCTTTGTAAAGAAATACTGACCTGAAGGGGCAAAAAGATTTTAAAAAAAAGATTAAGACTAATCTAATATCAATCTCTACATCAGCCTGAAAAGGATCCAATTGAAGCCTGTAATACACTAGCATGATGTAATTCCTTTTTAATTATTACACATTTTTACAGATGTATATGGTGAAGTTGCTGGTCTCTGTGTTTATATGTTCAACAGGCATGTTGTGTCATGTCTTGTACAGCAACAATGCCAGAAACTATTCAGTGTCCAAGTGTGACTGAGTTTAGTATGGATTGTGTTTTGTCTACAGTGGTAACTTTATTACAACTGCTTATTCATGTAATTATCCTATCAGTGGGGTCAATAGTGCAGTGCATGACATCATGCAGATACAGGTCAGGAGCAACAGTTCATGCTTACATCAAACATCAGAACGGGCTAAAAATGTAATTGACATGCGTTAGCAATAAATGAAGTTATCAAAATCACAAATATAACTTTCCATATAATAGTGTAGACACACTTTTGTTTAAAATATATGTTACTAATACATAGTTAATATGTTACCTTATGGAGATGGTGATCAGCGATGTCATTTAACGGAGTTTGGAGGGGAAGTGGAAGTAGAGTAAGTCTGGGTCCCACTGTTGCAGAGTGGACCACCAAAAAACGTCTTTTTGGCCACATTTTTAAATGCTTACCTAAACTTTTTCAAGCGTATTTATCGGCCAGGTATGGTGCGCCAACTCGCCGCGGTAGCTTTGAGTCGAACAGCTGATTTGCAGAGTGATACCCTGCCAGGACAAGTTGGCGCAGTAAATACATGGCCGAAAGACGCTTGAAAAAAAAGGTACAAACTTAAAGGCTGTATGGCGGCAAACAAAAGCAGTGAAAACAATATATCCTTAAGCGTACAATTGAACGGATATAGAGGTAACGATTTAGGTAACGTTTTAAAATGTGGCGAAAAAGAAGTTGGTCCCTTCTGCAACAGTGGGACTTGCTGATCCCACGTGTGCGTGTGTGTGTGTGTGTGTTTGTCTGTGTGAGGTGTGAAGGTTGTGGTTTTGAGTCATTACGAAACAGGCAGAAGGAGTGGTAATTAGAAAGATGTGGGAAAGAGAGAAATAATGAAAAAGAATAAACAGAAGGAAAACAAAAAGCTGAGTATAGCAGAACGAGTAAGAGGCAGAGAGTTGAATAGTGAAAATAAGACGGTGCAAATAACTTAAAGTTGAAAATCCGATGAGGGTGTAGGGGGAGGAGATTGATAACGACTCATCTCTCAGTGAAGTCAGCCAGAGTTGTTAGTGGCAGCACCATGGGTGGCTGTGGAGGATGGAGCACACACACTCAGTGAGTGATGTATACTAGCCAGTCTGAGCTTGGTGGCTAGCGCTAGCCTTTATTGGTTAGGCGGCTGGTTTGATGTGGAGCCCACGCACAGCCCACACACAGCGACAGGACGACAGACACGCTGTAACACACACAGACCACAGAGGGAGCGGGGGTATATCTGTGTGGGTGTGGGAAGAGGATGTGTTGAGTTGGGCTATATGTATGTTTAAATGGGAAAACTGCGATAGTAGTCTGTGTGAGGGCATGACACGATGCATGTTTGAATGTAAAGTGGGTCGAAAGTTGTGTGGGAGAGTATGTGGGAGTGAGAGTCAACTATTTTCCTTGACAAACACTCCATCTAGAGCAAAACAAAATCCACTTCCCCAAAACACTGCATTACTTATACAACAATCAAACCTAGATTAACAAACATGTACACCAAACGAAGAACGGTCAGATATTTGCATATGTCACGTGACAAACACTGCGCAGTTTAAATATTCATGACCCAGGTGTCAGGATAACAAATACCATTTCACCATGAATTTCTTTTCCTGGAGTGACGACAAAGTGGAACCGTTACTGACAGTGAGTGTTTCAAAAAAACTTTGAGCTCTATTATGAAATTTATTATTATTATTATTATTACAACCTTTTGCCTTCTCCTCTGGTAGTTGAGTCGTGACTGATAAGAACCAATAATAAACCGAATACGGGTGACTGCGTCATCGGTTCCAAACGTCTCACTTTTTGCCTGTCCACACACTACAGATTCAAACTGAAATGGGTCGGGCAGCGTTTCGAAACTCTTACGTTTTAGGATCTCAGGAACTCCGGAGTAATGCAGACGGTAGGTACGGTACGTAAATGCAGCAGCAGTGATGCATTTAAAACGAGAACGTAGTAATGTTGATGTAGCCATAAGGAGCAGTACTGACAGGGTGAGGTGAACAAGAACAAGGCCTGAAAGCCGACATGATTCAAATTGTATATAAACTATAAAAAAAGAAAAATAAAGAAAGAGACTGAAAATTGGAGAGAAAAATCTAAAGGAAGAAAGGGGCGGAATAACCTCTGATGATTGAGAAGAGAGAAGGACATGAATGATGGAGAGATAAACAGTGTGTGTGTGTGTGTGTGTGTGTGTGTGTGTGTGTGCGTGCGTGCGTGCGTGCGTGCGTGCGTGCGTGCGTGCGTGCGTCTGGCCCTGACCCAGCTTTGTCTTTGGTTTCAGGGGAGGGAGGCTGGCATAGGAAGGCAGACTGGCTGCTCTGGCCTTGGTCCAGGCCACACACTGTGCCACGCTGCCCAGGAAAAGCCCAGGCTTGAGGGACAGGGGGCTGCGGGGGCTGGGTACATGGATTCAAAGTCTAGCCTCCCCCCCAGCCACTTCAACAGGCCCCAGGGGGCACATTGTGCTCCCAGCTCAACCACTTGACACATCTGGTCCCCTCAGCCTGGTGAGGACTAGTGTGGCTACAGTGCTGTGGAGTTTACAAACCTGGGCTCCAACCTGAGTTGGAGTGGCTTGGGGTAGACTGTACAGGCACATGAGCAAATAGTTGGACGAAAATGATCTTTTCTTTTGCCATTGCCTCGACAGCACAATATCACACCAAACAAGATGTTAGACAATGTTCAGAAAAGTCGAAATCCCAAAAATTGTAAAATGATATCCTGTGGAATTATCTGGTAAACAAACACTGTTATGTTTGGATTCAGTGTTACATGTCAATGGAGCAGCATAACATATTTATTGAATCACTTAGACACAAGTTCATGTGATGCAATTCACATTTTAAACTAAACAGAGACAAAATCATCAAAATATTGATTCATGGTACCACTAGTCGCCAAAATCTCCACAGCATTGTTATTAATGGTTTGTAAAAAGTCAGAAAGTGGTAAACAATATCCATCAAAAATTCTAAGAGCTCCACATGACAAATGCAAATGATTTGTTTTGTCTCAGTGCCAGCACAAATCAAAAGGATATTCAACTGACAATGATTTACTAAAAGAGAAAAGCTCGGACCAGCAAATGTCTGGCAATTTAGTTTAGTAACTAACTTAAATATCAATTGATTATTTAAAAAAGTTGCCAGCATATTTTCTGTCGATTGATTGATTAATTGGCAAACAATTTCAGGTCTACATTGTACAATTAAACAGGGCAAATACCTCCAACAGTGCATCAGCAGTTAGCCTGGAATAAACAAAAGAATTGGTAATAATATGAGCAGTTGAAAACCAAACCTGCTGATCTCACAGAGAAGTCCACCACACACTGAGGTGTGACTACACTACAGGTGTTTTCCTGAGTTTGACTTTCACATATGTAGTACGCACCAGGAGATTGTCCGAGTCAGACGAGTTCACAAGAGCTGGAACATTTCCAGCAACATTTTCAGTCGAGAGGTGGTGCCTTGGTAGCGTGTATGATCATCTGGGTTTGCTTGAACATTTTGCAGGAGTAATACTGGGGGGCTGGCAGGAAAAGTTCTGTAAAATGTCATGCAGACAAAGCCTATCTGGAATAAAGTTCAGGCAAATGTCTAGACTTTTCTGTGTCTATGTCTGAGAGTAGCTTATCAGAAGATGCAAGTACAGAACTGCTACGGTAATGCCCACGCTGGTTGATTAACAGGTTATCTGTGGAAATCACAGTACAGAAACAACTAGAGGACAAAACTAAAAAGACATATGAGCTTAAAAACCAGCACTTGAAACATTAATGGTTACATCTGCTTGTGAAGAAACATGAGTGGGTCTACCGCAATGAGCATGATTCAAGATTTATATACAGTCAGTAGTGTGCACATCAGGTGTTTTTACTTTATGTTACAACGTGTCACTGCTAAATAAATTAACTGTTCTGTGATCATAGGTGCTCACTAATTGGATACCTCAGTCAATGAGATCTCATAAACTCAGGTGTGGTGTGTTAAGTGAAAAAGAATTAGGCCAGTGAGTCCAACAGGTCTAGAAATCAAACTATCTCAAGGGATCAGGACTAATTTTCTAAACTTCACATTATAAACCACTGCAAACGTGAAAGCCAAAAGTCTCTGAATCGAAACCAAAAATATTCTGACTGGGATCAGCTCAGCAGCTGTATGAGAGGCTGAAAAGAAAAAAGCTGACTTCAGTGAAAAGCAAGAAAGCCAGAGCCACTCACTAATGAACCTGTGTTCCACCATCACTTTCCATGACTGATTAAAACCCAAAGAAACCTCCCTTACAACCACCCAATTGCTCTTTTGGAGATTTATAAAAGCAAAACAATGAATTTTCCTTTATTTCCTGTCTCTTATTCTATTCCTTCTAACATCCGTGGCTCTCTGCTATGCCTCTGTATCTTTCTATATTTCACGTTTCTGATAAACATACTTGAATGAAGTCACCTCACTAGTATGACCCCTTATAAGACACAATACTCTGCTGTGTACAGACCTTCTGAAACTGTCAAACAATAGTTTAATCCATTCAAACCACGCTGAAAAGATTTATCATTTTATTTCAAAACATGCTATAGTGCATTATCCTCAATAGCCATAACAGCAAAACCCAGATCATGCTTCCAAAACTGAAACATGTCCTCCACCCTTTTGCTTTGTGTTTCTACTCTGAATTAATCGACTTCTCCATTTTTTACTTCCCCTCTCATCAGTCTTTCCAGCTCCTCTATCTGTGTGCACTACAGTACATGGTGCAGTGCATGTACTGTATGTAGTGTGTGTGTGTGTGTGTGTGTGTGTGTGTGTGTTAGAGCATGTAACAGCCTGAGGGCACAGAGCTGACTAGACTCCATTTTCCAGCTGCCTGGACAAGCCAATCAGCTACAAATCTTTAGAGCCTCTGTTTCCTGAGGATGGGAGAGGACAATCGCCATGGCGACGTTGCACTGGAATTACATCATTGATAAGGGAAGATAATACTGTATGTTCTTCATGTGTATTGTTAGATGTATATATACATTTTGACAGCGGATGGAGACTATGTGTGTGTGTAAGTGAGCGTTCACTCATATCCAGTGTCTAAAAAAATGACCTCTGTGTTCGTGTACAATCACTTAAGCTCACGTTACTACCAAACCCTTCCCCTGTCTGTGTCGCAGTGTTCAGCTATAAGGTTACCACTGGCTCCAGACAGTGAGGCTCATACTCCTTCTACTCGCTCACCTGACTGGAGGAAGGGAGGAGGACAGGGAGGCTGGCACTGAATATCACGATGAGAGAGCAGAGGCAGGCAGGTGGAGAGGAAGAGGTGGATAAAGAGACTGAATGGGAGGGAGGGGAAAGGAGACACACAGACAGGCTGAGATTTATACAGAGGTAGAAAGAGAGTGATTGTCTTGTCCACCTGCAAGATTGCACGCTACGACGGTCAATAGAAAGAAACCTAAGATGGCGGATGATGGGAGGCCCATATGACCCCTCCCATATGACCCCCCACTTAATCAAACTACGCTAGGGGCTCCATCAGGGTCAAGCAGTCACACACACACACACACACACACACACACACACACACACACACACACACACACACACACACACACACACACACACACACACACACACACACACACACACACACACACACACACACACACACACACACACACACACACACACACACACACACACCTGACCCATCCCTTCCCCCAAACGAGCCCCCTATTGATGAGTTTACTGGCCAAGAGGTCAAATCCAAGGGACAGAGTAGAAAGACACAATTTTGGAGAGGAAAAAAATAAAGGTTAGCAAAAGCTGTTTTTGTCAAACCATGAAGTACATTTCATGCAAAATGTTTGCTTTTGCATAAAAAAAATTAAACATGGTCTTCAATAAACTGGGCATCAGAAGTGCAGATCCTGGCTTCCTACATCATCTGACCCTGACATTAATAGAAAGTACAGAGTACTGAGCAGACATTGACAAATACCAACACCTGACCAATTCCTTTAAATATAATTTTGCGTAAAAGTTTTGGGGGAAAAGCCTTTTGCTTCAACCTACATATCCACTGATTACAAGAATCAACAAAGGAAACTGATTTTATGAGAATAGGTTCCGATTTCCTGTCTCTCATCTTCTTACCCACATACACATACACACAGACTGAAAAACTGACATAATGTCTACTGTATGGTATACACTCATACAGTGTGTGTGTGTGTGTGTGTGTGTGTGTGTGTGTGTGTGTGTGTGTGTGTGTGTATGGGTAAATGTGACTCATAGTTTAAAGCAATATATACTGTAATGCCATTTACCAACCCTTTAAAATTTTGGTCCATTTTCATCAACATCGAGACAAAAATATGTCAGGGGAGAAAAATAACTCCATAACAGAAGAAGCATCTAGAAAGCAAGGGGAAATAAGAGATTGAAGTGGAGAAAGACATGATGCAAGTGAAAGAACAATAAAAGAAAATTCATCTTTGTTCCTTTCTTTATCTCCCTTCAGCTCCCGCTCTTCTCTTTTGAAAGCTAGAATCTCTTTCTTTCTCTCTCTCTCTCCCCCTCGTCTTCACCTTTCTCCTCCCTCTGTTTCTCTGTCTCATACATTTCTACTTCTCCACCACTCCTCCACCTCCTTCCCCCTCAGTGGAGGGTGGGATAACTTCCACTGTGCTGCATGGAAAACACACACAAACAGAGGTGGTGAAGGAAACTTTCCTGTGTAAACTGCTAAAGATTGGCAGCATCAGTGTGTTCTGTTATTCACCATGACACCTGCTCTACCATTGCACTCAGTCTTTTACTCTCCTCTGTTTTTCTTTCTAATTTTTTTCTGCATGAGTCTAACTTGTAACCCGTGAAGCACAGAGAGATTACTAACTGCCAGATATTTCAATATATGCTTTTTCTAACACAAAGAAACATGTAGATGGAGCATCAAACACACACATCCGCATGCATGTGCATTACCCAAACACAGGCCGTGGCGCTGCAAACTTGGCTTGGTTTGATTCCTGAGGAGGCTCCAATGCTCACTTTAATTTTAACACCTCGCTCTCTTTCCTTCTTTCCCTGAGCCCTTTGCTCATTCTCCTTTTGCGTCTCTCTTTGTTTTCTGTCTGAGACAGAGAGCAGCACACAGAGGGAGAGAAGGAAAGAGTCAGAAAAGGACAGATGAGACATAGAAGGAAAAAGGAACAAAAAAATGGAAAAAGAGACTTCGCTCGGCCACTCAGATGCTTTTCTCCTCTTCTATTTCTGAGCTGCAACCCGAGTGTGTGTGTGTAAATGTGTGTGTTATTGCTATTTATAAACTCCCACACAGTGGCTGACTGCTTGCTTCTCTTCCAATAAGTCTCACTGACTGCACAAGTGCACACTGGGAAACTTTCTGAGTGTGTGAGCCTATGCACGTGTGAATAATGTTTTCCATTGTTAAAGAGGTGGAAAACGTGCACGTGTGTTTTCTTGAGAGCTAAAACATTCCTTTATGCACTTATTCCTGGTTATATTTGATATTTGAATGTGAATACTTTTTTTTCATGGAGGTAACACACATAAAAACACACATACACTAACTGTAGAAAAACAGTATCAATAAGAGGACCATGGTGATAATCCAAATGAAAACAGTGGAAGAGCTAAGCCCAGCTGGGGCTCCTGCACACACGCACGCGCGCGCACGCACGCACGCACGCACGCACGCACACACACACACACACACACACACACACACACACACACACACACACACACACACACACACACACACACACACACACACACACACACACACACACACACACACACACACACACACACACACACACACACACACACACACACACACACACACGACTAATAATGCCTGTTAATTGCTTTGCTTTCACATGGAGTGAGAGAGTGCAACCTTCTCCCTCCCTCTCCCAATTTTTCACTCATCCCTCTTTTCCCTCCATCACTCATTCTGAATAACTGGTTGAGACAATTATTATGAATGAATGATTGGGGGCTATGGGACGGTCACGAAGTTTGCGCGTGTGTGTGTGTGTTATGTCATCTCAAAGGCAGCCATGCTCTATTAGTGGAGTTTGATTCATAAGGAAGATTCACTGCAGTGATTCCCCTGTCAGGACAATAGCTCCATTACACACATACAGAGGGGGAAAAATGCAAGAAACGACAGCGGAAGGACAAAAAATGTGCCCCATGAGAGAGAAAGCTGAACAAAGAGAGGATGAGAGCCAGGAAACAGGAAATGTAGAAGGAGGAAATGAGAGGAGGAAGGGACTGGGGGTGGATTCAGAAAAATGTAGAGAGAGTGGATACATTGTTTGGGCTTCTGTTAACTTGTGGGATGACATACAGTATTCCTGCCTTCCCAAAAATGAACAAAAGGGTAATACTCTGTGTGTCAGTACACTGCCTCAGCTCTCCTTATCTGTCTAGCTTGATCTAGATATTAAACTCCATTTGCCTGGAGACCATCTCATACATATCAAATGCTGCACAAATAATGTCTGACAGTTGACAACTCATCCAGTAAGTCCGTCATGAATAAATAATTTATGACGACTATGTGGGGCTGATGCTAACCCACATTCTCATGAGTGGATGCACGTGCAATAGCTTAGCCTACTCCTACACACAATGTGTGTCAATAACACATCATGCTACTGGAGGCAGACAATATGTGACATTAAAGTGCAATAGGCAGGTGTGCTACATGTTACAGTGACATAGAGGCTTTACAAGAAAAAAAAAGATAAATATGGTGTTTCAGGCTGTTCATGAAGCAGGTTTTTGTTGGAGTGATTTGTGATTTGGATTCTTCTGTTTTGCATCATTCTTTTTTAATACTTCTAATTGTTTTTTTTATTTTTACCACTCTACGATTGATTGCATCTTGTTACTAATTGCTGCTAACTCTAACACAAAGTCGACTCAGATAACTAACTAGTTGGTTAAGCACTAAGGGTTCTGGGTAATAAGAGGGTGGAGGTGAGGTGGTGGAACGGGTTCAGTCCTACATGACCCCAGGCACATACCCAACACTACCTGGCTCCTGTTCAAACACACCCCACTTCAGCTGGGGAGCGCCATGTCTCTGGAGACAACTGCACGAACTCCCAGACATTAAATACACACAACAATACACAACACACAATAACAATACACAGCCCATGTACACACCTGAAAGACAAGAAAGATACAAACACTGACAGAAAAGACAGCATAGGTACATGAGATTAAATAAAAATATGATCATGAACAAAAACACACTGACAAGGACAATCACTGACCGACAAGCCCAGGCTAATGCATATTCTCAGAAAACACACAATAAAACAAACAAACAGACAAACTTCCACACACACCACTTTATGTGCAAAGCCTTTTTGGATACTGCCCGGCCCCACACAACAAGCTGCATGAAATATTCTGTGAATTTTTCAACATGTGCTCTTTCCCCCTTTGCACGTGCAGAAGTGAAGAATAAAATGTAGGGGGGTGGGCGCAATTGGGGAGGCGGGAGGGAGGGAGGGTGAGAAGGAGTCAGTGAGGGCAAAAGCAGAGCGAGCAGCAGGAGAGAACAGACACGCCAGCCAGAAACTGACTGGGAGATGCAGAGAGAGAGAGGGAGAGAGAGAGAGAGGAAGAGAGAGAGAGAGAGAGAACCCAGCTGACTCTGTTCCAAGCTACTCCCCTTAGCAACAGCCCTGGCTCAGCCAGCTCCCATTGGCCAGCTGACAGCATGCATCACAATCCCATGAATGGCTGCTTAGCCAATCAGGGGTTTCCTTGCAACTCTGCATTTTGGATTTCATTTTCACCATGGCAACACAGCCCTGTTCTTGGCCCTGGATAGGGGTGCGCACACACACACGCACGCACGCACGCACGTATGCACACAGACAGACAGACAGACAGACAGACAAACACACACACATACAGCGAGCGAGAGCGCGCAAAAACAAAAACATAAGGTAAAAAGTTGACCAACCCTTTATTATGAGCTCAAGTCAAAGCAATTAGTCCGAAAACCACAAGCCGCTAACTGCTGACTCCCCACACCTGTGCATGTGAAACTGAATGTGTCCAAAAGGGCTTTCACATCAGTGACCCGGGCCTTGATCTGAGTACACTTGACCCCTAGGTCCAGTTTTTTTGATTAATGTGAACATTGTGCAGTGGTGTGGGCTCACAAACAGTAAAGCAACATTGAAAAGTTGGAATAGGAGTTCATCCAGCAGGGGTCTGTATGCGAGAACCGTGAGAACGCAAATGTCCTCAAAGGTTGCTGCAGACATTTTCAACCGGAACCTTTCCGGTCAGCCCCCTCGTAAAAATTTTAGGAAAATGTCAGTGAGCCCATGAGAATACATCATGAAAATCTCCAGAAGATTCACAGCGAGCTAGTGGGCGTGTTGATGACTGTCAACAAAAAGCACTGCTCTCCGCAGCGGAATATTCGGCATGTCTTGCCTCCTGCATGTGTAACAGCTGTAGTATGGTTGCTCAAAAACTGAAGAACATCACTCAGACCAGGAATCAGGATCTGGACATTTAATTCCTTTAGGAGTAGCGAGGGACACAGTCAATACACACAAGCTGTCGGGCACTGTCTCTCAATCCCCAGCACAAAAGCTTCCCAAATTTTTTCCAAAATGATACATAAAACATTAAAAATAAATAATTAAATTATATAATTAATTAAAAATAAAACAGCAAAATTTTGTAAATTGAATGTCTACTGAAACTAAATGTAACATTTTCACAAGGTGTCTAACACTCCAATTAAGATGAAAATTTAAAATAATGTGCACCTTTAATATATGGCTTATTCCATGTTATTAAACTATGCAGTACTCTATAAATGTACATATGAAAATGACAAATAACAATTTAATACCATAATGCACCTATAGGAGTAGCGAGGGACACAGTCAATACACACAGGCTGTCAGGCGCTCTCACTAAGTCCCCTGCAGCGGGTCATAAAATATGCCAATGAGGGTGAAATCTCAGACAAATTTAACAAAAAAAAATGGCTGTTTTTTTCCGCTTTGTTATAATGATGCCGCTGTATTTATATACAGTGTAAGACAAAATAAAAACACCTCCAAACATGCTAACTTAACCAGCAGACAGAGAGCGTCACAACCCATCTTACCAGCACAAAAGCTTCCTAAGTTTTGCTGGGAAGATACAGCCTCATTTTATGTGTTGTTATTTAAAGTGTCCCCCCCCCCCCCCCCCCCCGCTACAACAGGTGAAAAACCTCACTCATTCAAAATAAAGCTGGTGATACACAGAAATGTACATAGAGGCAGGGAATATTACACACAGGTTTTGAGAATGGTCACCAAAATAAAAGTTCCACAGTTTTTTGGGGGTTCATCATGAATGAAAACCCCTACAGTGAGTGTGACGAGTGAGAGGAGCAGGCGGTTTGCAGTGAAGACAGCAACATTTTGCCTCTACCTTTCTTTGCTCATCAGTTGCCATGATTTTTGACTTTTCATGACTGTAAACCTCCCCCCACCAAAAAAAAATACTGTCATTTTTCTTTTGGGGTTTTTGTATTTAGGAATTGTCTCGTGAACCACATCAAATGGTCTCTGATATCTTATATGGCCCGGAGGCAGGTGGTCTCCATCCCTGGTTTAGACATCATAAAGGGACATATAAGAAGTTGTATGACTGGTTTAAATGTAGTCCATTTTCTTACATAAATACAGTGTAATCTGAGGACTGTGTCAGTGGTTCAAGTTCTTTGTGCTAGTATCCACATTATAATGAATGTAAGCAGTCATCAAGTGAGCTGATATTAACTGAAGGGCTACAGAAGGGTTGAAGCTGATGGACCATGTTAATGGCGGACACACATCACAATGTTGACGACGGGATCATGATTCAGATCAGACATATTCATATAACAATTCGTTAGTCTTCACCCAACCCTGGGCTCCAGATGGCTACATACAGTAGCAGGTGTCTGTTGGAGATTCTTAGCCCCCAGTAATACATAAACCACTATTAAATGTTCACATTTTTTCTGTGTCATCTGAGAAACTAGCTTTGTGAGATGATTCCAGAACATTACACACACATACAGAGGCAGGCAGACACAGACAAGGTAACTAGCTATGTCCTCTTTGTTCTCTCAGTGAGGCGAGATGTACTAAGGGTGTGAGAGGGAGGGAGAGTATCAAAGATAAAAAGACAGGAGGAGAGAGATGACAGGGGGCAGAGAGACAAAAAGAGAAGTAGAGAGAGAGTTTGAGGCAGGAGAATAAGCAGGAGGAGAGACAATGAGAAGCAGCTCCTTCACAGTAGGACCCATGATGAATGGGTCTGCTGCCTAAAAAGCTAGAGCACAGAGGACAACAAGGGAAGGGTGTCTGTTCACCCCACAGTGTGTGTGTGTGTGTGTGTGTGTGTGTGTGTGTGTGTGTGTCTGTGTCTAACTAGTGTGTGTGTGTGTGTGTGTGTGTGTGTGTGTGTGTGTGTGTGTGTGTGTCTAACTACAGGAGCAATCTGTCTGGGGCATAGGGGCAGTGACCACTCTGGAGAGGAGGGTGATATCCAGTACGCCCCCCTGTCCCATAAAACGAAACAAAACCTCCAGCTCCAAAAACAGCACTAAGGGTGAGATGTCAAACTTAACAGCAGGTAATTAAAAGTAATAGCAGAGTTTCCCCTTGGGCTTGACGATAGGCGATGAATGTATCCCACCAACAGCAATTAGTCAGCCAGTTACCCCGGGGCCTAATTAGAACTGCTGTCCATAGGAAGGCTTTGGGAGGGACAATAATGGGCTCTTATGGTTGCCTATGTTTATCTAAGTGATCAATGATTAGCATGATCACTGGGAAAGGTCAGCACCTCACATGAAAGGCGGACTGCCTCGATGACATTTGTGCTTTTCTGTGGTTAATTGGTAAAACAGAAACAAAGTGCTGTTTTCTATTAACGCTTAACTTAATATAAGTACATATTAGGATGCCATCTCGGAGGCTCAATTTTAAAACCTACACACCCAACATTCCTGAAGACTTAAGTCACATTTTTATGGTCAAATGTTTCTGAAATGTAGACAGATTGGCCATTTTATGGACACCATTATATGGCCAATATGGCCAGCCAGGCTATGTTTTATTTAATTCACTTGAATAATGCTGGGTTGAGCTTTTGTGTTTTTGTATAAGTCTTAGATCTATTATTTGTTGGAACATTTTTGAACTTAAGTTAGGCTGGTTCAATTAAATCTAGAATAGAGGTCCTCTACTGTGTGTGTGTGTGTGTGTGTGTGTGTGTGTGTGTGTGTGTGTGTGTGTGTGTGTGTGTGTGTGTGTGTGTGTGTGTGTGTGTGAATGTTGCAGCTCTACGAGCAGAGGGCTTGGCAGCAGAGGCTCCTCTAATCGAGTTAGCTGTGATAACAGGAGTGGCAGCTGGCTTTCCAGGAATATACTGTCCTACTGAGCATGCATTCCCTGCAAGTGGAGTTCAAACACAGATTCACTAACTCGCTGAGAAGCCTGCACATACACACGCAACTGCACACTGCGAGGCCAACCTTTCTATTTCCTGGGTTTAAAAAATGCATGTCAGGTACTGTGGGTCTTTGGACAGTAAATGCATAATGCATGCACACATACTGAGACAAGCTCATTAACACATTCAACTGTACATTCACACGCCGGCTTCACTAGCTTGCTCTCTTACACACTTACAATCACTTGCAGGCCCACACATGCTCACTTTTCTTGTGTGTGTGTTGTTTAGCTGCTGGCAGCTCTGAGACATTTTGGTAGGTCGTGGGTTAAATCACACCTTCAGTGTCTGGACACTTTGTTTGGTTTACTATGAAAACCATAACTTTAAAATTCTCTGAGCCACATAATGGCCCATTTGCAGCTTCTGAACTCAATGACCTCTTCCACTGTTAAGTTCGGATTTGAGTGGGACACGTGATTTTGGATAGAGCTCTCAGAAGCTTTTTTTTTTGTAACAGGTGATACAGAGGCTACATGAGGTCTGACTTCTAGGACTGATGACCTCAAGTATTTGTACATCACATATAGGTAAAGTATACTGTATCGATATACTGTAACTGTGTCTCTACTGCTCTACATTGCCCTCTATTGAATCCTCCTGGGGACACACTATAAATACTCTAGATTTATAACTACAGCTTGTCCATATGTTTATTAAGGCCAATCAACTGTGTGTGTGTGTGTGTGTGTGTGTGTGTGTACAGCTCTGTCTCACATTGCTTAGCACAAGGCACAGTAAGAACCTTAAATGTTGCTTTTACAACGTACGTTTTACTACCTTAGGGCCAGTGAAATCTATTCAGATTGAGTAGTCACATACTATACTGCAGACTGTGTGAATGTTTGCTTCCACACTGGTTTGTCAAAAACCTAGATTTCACAGTCGAACCTCTTTTTCTTAGATATTTTTGTGATAAGTGTTGTGTTAAGCATTCATAAATTCATAGACAATTCAAAAATATAAATAAAGCAAATCGGAAATATATATATAAAAAATTGAAATCAAAACAGCAGTTATATTTTTCTGCAATAAAAGAAAATAGCATGAAAGAGTAGACTAACATGTCCTTCTGATTAGTCACTCCTGGTTGTATATGCCTGTCAGGTCACTGACAGTGAACGCAACACAGAAAAATGATTTTTGTTTCTCAAGTAAAAGACAACCCAGACTAACGATTGAGAAGCCGAAACCTCATTCAGAAGGAGAGGTTGTTAAGGAGCCTTGTTGCTTCTGTGGAGCTGCTAGAACCAGACAAAGTAATATCGTTCCAAAGACATAAGCCGTTTTTTCAACGTGCGTTCTTCTCTGTACTTGCGTTCTCGTGTTCTCGTGAACCGTCATCAGTCTCGGCCAAAGTACTGTTCACATACAAAGAACGCGTCGAGCCAAGAACGGACCACATGCCCGGATGTTGCTCTCGCCGCGCCCCCTTTACCGAGGATGCATCGGAGGAGACCTGTGTGTTCTTGGGAGAGCCAAGTATCCCAGAATGCATTTCGCGACAACCAACGGCAGCAAGGGGAAGGAGAAAAGTCTCGGCCGTAATTTAAACATTTTGAAATAAATCTGTTGTTGTGTCCCGAAATGTACTTTAAAGTTGTTTTGAGGTGAGAATATAGTTGTTTTGACTTTATATCTATGGTTGATTTATCAAGTTAGAGCCTATTGAAACATTTGCTCCGACGTTTTCGGAGTTGATAAGCAGCCTCGTCGACCATCCAGATGACCGGGCGGTCAGAGCTCTCGGTGCCCGCCGAGAGCAGCCTCATCTTGGCAAGTCCTTGCAGAAGGTCCCGCTGGCTTTGTCGCGGTTCAAATGAGCTATTTTTCCGTTTTGGGTAAATCGAACACTCAAGCGCTCGTCATTTATATATATATGTGTGTGTGTGTGTGTGTGTGTGTGTGTGTGTGTGTGTGTGTGTGTGTATGTATGTAGACAGTATTTAACTGCATTCGTTTTTATATTGGTGTACCAAATGAACTGTGAGGTCTAAATATATGGGTCTACCCATATATTGTTTAAAAAATGCATATTGTTTAGTAATGCTATAATATGTAAATATATCACATAATATCAGCATTAAAAATAATGCTATATGTAGATATCGTATATTTGTATTAAAGGAAATGCTACAACGCCGCATCTCTCCATTCTCAACTGCATCCTGGCTGGCTGTTCCCACTGCACAATGACCGAACTGCGTTCTCCCGTTCTCGGGAGAATGTTCTCCCGAGTTGAACTCCCAAGTACGTTCTTGGAAAGAACACAAGTAAATACTTGCGTTCTTTGGTATTGAGAAACGCCCTCAAGAACTGTCACAGAGAGTCAATTACTGATATGGCACAAGATATTGAAAATCGCTGAGGAAATTTACAGCTTTTCTCTCTCTAGACAGCGATGAAACAAGATTCATATCAAAAACAATACAACAAGTCTTTGCAAGCTATGCAGGCAAAGATGGAGATTTGTTTGAGCAAGCTGGGCTAAAACCAGCTGTGAAAAGCATCATCAAACCACCACCATCATCTGACCTCACCAGAGAGAAGCAGTTCCAGCCATCGCATTAGAGAGGTTAGCGCGATACATGTGTTCAAAAATCAAGTATGGCCCGTGACTGTTATAAAAGACTGTTATAAAAATTCAAATGGCAGTTGATGGGAAAAAAGTTTCCCTCCCCAGGTGTAAATTATTGTAAGACCAATCCAACCCATATCATTTGAAATTACTAGAACTCGTAAAAAAAACAGAAATGAGCAGCAACATCAATATACTAGAAGTAAGTGTACTAGTGTAAGTATACTAGAAGTGTGCTCTATTCATCTATATGCCACTATGCTGTTTATAGGATATTACTTCTCAAGAAGGGACAAAGTCACATCACAACACTTCAGCAGGTGAACACACGGCTCTCACTCGATGTGCAAATCCACCAGTCATGTAAGAGCACGTAAAAAGGCAGCGAGCTCTAGTTTCACATCTGATCTATAGGATCCCTTTCTTCCAGCCTCCCTCTTCTCTCTCCCTTCGCTGGCCCCTCACACACAAAGGCAGGGGGAGGCAGTGGTGGAGGAGGAGGGAGGGGAGGGAAGGCACAAAGGGCTGGGCGCTGTGGGCTTGCCCTGGGGAGAATGAGGTTGAGGGGGTGGATGGGGGTAACAGGGGGTCAAAGGGGGGCCACGGGGGTGTATAGAGCTGGAGGGTGGGGGTGAAACCTGAGAGGCAGAAAGCCAGAACAGGAGCAGGGGAGAGACGGGGGGAGGGGAGGGGAGCACAACACAAGACAGCTTTTAACTGAACTGATTGTTTTGTTGGAGGGGGTTTTGCAGTGGATTTGTCCAAGAAAGGGATTTGATTTGGGAGAGGTGGGAGAAGTTAGGATTTGATGAGATTTAAATTTTTTCTACTACAGACATGCACACTGACTATCCACCAAAGCCTCTGTACGCGTTTGAGCCACATCACTTTTTGTGTCCGGCTCAATGTCTTACACAAAGCAGCAGCAAAAACTTAAACTAAATGTTCCTCCTGCATCACACCATGTCAGCTGAAGATGGTGGTACGCTTACAGTGAAAGCACTGTTGAAAGTCTCAACAACAAAAATAAATGTTTGGCTTATGGATTTGTGCATCAGAGCCCTGACATCACAATAAAGATATGCATCCAAAACCACTGAGGGGCCACTAGCAAAGATGCACATACCAATGCAACAAAGGTACAAGTATATACATAGTACACACATAGTTATGCACACACTGGGGAAGTGCCAAAAAAAACACCTGGTAAGCACATACACACAAATACACAGCATACCAACAGAGGCCTGTGACAGTTGGGTAAGACCAAACAACAACCACAGCAGAGAATAGGAGGCATGCTTGGCATCTTCCTCTTTGCAAACTATGTCACCCTGACTTTGACTGTGTGACAACTGCATAACTGCTCTAACACACACACACACACACACACACACACACACACACACACACACACACACACACACACACACACACACACACACGTGCACACACACAAACACACACACAGAGTCTGCAAAGAGAGTTCACATGAGAACAAGCACGCACACACACAAACCCAATGCCCTCTTTTGCAGCAAAGTTATATAACCAGATAGGCAGAGGAGCATTTTTTTCATCACATCTCTCCTTTCCCCTGATCTTGAGCTGTGTCTCTTATTCCATCCCTGCCTTGCTCTGTTCATTCTTATTGAGAGTAGGTCTTATTTTCACAGACTCAGCATTTTGTTCCTCTCAACCAGCAACTCATTTAGATACATCAAAAGCCCTTTGATGTCATACACATAAAAAGATTGAATATGGAGAGTTTGGTTATACACCCTCACAGAGCTCCAGGAGGGTGGATGATGTCATCTCCACCTCTCACTCCCCACGCCACTCCTCCCTCAATGAAACCGCTGATGACGACAGAGGAGGGGTAGGAGTAGGAAGAAGAGGAGTGTCTCTCCCTCCCTCTGTTTCCTGTCCTCCTCCTCACCTACTGCTTCCTGCCGTCCTCCCCTCAGGCATCCTGACTCAGCTCTCACCACCTCTTCCTGTCTCTCTCCCTGTATCCTTCCTTCTAGTCACTTCTCATTTGAACACATTATAAAGTTTTAAGATACATATACATATATATATATATATATATATATATATATATATATATATATATATACATATATATATATATATATTAATCCCATGTCCTTCACTCACAGAGTCTGAGATGTTTCACACTTCGGTAGAAATGTGATCAGAGAGAATTTAAAATCAAAACACCACTGAATGTCATGAAAGCATTCATCCTTTCCTGTGCTCCCTCCATAGGTATGTGGCACATATGGATGGCACATGGCCTGGAGCATTTAGAAGAGAGAACAGGAGGAGGAGGATATAGACAAAGCTGATGTAAAATCTTTATGTCCTGCACCTGGCACTGAACACTCGCCAACTGATGTTGCCACCTTAAATAAAAAGATGCAAAGTGGACAGTTGGTATACCATGGAAGGTTTTATGTGGAACTGGCACTTCTGCTTATTTCAAAGCTTAAATCACTGGTGTGTTTATTATTCACTTCAGTTTTCAGCAAACTTTTAAAGACCCTGTGAAACAAATGTCAGAGCGCTATTTGAGTCAGCATATTTATGTGTGTAAAAAATAAATATGCAGGGTATTGTCATGAGTACTGATTACTAGCATTTACAGTAGCTATTAGCACTCAATGTGCGAATGAGAGAAACTAGAAGCTCAAGATGGAAAGTCGTGACAACAGCTGGCTCTCTTCTTGCAAACAACCTTCACTGCCATCTATAAGAATTTAACTGATGCATTGCTCAGCGTATCCCCGTGCTTCTATCTGTAACTGTGATTTATAATCACGGGCAGGGAGTAAAATATTTAAGAAAGCATCATCAGTGGATGTAAAACTAATGAACAGCCCCAAGTGCAGGATGAGTCAAACAGTTGAAGCCGTTTTGCAGGAAGAAAATTCTGCAGCTAAACCCATGCATATATCCCTGTCCAAATATAATTGGTCCTAGGTGAAACATATGGAATTTTCCTTACAACCAACATTAAAACCCTGGAGTAAAACAGTGCCAAGCTCTGCCAATCAAGTGGGGTGACAGCATAGCTATAGATTTATTATTAGTATTAAAATTGGCTTTTTGGATTGCAACCCTGGAGGGATGCCAAACAAAAGGCTGTGAATCACACTCAAACCTACAATAGTTTAGGTGCATAAAAAGCAACATATCTTATATGGCCACCGGGATACAGTAGGAGCCTTGCGGCATTTAGCTAGCATATATATCTGTAGCTCAGTATAAAAAAGCTAGACGCTTATGACAGCAGATCAGATTTAACATGACAACCCCCAAAGGGAAGGTGACACAAGGAAGCCACCGTGTTTTTAAGGGTGAGACTGTGCACATGTCTGTATCTCTGAGGCAGATGCAGGCTGATAGACGAGGCTGCTATGATGATTGATGTCAGCACTCACAAAATGTAGAGTAACACACGTCTTTTCTCTCACAGACATATTGAGACAGTCACTCAAGAGTCAGTAAAACTGATGTGGTAAGCCCACGAAGCAAATGACCACAAACTATTTGCGTCAGAGAAAGTCGGTAACAAAAGATGATATTTAAGAAACTAAGACCAATCACTCTTACAGCTTTTTATGTCCCCATATGAAGAAAAACACAGTCAAAGGAGTAGTGGTGTTTTCTGTTTGAGACAACTGGTCATATATTATTTAGAGAAGGACTTTTTTCAGAAGACATTGTACCGGACCATGTGAGATCTAGTTCAGAACAGAAAATCAGAAACAGACAATCCCTCAGAAACTGTGGATGGCAAACACTGCCAAACTCACTCATACTCTGACCTCTGGTTCAATGCATGTAGTATAAGCATTTGGCCAAAGGCTATCGTGAACAGTAACAGTGAACAAACCACAAAATGTTTACATCCACATTACAATAATCATGACACTGCTCAGGTTTTCATTGCTCCACTGCCATTTCTCCCTTTTTCAATAATCCTTCCTCTCCCTTCTTTCTGCTTCATAACCTCTGTTTCTTACAGACAGGCTTGCAGCCAGATTGATGGATCTGACTCATGGCCAGCTTTAAATGTGTGTAATAAAGCTGAGCGGACTAAGTGATGGAAAACCCCAGGTGTGAGAGACTTGGCAGGGTCCTGGGAGACGCCGGCATTAGAGAGTGTGTGTGCGTCTTTGTCCCAAAGAGGTAGAACAAAACAGTGTAAACGATGTTTGGTCAGAGTGTGTTTGAAAAAGTGTGTGAAAATGAAACAGAGCCTGTGTCACGTTTGGGGTGTGTACGACTAAGTAAGGATGTTGAATGTGTAAAGCTCAATCAAGGTGTGTGTGCGTGTGTGTGTGTGTGTGTGTGTGTGTGTGTGTGTGTGTGTGTGTGTGTGTGTGTTTGGCTATGGCCCAATCCCATTGGGATTACTAGCTGTAGCGAAAACGGTAACTCCTACAAAACTCACATCTACAAAACACTGAGGTAAACCTTTAACATAAAACTCCTATGGTCAGTATGTCCTGAATTTAATCCAACACTGCCGAGCTGGTTGATCGCTGATAATGTTCAGGGAAGCAAATAGCAGGCCAGCGCAAACAGAAAATAAAGAAAAACCTTTAATGAGGTGAACAATTTTCAATGCCTGGCTCAGTGAATATGGCAGGCTAATACATTTCTGGTCTAATATATATATATATATATATATATATATATATATATATATATATATATATATATATATATACTTTTTTTTTTTTTTTTTTTAATCTGTCACATTGACTCAGGTTCAAACCATGTGAAGCTACATACTGTGTCACAGCCCAAAGGCTTCAGAACTACCAGACCATATTACTGATAGAATAGATAGTAAAAAACACAATAGTGAAATACAGCGCACAATCATTGGAATTTCAATTCCAGCGGTAACAAGTAGAGGATTTTTATCCTTTGGGAGAAAAGGAAACAAAATCCTTTTGGCTGAAACGGTTAGGAATTCTGAGATGGAAAAGTTCCATTGTTCAGTGTGTCTACAGTTAACCAATCCGAGATCAGCAGGGTTTCATACGCTCTACCATTTCTTCACTCTGAAATGCTTCTCAACGGTTGGCATTCACAATTAAATGAACAGGAACATATACCCACAGATTGGGTATTTCAATACACCTGAGTCAAACATTCCATTGCTCTGAAAATACCTCAGACAAACATATGTCTACTGGACAGAAAGAAGAGAAATGACAAAAACAAAGACATGCACATGCAGACCGTGTGCAAGTCTGGGTAACACGTCAAAATCTTACCTGAGAAGGTTGGGTGCTTGCAGCCAATCGCAGATGGCTCCTCTGTAGGGAAAACAGTTCTCAGTTATTTGCTGCAAATAAACATTGGGAAAACCAAGTAATCAACACAATAGCACAGTATGGCTGCAAGAATTTCCCTGAGATACCTATAAATTTCTATGAATTGTGAAGTTGACCATGTTCGGTTTAATAAAAAAAAACAATGAAAACAGCTGTATTTATGGGTAAAATATTTTCTGTTAAATACTGGGGAAAATGCAGTGCCTTTAAAGCCCACATAAGAAAAGAGAAATATTACACCCCACCAATTCTGTTGGAAATAGAATAAAGTATAGCTATGTTTGAGCCGAGCTCTTACGTAAAACATTCATGCATTAAAATATGACTTATGTCCATCTTACCATAATGGAGTGAGGGCAACTGCACTTTTCCATTCCGAGACTGTGCTGTCCATCTTCACCGGTTGGGATTTTTCTCTTACGTTTGCTCATTCTGGCCTAGAGCAGGTCACCCAGTCAGACATGCCACCTCTGGCGCGAGTCACGGTGGCTCTTCAATCACAGCGAGACAATGCTTTGCCATTTTCCTCACTCCATCTCTCTGAATGGAAAAAACACATTGACTGAGCTTTATTCGATGAGGGATTTTAAATAATGCCACAACAACAAATATAGAATTTGCATCTGACAGCATCTGATAACAATCAATTTGTCACATACATTTGACATGGCTTTTTAGGTGATAAAACATGGATCATAATGGCAGTTAATTTGGTGATTTCATGTACTGGTCAAAAGTACATACTACTTTAATGAGATAATGTAACAACAACATGTATTGAGAGACCCCAGTCTGCACTGTGAGGAAGCGGCAGCTGTTCACAAAGGCACAGAACAAGTTTGGACTGCAAATGTGTCGCCATCTAGAGGACAATACACACTCTTGCACTTCAGCAATTTGTATTTAATACTGAACATTATTATACATGTAGCAACGGTAGCAAAAAGTGCTGGATACACTGCTTCAGTGTTGGTATGTAACAAGCCCTTTACTGATATACGTAGATAAGGATAATCTGGGTAAAGCCTGTTGTCTGAAATGAAATGACATGTCTGTCATACAGAGGGAGATAAAGACAAGGAGCAAGTCAATGGCATTTGAAGGCATTAACATAATGAGATGAAGGGAAGGGGAAGTAGCTTGGCGTTTAATTGGGAGTACAAAAATTATGCGTTTTCATACATTTATAGAACTGCACTTTCTAACACAATGTCAAAACCAGTGAGGGAATTCCTGCCAGAATTATCAGAAATAATAACACACAGGGAGAATTGGCCCTTCATCCTGTGTGAAAAGAAAGAGTGTGCAGTGACGGCAGCCAAATATGTCACAACAAAAGAAACAAACCGTGGGACACACTGGAAACTTTGTAAGAACGTCCCCATTTTATCCTCAGACGATGTTAGCTTGATGAACCAGACTCATACTTTATTTTTCACTGAGTTAATCATTTCCATTAATTATTTTTGTCTTATTGACTGTTGCAGTTTTTAGTCTTATTGTTGATTTGATCCTTTAATTCTCGCTTATACTGTAAATTGTATGTGGCAACACACGTAAATGTCATGCCAATAACACTTATTGAAATTGAATTGGTGGCGGGTCAGGAAGCGGTTTCGCATATGAGACATCCACACTTACAGTTGAGGACAACTGTCAAGTTGTCATAGCATTTGATTAGTTTTAGCTTTACTGTAAATATGGTTAGGTGGTTCATATTCACCTGGGCCGGGGCTGTGTTGTCATGTTTGCCGTCCCATTATCTTATCCGTTTTTATATCGCCACAGTTTGGACCTGACAAATATAATACGCCGTACGTGTGTAAACTTTGTAAAATTAATAACGAAAATAAAGCAAATTATACGGATTGTATCCAAAAATGATATTGTTTTTGATAGGTTTCGTCGGCGCGGACACTTCCCACCATCACGAGCTAATTAGTGTAAATGTTGTGCGGCTGTGAGCGCCTCCTCGAGCCGCACTGCATTGTGGGACATTAGTCTGTCAACGGCGGAGTCAGAAATTCAAGGGAGGTATTCTTGTCGCTGACACACTAACGTTGATTAGATTCGGTCACTTTGGAATGGGTACACAGACAGCGAGCTCAAGCCCTTCTTAAATACGACTTGAAATTGGTCTGTAAGGCGGAATTGGGACGCAATGCACATCGCAGCTGAGAGACGTTTGAGGCCGCAACATAAGAGATCGCAACGTGATTTGAAAGTTTTTCATTTGTCAACTTTAGTCTGCAACGCCAACGAAACCTTACATTGGCCATTACCCTGACCATGACCTAATCCGATTGAAGTAGAACGCAGCATTTAAATGCTTTGGTGTAAAATCTGAGAAAACATGATGCTACGTCGTTGCCCACCATGTTTGGAATTTCAGGACGGGTGACAACACGCATGCGCGTGGTGAACCAATGAACGAGCTCAATTCTTACCGCGTTCTTGGTACCGTGTTGTCGGCCTCAGACATGCCTCGCAGTAACAACATACATTATACATAAATAAAAAATAAACTATGATGTGGATAGGCCATCAAAAAGATGGCTACTGTGAGCTAAGTCAACCCGATGTCAGTGTCGAGTCAATTTGTTCCAGTGTCCAAAAGAGAAATGTGACATCTGAACCTGAGACACGTATTGGTAAGTGACTTGGGTTCGTGGCCCTCATGCAGTTCCACAAGTATATTCAATGGCGACAGTTCACAGTCCTGGGCCGCCGCCCAGTGGCGAACTGCCGCACGTGCAACAGGAACAGCGAGGAGAGGGGTGGAGACAGCAAATAAATTCAAGGGAAGAGGATTCAAACGCTCTTCCTGGAAATAGTAGAGAACCCGCCACAACTTCCACCACATGACATTTCTGAAAGAAAATGCGACACTCCTTCCTCCGACGCCGAGCGAGCCCGCATTTCATCCAGTCCGCTGCTCTCCATCCACCACTCGATCGGTGAAATGTCACGATCGCACGTTGCACATCACACGCTCGGACGCGATCCGTCGCCCACCCCTTTTTCTGTGCATTTCCAAACATGCAGCCGAGATCGACAGTGGGCGATTGCGACATCGCCAACTCCAGACCTGCCTTCCCGTAAACGACTCCTTCCTGACCGTAAAAAAACACATGACATCACCAGCGCCAGTTTGGATATGAATGTGGGAAGAACCGATGGAACATCTGCCAGCGGCACAGTGGCACGGAGCTGCTGCAGTGTCCAAACTTATCGGCCGCATTCGTGTAAAGTTAGACATGTGACGCCCAATAATACACGGTATTGGCAGCCGTGTTATACAATCGGACCGAAATGTGTTCGTTTCTGGCGAAAATAAAACGATGGCTTGTATTCTCTCTCTCATGTGGATCGCGTCATTTAAGGTGTAGTACAGGCTAGATGTTGTAGTTCAGGTTGTTTTCAATGGAGTCTCATTGGTTCCCCTGTTACAGTTATTAGGTAACAGAGGCTGTGCCGCCTCACATGTCAGCGTGCATGCCCGCAGATATATCATATCCACGTGCATGCCTGATAAGAGTCATGATATGCATCACGCTTACCCTTTTATCATGTACAATCCGCTGGGGAGGACCCGTGCTGACTGCCAAAACAGTGGAATAGTGGGGAAATCTGCAAAGTAGTCCATCTCCTTCTCAAGCCGCGGATGACGCAGCACCCTAAAATCCCTCTCCCCCCCAAAAAAAGGAAAAACATGAAACCCCATTCAATATCCATAACGCGTTTCGGCGCAAACGTCGCCACTGGGAGCAGGAGCGCTGCATACGCAGATAGATCCAAGCCCGGGGGGGGGGGGGGGGGGGATGTGGACGCGTTCGCCCATGGGCAAGACCTGATTGATAGACTCATCACTGATCTTGCATCTCTGCACAGTCATATCGCCTTTTCCAAACGATTGCACAGCCCCCCCCCCCCCCCGCCCCGAAGTCCATCTGGTAAAACATCGCCAGCTCCTGTTCTGTCGCCTCAACGGCAGCCTGGTTGCAGTGGGCACGGACCCCTCGGATCACCCCGAAGACCCCCGCCGCTGCTGTCCATTTCAGAGGGGAAGGGTCCGCCGCGATGCGAGCAGGCAGTCCTTAAAGAAATTGCGCAGTTTTTATTCCATTGAAACGGAGACTCTTTCCCCTCTGTCCCCGCTGAAAGGCTCTTTCCCTTCCTCCTCCCTCCCTCCCTCCTCTCCCTTTCTCTCCTTCCCTCATGCAGGTTTATTTTCGGTGGAAGAGTCTTGGACATTAACTGCCCCGCCTCCATAGTCACTGCCAAACACACTGTACAACTTGCCCAAATTCCATTATTAACTACTATTCAGCGGAGAACAACTGGACCCCAGGTTCTCCTCTTATAACTATTTGGCACAAGAGTCGAGCTCTCAGTTGGAAGCAGTTACTGTACTAAAGGGGCCAAGAGCCGCTTGACGAATCAAAAGTTGTTACTTGGAGATGTTTGGTAATCTTCTCATTTCCCATGAAACGCAAAAACTAGCGCAGGAGCTCGCTGGGATACGGAATTAACGCACAAGGCGAACCCCTGGAACAGACAATCTGTTGGATTTCAGGGGTGCTCCGAGTGTCATCAGGGGATCCCCACCTGCAGACTGGTTTCATTCAAGTCATTCATGTCCATTAGGAGACATTATTATGTCCAGATGACATTTTCAAACCGAGAGCCTTTCCATAGTAAGCCTGTGTTTTCTCGTCACAGACATTCAATATATGTCCACAACATTCCTACAAAATGTAGGAATTTTCGAAGAGCATGTGTCTGAGCGGATAAACAGATGGAAGACGCTGGCATGCAATGACCTCAAGAAATGAATGTTTCTGCGGACTGGGAGCTACCGAAGATCATGGCTCTATACTAAGGACATCCACTGTTGGAAAACCGTCACCACCTAGGATAAAATTATATCCATTACAAATCTGTGTGATTATAGCAGCCATTTGGAGACACCACAGAACTCTGGATACTGTATTTCTGTACTGAAATACGCAAATCTGACGTATTCGAGGGGAAGGCTAATTAATGCCACAACACAAATACATCTAAAACATTTCCACACCACATTTACATTGTAGTTCATTTCAGCTGGGAATTTTATCCATAAAATAACACCTTCCAAGTCTGATATTTCTGTTACAACCAGGCCTGAGAACTAGCCAATTTGAATTTAAATTCAGTATGTTGCTGTGAGTGGCCCCCTCCATCTCCCACCCAACTGGAGACCACCAGAGACACACACAGACCTGGGCCTGATAAAGAGGCTCTTAAACCCTGAGGAAGTCTGTGTTCAGTCTTTCAGGGGGGACAATCCTTCAGTCTGAATACAACCTTGAACTCCGCCGCCCCTCCCTCTGGTTCCCCTCTCTCATTACTGGACCATTCTTCCTCCCGGCTCACTTTCTGCAGGGTCCTTCTCTTGTTTTTCTCTCCCTCCCTTTCAGGAGTTTGGGCTGAGTCCTCTCCAGTGGGGAAGTCCAGGCCTTCTCTCTCACAATGCTGACCGACGCCAAACGTCTTGTCTGCGAAGCTTCATTAGAATTCATTTTTGTATAGGTTCATTTCTGCTTCAGTCGCTCCCCCCCTCTGTCCTATTTTTCTGCTTGGGGAAACACATATTAGCATTAAAATATCCTTTACCTCAATTTGATTAACTGCACTGTTTGCAGGTGTGTTCTTACTGAGGGAAAATGTGTATATCTGATGGTGCCAAACTTGGACTAAATCAAATTTTCATGGTTATTCTTTGCTTTTAAAGATGTGAAACCACTGGTTACTTGGCTACCTGGTAAATCTGTGCAAACTTCATAAAAATACATTTGGAAATTGCTAATTTACAAGAATTTAGAGCATTTTTGCACATTTCATATTCATATCACCGGGCAGTCGACAACTCAGGTGCTATTTCAGTTGTTATTACAAAATAGATGACATTGCATAACAGCTCATCAGATGACCAAGGAATTCAATGGGCACCACAGACACATTACCAGACAGACACTTGAACCAGAAGTTACAAGGAAGCAAGTTTCCAGTAAAAGTCAACACTTCACAGTTGGAAACTATTCCCAGTGTATGTTTGAGCAGGACAAAAGGGGGTCAGCATGGAAAGACTGATGCAGGGCTGTGGAGGGGAGTGGATAATCGGTCAGCTCACAGCAGAGAACAGAGACGAAAAGGAAAGGGAAGAGAGAAAGAACTTACCGTAATCGTGTCAGGTCAACTTCAAAGCGTCACAGAGTGACCATTTATTGCTAAACCCCAGGTGTGCTAACCAGCTCGACAGAAAGTAATAGACTTGAGAAGTAACAGAATGTTGAACATTTTAATATGTATAAAAAGTATTAAACAACAAAAAGCAAAGGGTACTATGTGTGGGTGTGTATGCATTTAGCTGTCCAGACTCATGAGAAGAGCGGTCCCTCTCTTGATCCAGTGGTCGGGGGTAGCAGCTCCGGATTTGAGCTTCACGTCGATCACAAAAGATGCTCGTCCAGCGCCGCCCGAACGCACGGGGAAGTAGTAACACGGACACAGGTACATAACTGCACTCACACGGACAAGAGACAGAGGAACCGAGGTCAGACAGTGGAACCACAGGGCGAAAAACAAAACAAGGAGAGGAAGATGGAAACACAGTCAGAGTAATTGTCCCAAACAACTCACTCTTGCCCATCTTCTTGCGGTTCTCCACAGGTTTGAAGTGGATGGTAGGGATGGGACAGGACATCTGCATGGGTTCAGCTTCCACCAGACAGGAGTTCTTCTTGTCCCAACCTGCCCCCTCCAGGTACAAACCTCGCACAAACACTCCATCCTTGAGGGGAGAGAGAGAGGTAGGGAGGAGAAGGGATCAACAGAGAAACAAGCAAGAGGACATATGAACACTTGTTCGGCAGTGACATTTTGCATACAGCTTTGAAAAAAATCTGTTTATGAAAAACAGCCATGCCAATTAGGTAATGCAACTGAGAGGGGAAATGAGAGATGGGGGGTGGAGAACAAGAGACAAGGGGAGGGCTGCAGGAGAAAAGAAGGAAGGAGTAGAGAGTGAAGAGGCCAAGATGAAGATAGAGGAGAGAGGGTCAAGGGAAGGAAACGGGAGGAAAACAGAAGCAGCCCAGAAATGAGAAAAGAATGGGAAGCAGGAGGTCGTGAGGGAATGAATGGAAGAGAAGGGGCAAAAACTGCCAAAGGGAAAGATGATGGAGAGAATAGAAAGAAAAAGGGAGGGCATAGAAGAAAAGGCAAATAAGGAAAGAAAAGTTCAGACAACGTAAACAAAACAATAATATTAAGCCAGTGAGAAGTAAAAGGTTACAGTGACTGAAATTCTGGAGTGGGAGCAACATACAGATGAAAACATTCTACCCCACTGTCAACAATTGAACTGTAAAACTTCTCTGTATGAAATTAAAATGTGTGAGCAGATTTGTGGGATGGGAAGCGAAGAGGCAAAAAAAATGTTTTTCAGGAAAAACCGCACTGTCAACATATAAGTAGAAATGAAAAATTAGATGGAAAGTGGCGATGAGGCTGAAATGATTTAGAAAAAGTGGCGTGATGGCAGGCTCATGGAAACCTTTATGGAAATGTGTGTGTGCAGGGGAGTCACCTTGGGCGGGTGGAGGAGGTTGCTGTCATCTACAGTGGATACTATATTCTCCCAGGACAGTGTGTCCACTGATATCTGCAAAAACAGTTACATGGAAAGTTAACTGTTTACAGTAACTGGTCCTGATGTCAATCAAGAAGATCTCCATTCATTAGAATACAGCCATATTAGAACAGTTTTATGAATACACATCTGTTGGATTAACTGCTCGTGTTAAGTGTGGTGGTTGTGGGCTGTGAGATGGTGAGAGGCAAAGATTAATGTATGGACTCAGAGGAGTCAGGGAAACCAGTGTTGAGCACAGAGAGGGACTTCAGTGTATGTCTGAAAATGACTGCGTGTGCATCAGCAAGTCTTTCCCAGGCTGTTTTTATTTGTGTATTATATATGCTGTGTACAATAAACAGAAAACACATGAACTATTCATTAACTGATTGAATTGAACACTGAATTGAAGATGTTGTCTGGCAAAACTATTGTAGTTTTGATTTTGTTCCTTTTTTCAGTTTAATCTCCAATTGTAAAATCACAAAGTTAACTGGATTAGGCTTGCGAAAAACCTTTATAATGCGAATTGCATAATTTCAGAAATATACAATCACAAGCAAGACAATACAAGCAGTGTAACCTAATGTGAATGTGAATGTGGTTGTGCCAAATCTCACCTTATGTTGCCGAGCATAAGACTGCAGCACGGCGGTCAGGAAACCGTTGGGAAAGGTGAAGCCGGATAGCCAGAACAAGTTGGGGGGCTGTGCCATCTCTGTCCAGCGTGCAAACTGAACCACCCGCTGGCAAAGATCCCTGGTCCACGCTGCCAAGGGCTTCAGTGAGGGGTATGTCTAGTGGACAGAGAGAGAGTAGGAGTGAGAGACACAGACATGGCAAATCTAGTCATTTCATGCTTCCAGCTGTTGGCAGCTCCACAAAACAGGAAAAAGAAGCTCAGTACAATACAGTAGAACTGTTGTCTTTACAACACACATTAAGCAACGCAGAAGTGGTGTGTGGAGGAATTGTGAAGACATTTTTAAGATGTGAACCTAGTTATGTCAAGATTTTGACATGACAGCCTTTGCTTCCTTTGGTTGATTTTGATAATGCTTAAGGAACAAACGCGATTAGAAGAGAACCACAGGAATCTACAAATAATCTACCGTTACATATCACAATCATGCTGAAGGTAAGTATTTTCACTGTACGGGAATTCACTTTATCAAGAAATAAGTTAACCATGTGGTCTTAAATACATAAAAGCAAGATCACTCACAGAGCGCTAACCTCCACCAAGGCTAAGTAGTTTTGGTGAAGAATCCCTCATAAAGATTCCTGGATCCCGATGTGAATCCCTCCCAAAACCTGTTACCATGAGTGAAATCTATCTTTCATAAAATGTTCATGCAAATCCATCCATAACTTTTTGAGTAATCCTGCTAACTAACTAACTAAACAACAAACTAACAAACAAACAAACAAACCAAACTAATCATATAACATCTTTGTTGGAGATAGAAATGCAGAACTGCAGTTTCCCCACAACTAATAAATCTAAACAGTGCAAGACAGAACATCTTCATCTGTATACGGCCTGGTAGGTGGCTTTACATCGGAACTTTTGACGACTGTGAGCTGGTCCACAGCAGGAGTGGACAAATTGGGCCTCAGGTCCCTGGAATGCTTGTTTGTGCAGATCTGGCAGGCTTTGAGTTTTTTACTTTTCACATCTTACTTTTGCTTAGAGAGACTTTTGATCATTTGTTTCCATCTGCCGAAGTCACAAGACACAAGCTAAATGGGTGCACAGCCTGGGCTGGGGGCCTGGAGATGCACTGACTGTATATATAACTTTTATTATATTTTTATTTTGGAATGTGCACACAAATATGTGGACTAGGGGGATGGAAACCCAGGAGGGAATCCACCTTAAACAGAGATACTATGTCTGCATACTGAGACATGTGCATAACCTGTATATATTCACATAACCAATATGCACATTTATTCCAAATCTTTTATGTGCACACATTCTACACACCTTGTAAACACACACAAACAACAAGAGCCTTGTGAAGAAACCAGATACAAAATGGCCGGAGACAGAGAGACATTCAGGCCAAAATTAAAGCCATGAGTCGGTGAGCTCAGAACTAATGACAGGCTGCCATGCCAAGGAGGGGCGGGGAAGAGAGGGATGCAGGGATGGATGGATAAATAAGGAGGGCAGGGAGCCTATGAGGGCCTGTTGTTGCTGCTTGGAACAGATGTGGCATGAAGAGATAGAGGGAGAAAGAAGAGAGACGACCGGCGAGAGCAGCAGATGGGAGATGCACAAGGAATGAGAATGATGAGAATGAGAAACCAAAGTACACAAAAAGAGAAACAGAGACAGAAAGACATAGGGAATGAGAAAAGGCAGAGAGACAGATGAGAGCCAGAAATAGATAGAAATACAAAAAAAAGAAAGGCAGAGTCACGCTCACACACACACACACACACACACACACACACACACACACACACACACACACACACACACACACACACACACACACACACACACACACACAGTACATCCAGCAGTAATAAGCCCCTGGTCAGAGCACAATGAGCTCAGGGTGTTTTGAGGAAAGTGGAACAGACCTTCGAAGCTTTACTTTGCCTATTACACTGCAATCGGGCCACAGACACAGGCTTTGTTCAGCCACCGAGGGCCAAGGTATGCTCCACCTGATGAGCAGCTACTCACAAACACATGCACGTGCACAAACTCAAACATGCACACACATATGCTTATATGCTTTCATGTCTGTAATGAGGACAGAATGAGGCATTCAAGATAAAAACTAAATACCCTAAATGACTCCTGCTCAATGGGGAGACACACACACGCACTTGAACAGCAGCCAGAATCTTTTCTAGCCCCTTGACCCGAGCTGACAGCACCCTGTGTTCTCTCTCCACTGTAAAGAGAGGTCCAGTGATAATGAAGCCAGAATGGAGCATTTGGACAGAATGACAGCTGGAACGCTACCAGAGCCCCATCACTGTGTGTGTGTGTGTGTGTGTGTGTGTGTGTGGTTGGACACAGACAGAGGAGAACAATAGATGTGTGTCTGTGCAGCCAGACAGAGTGATGGATAAATACACCTTTAATAACTGACCAGTGAGTCAGTATAGAGACAGGCCTGCAGCTGCTGGACTGGCTGTAGACAGCAGAATGTATTAGTGATGATCAGAACACAATCACAAAGATCAATACACAAGACTCCTGAGTGTAAATCAGGGTGGTCTCTGTTAAATCTGTCATACCTGTTGTAAACACAACAACTAGGATGAAAATGTACTCAGAGTTAGTGATGGTAATGTAAAGATTGCTGTTTGTCTGCACTGAAACAATATCTGTGACCAGAAGGAAATACTTGGACAATACTTGATTGTACAGTAAAGTGCAGCCAAGTCAATACAGGCTACCTTTGTTTTGTTGTTTACCTTGGCTATTGTCATACATTTAAATCCTTTATCAAAGCGTTCTTTTTCAAAAATGCAATCCTTACTCAGCATTGTCTTATTGTCTTATTTCAGTGCACTCCATTTCCAAAGAGTGTCCTCCCACTTCATGAAAGTGAGATAAAAAGGACGGCAGCAGGTTTCACTTCTCATGCTGCATGTGCATCACATATTGAAAGTTTTTATGTACATTTTTTATGTATCATAACAAGTGGGAAGTTGACAACGCCACAACCAGCAGAGAAAATGAAATGAAGGAACGCAACATATTTTTGCGCCTCAAAAGATCGCGTGCTGAAGTAGAATTGAAGAACACTATTGGTTATTGTGGGTGATCTGTGTGTGTGTGTGTCTGGCACCTTCTCCCACAGCGGTGGTACACGGGCGTCATAGATGCAGTTGAAGGTCTCCTCCAAGCTGGGTGACATCACCACTAAGCCTTTGATCCCTTTCTCCAGCTCCAGCAGAGACGCACTGACACACAAACACACAGTTGCAGCACGTTACCCCCTTTTACTGTAAGTGTTTAGTCATCACTGCTTCCTCACCTGGGTAATTGTACAACTGTAGCGTATTCATTTCATGCGAGATCCAACTCAAGCACAATCATTTGGCTGCTGGGATATTTCAACTAAGTTTAACTTTTCTCCCTGTTGTTGTGCCGCTTGTTGCTGAGTTACAACTTGGAGGATGCTAGTGCCGGATTGTTATCTCTCTCATATGTATGTATCGCTTAATTAAACTGGTACAATGCACAGAAATAAGCAGAGTTCATACATGATGGTGTCCAGCAGCGAGTTGTATCTCTGGACCTCTTGCAGCAGGACCACATTAAGAGGCGAAGGGTTGTCCTGGAGGAGGGACTTTGTGCCCTCGTAGTCAATCAATGCTGGAATCTTCACACGGACGTCTGCCAACAGCTCTAATACCTGGAAGCACCAATTGAACGTTGTACAAAAGCAGATGAGATACTGTTAACTTACAAAGGCGAGTCCCTTTGGCTTTGGCAGGGAAGAAACTGCAGAGACAGTCAGATCACGGAGCTGCATAAAATCAGAGCTCAGGCTAAAGGCTCGTGATGGTAATTCTTCTGACAGACCCATACCACCACAAGAAACACTATAAATAAACTGGATGATGACATTACATTACTGACAGTCAGTATCATAACACTTACTCCTATTTGTTGGCACTATCATACTACCAGAACACGTAAAGCATTTTACAACACAGTGAAAAGTACTGCCATAGTCAAACAACAGTCAAGCAAACAACAGAAACACAGAAATGGCAGATGGTGCCAGAGGAACACAAGATGATGCTCCTTTTACCTTCTAAAACAAATTTTTCTTGACCTCAGAGGCTATAAGCTATAGACACATCTTAAACTGAATGTAAAACATTTTAATAGGTGATTACAAATACATTGGCATCTGAGTGCGATGTTCTTGCATGACTTTCATGTTCGGTTTGATACAATTATAGTTTTGTGGTACATTAATAAGCATTCTTTGTATTGGGCTAACAGAGTCTCTCCATGTGCCAGGCCAAAGGCCCATCTGCTTTTCAGCAAATGGTGACTGGATATATAAATACTCTTATTATCCAGATTGGTGGACTTGATAAGGTATGGAGAACTGATCACATGATTTCCCAAGCTTGTAGAATCACAAGGTTCTCCTCACGGCTTGTTATACAGTACTGTACGGAGTTGACAGCCCCTTTCCAAAAAAAAAATCCATTTAACGTGAACTTTTAGTTTGTCCCACCTACTAACATGGAGGAGGCGGGTTTACGAACTTATACTGCAGTCCGTCACCAGGGGGCGATCCAAATAATTTGGCTTCACTTTTGGGAGCTGTCATGTCATTCATCTTTATATACAGTCTATATACTCTACTAGTCATTTTGACCCTCCCCTTCTCCGACCTTGTCTCCCGCTCACCTTATCCTCTCTACTCGGCCTAGCCCCCGCAGCGGAGGGGCTGGTGACCTGGGGCTGCAGGGAGAGCAGGGTGTCGAACAGCAATCTGGTCTCAGCGATCTGACTAGCAATGTCGGCATTAGGGTGCTGGCCAAACACCTCAGGGTGCTCTGCGGGAGGCATCATGCCAATAAACTCCTTGAATGAGGACTGGGGTCCATCACGGGGGATGTAGTAGTTGGCTAAGGAGGACAACCTGACAGAGAAAGGTGGTGACGACGAACAAGGTCAGTGATGTTAAATGGTATTTAAAGACGGTGGTACAGGAAAAGTGTGTGTGTGTGTGTGTGTGGGGGGGGGGGGGGGGGGGGGGGGGGGGGGGGGGGGGGGGTGTGTGTAATCTGCCTGTTCTGGATATGGAAGCTGAGCAATATAAAACCCTCAGACTATAAATGACAAGCTCATGTTTTTATGTAAGCACCAGGGGCAGCGGCAGGAAGTGATATTCACTCACTGTCACTCACCACAACCAGTCTCTCTGCATGACAGTAATGATAGAATAAATATACATTTATGTATCGTCCTCTTTTATGGTCTTTGTTTTATTTGAGCTGATGCACTCAATGTTTTTTTCCATAAAGTGGTTGATGTGAAATTAACTGTGCAAGTAATAAGACAAAAAAAAAAAACCCAGCTGAGGGCTCTTGTCAGTCATTTAGTACCACAATGTGCCTGCATTTCATACACTGTAATAATCCGATTGTCCACTTGGTAGTGCTGGTACTCTGTGAATTTAAGGCGCTTTAACAGGGAGTTGAAGTGGCCTGTTGCATCTTTGTGCAGTCACATCTGTTATTTTTTGAAGATTAAAATATCTAAATGTCTTGTGAGCATCCGCAGAACTTACTGATCTTTCTTTTGTTGAAACTTTGACATTTTTAGCAACATCCGTTTGAATTACATTTATTTTCGTAGCAAAAACAAATGTGTTTGTGTGTGTGTGTGTGTGTGTTTGTTGCGTTACGGTGTCTCACTTGAAGAAGGGCTGGGTGACCGCAGCCTCGCAGAAGTAGTCATTGATGTATGTGGTTAGAAGACGTCTGTCCCAGTCATCTGTCACATGACCTCCATAGTTGACCCCAGCAATGAGGTACCTCAGTGCATCCCAGGGAATCTCCTCGTACTCGTCCAGGTAGCGACTGAGCAGATTCTCACTCACCTGGGGGAGCATGAAGAAGATGATTTGAACAGACTGACTTTGAAATGCAAGTCAACACGCTGAGGACAGGTGAAATGGTTCTTCTCAAGGGAGTCGACAGAAACAGTAAAGACAGTGGAGTGATATTTTAACAAAGGCCTTAAGTACTGTTTAGTCTCATGCCCTTCAACTAGATCATCATTATCCATCAGTCTCATCGGCCTTTACTCTGACACAGTACAAAATGGCCTTTCTGCCTGATTTAAGTCTTTATCTGTGGTTTAAAGTAGATTACTGACAAGGCAAAATCCTCCTCATCCACTCAGTCACCAACACAATTACAACCGCATCACGATCATCTCCACTGCATCATTCATTCGTTTTCAGCATCTGTCAGGGTATCACATGAGGGCCTGACCTCAAAGTCGGAATCGTTGAAGCCATAAACAATGTTCCAGCCCAGCTGTAGGAACTTCTTCCTTTCCAGCAGGATGCTGTGAAAGAAGCAGAGGGAGAAGAGGAGCTTCCGGTAGAAGATGGGTCTTGAACAGCGGTTGAACTGAGCCTCCGTCACAAGCTGGTACAGACGCTTCATGTTGGATTTCACACCCTGAGGACAGTGGGCAGAGTCAACACAAGAAGTATTTTCTGTAACTAAGCGACCGACTGCAGAGTAGACAATCTGCTCCCTGTTTGCACTCGTACACACATGCTCAATGTATGTGAACGGCCATGTGACATACATTTTCAGGTATGTTATTATGGACAGAGGTTACTCCTCGCTTGACTGTACATTTTATTTTTAAAATGACAGCGTAGTAGAATGGTCGTAGCCTTAAGTATAGGAATTACATTACCTTTGGTGGTTCAGTGGTCATCTTGATCCCACCTTGCAGGATGGTAATGGGAAATTCGGGGTGTGGCGAAGAGCTGAGCCAGAGTCGGAAGTTGGGGTGGGGCTCCTGCACTTGTAGCTGCTCCACCAGCTTGTCCAGCTCAGGCATCCATGAGAGAGAGAGGTGGCAGTTGGCAAGGAATACCCAGTGACCTGGGGAGAGAGTTCTTGAGATAAGCGGGCATAATGCTAATGCATAATGTTTTTCATGTCATGTTTAGCTGTATATGTGTGTCCGGGCAATTTTGGGGTGACCCAAAGAATGAAAAAATGAATAGAAGGCATACTTCAAGCACTTCAGGCACACTATCCAGAACAAACAGTTGTGGGGGAAAAAACTAACACTAAGCAAAAACTAAATTAATCTGAGACAGAGGAGCAGGAATATGAACGGAGCAATTTATTTTGTACCATTTTTGACGCCCTCTTCAATCATGCTCTTTGCGATGGGGGCCTGTCCCTGGCCAAGAGAGAGAGCGTGGAAGTTCTTGCTCATACCAGAGTCTTCGGCCAGATGCAGCAGGGCTCCAGTGGGGTCCACCCCAGGAGACAAAACAAAGATCAGAGGACTCCTGCAGGTGGATTCCTCCACAACCTGAGCCGAGGACAGAGAGAAGAGTTGGCAACAAAAGGAGAAAGAAAGTGAGAATGGGTGAGCCAACACGGTGTCACTCACTTGACACCAAACAAAAACTCTGTGATGTGTTTTTGAGAGATTACAAGATGTCAAATGAACCCTATTTACATCAATGATGCATGAATCACATAACTCACTCACGTCATTCAAATTCAAAGCCTGCAAACTAATACTCAAGGCAACAGAAACAACAGGGGTTAAATTGACAAGAGCCGACACTCACAGCCTTCATGTCGAGAACCGGCGGCTCCACAAAGCGAGAGCCGAGGTTGTTAACGATGAAGTGGGTGACACCCAAGGAGACGCGGTCCTGACGCAGGGAGCGCACGACCAACATTTTCTGGAGTTCATTACAGTTATTCTCCCAATCACCTAAAAAAAAAAAATACAGAGAAGAAAGGAAGGGGTGAAGGACAGCATAGGAAAAAGAAAAGAGTTGTGAACAAAGGATATAATGAATGATGAAAAAAGCAAAAGAAGACAAATACGAACAAACACCTCTTTGTCTCCGGTGAACCAACCATTATTAGATAATCAGTTGTTAAATATAGCAGAGGAGAAGATATGTTTATTATGAACAGGGTACAGTATACTGCATACACCCATAGCATTAAAATGTACTAATGTCTCGAACACCAACAAGCCCTGCCTTTTGGCAGATTATACGTCAGCAGGATTTTTCCAAGTAGAGAGAATATTCTTCAAAAGCAAATGAAAAAGCAAAATAAAAATGAAGACCTCCCCCTTACATATACAGACCTGGTAATGTGGCATTCTCTGGCTCAGCACTGGTGAACCAAAGGTTCCACTCTCGGGGGTACTGTTCAAAGGAAACCATCAGGCCATGGAAGTTGGGCAGCTTATCAAGCTCTGTGATGTTGTCCCAGCTGGAGTCTGCCAGCCAACTGGTACAGGGGTTGTCCATCTGTTCCTCCTTATCAAGTACCTAAAAACACACAGCAGTTTTTTCGGTCGTCAAACCATCCGTCCATCAGCGGATCAATACATAACACACCAATACGTTACTGGAATGTCTTGAATTGTGTTTGAAAATAAAATGTTTGTTGGGTCGGAGTACGCAACATCAGATGAGACAAAGACAGGATGTTTGTGTGTGTGTGTGTGTGTGTGTGTTCTGTGTTTTCTTACGAGTCCTCCTCGGAGGAAGAAACTGTACTCATCCATGTTGAGTTTCCCAGTCACCTCCAGGATTTTGGCACACATCTGGAAGCTGAAGAGAAGCTTGTGGACCTCGAACAGACCACGACATGCGTACCTGGAGAGGATAACACACGGAGATGGTTAGGCACGCGGAATAATACAGCCCACAGACATAGTGAAAGACTAATAATTTCAACTGATATGTGAACTGATTAGTTATAGTTTCAACAACTTTATCAAAGACACAATTGCAACAAACAAAATTTTGAGTTTAAGTTCGTCACTTAGTAAATGACTGGAAGGACTCCAGCTCTATTACACATCACAGTGCTACATCTTTAGCTTACACAGCTTATTGGTACATCACTGACTGAAAAGGGCCTCTCTTGCTGACCTGTACACTGCGTATGTGTGGTAGTCATTGAGGTTGGTGATCCTCTCCTCCAGCTTGTGACTGCGCTTGCTCTTCTCTATGCTGTGGTTGAAGAGGTTAATGTAGGCATCCAGTGAGAACTGGTACATGGGGTCAATGAGGCCCATGTTGTTTAGGATGAAGAAGAGAATGGAGGCTCGCTCGGCACATGGACGGTAGCCCTGTTAAGAGAGAGTACATCAAGTGTGAACAAACTGACATGCAAATGCACAGGGAAAACCAGAGTTAAAATTTTGATTTATTTATCCATTGATCTGACATCTGACCTCTCTAGCAGAGTCAATCTTGATTTCGGTATGTTCACTGCTCTCCAGCTGCTCCGAAACATCAGTGGACGTCACTTTGGATGTCTGCAGCGTGTTCACCAGCTGCACATCGTCCAACAGGGAGCCAGTTGCATCATTCAGCAGCCTGGTCAAGTTGAAACATGTAAATACGACACAAAAAAAAAACAAGACTGCGTAGATAACTCCAACAAACACTGCCAGTGAAAAAAATATTGTAAACTCAAAAGCCTAAGGGCTAGGTATTGTAATAATTAATGTTTAAAAAGAAAACCACAAGATACATTAAAGTTGTGAGTATGCTTTGAGAACTTCCTGACAAGAGAACATGATTTGCTTTAAAAGACAAACCGTTGGAGAAGAAAGACAAGATGAAAACACCAGCTCAGATGTTCTGTGCTGTTGACAAGTCATTACTACTATTTCATTATTTATTATTCCTGTTTCTGAGACATAATCGGATCACTGCAGAAGTACAGCTGCTGTTTAATCTGGTTGCGGTGGTGCTACTGGGTGGCTGTTAAGTGACTTACAGAACAGATTCATATGTACAACTCGTGGTCTCTGAAGTTCTACTGTAAAGTTGCTAGATGGGATTTTATGGTAAATAGGATGTTGTTAAGTGGTCCCTCTGTCAATTCCTGTTGCTACCTAGATGCAAATTTCTACTACTTGACAAGTAAACCATTAGTTACTAAAACGACTAAAATAATTCTTTATTGTTTTGGGCCTTCAACTAATAAATACCTTTAATCACTGGTTCTGAGGGAGATAGGTCTTGCTGCAATGTTTTTACAACTACAACTATTACAGCTGGTAGTACTGTACTACCACTATTATTACTTATAGACTGTATATTTAACCTAAACTTCATGTGTATGCATGTATTAAAGAAAAAGTGTCCTAAACAGTCAGCCAAACAACCTGAGGATCTCATCTTCCAGTTCCTGCAGTTTTGTCTTGCCAGCGGCAATGCTGATCACCAAAGAGTCCTTCTGTTCTTCGAGCTCTGGACGCTCCTTACGCACCACTGTCCCCAACAGTTGCGCTTCCAGTCCCTGCAATCACACACACACACACACACACACACACACATTAAAAATCCCATCCATATAAACTTTTGGCCAGCATCACATTCTTTCAGCTGCCACACCTATGAGGATATACACACAAGTAGAGAGGTAAACAATAGTAAAACAGAGCCACACACCTGTTCCTTGACAGCGAAGTTGACTATGGTGGTCTTTGCAGAAATCTCTGGCGTGTAGTGGGGGTTAGACAGCTTGGTGGTGATGTAAAAACGGAACTCTGGACAGTACTCCACCTCCTTATCACCCAGCTTCAACATCAGCCTGCCGCCTGGTAAAAGCCCAATTAACTGTATGCAACACTAAACACTGATATTTATCTGAAAAGTGTCTTCAGAAAATCCCGAACAGCTGGTATGTTGTTGTGTGAATGTGCATGCGCGTGTCTCACCTATTCGCGTCAGAGACTTGTTGAGGATCGGATTGAGAGATGGTTCCAACTCCTCCTGTACGTTCTGCAGCAGAACAGGGTGCCCAAACTGGATGGCACTCTCCAGCACGCGCAGGTAGTCTGGCATTTGGAAGTCTATCATTTTCAGACCCTGCACATATGCACACAGAGGACAGTGAGAGCAATTAGTTACATATACTTCTGATGTAATCAGTTAGTCAGTATATAAAGAGCTCTTTGATAAGAGAGACCTGAGTACAGCTGGAGAAATAGAACAAGAGATAAGACACAACCAAAAAAAACACAGCTTGTCACATTCAAGCACATACCATGAGGAACAATCACCGGCATATCTAAAAATGTTCTAAGTTTAAATTCATCCAATGAGATGAAACTTTGATGTGTCAGTATCATTTACCCCATTTATATTGTGCGAAGCACTGCAAGGCAGTTTTCACAAGTTCAGCATTTATCATGGGAAATATAAATTCAGCCAGTCCTGGAATCATGTCTCAAGAAGTGATATAATGAGGTGCCTGAAGTCGGAGACATTTATAAATAAAAAGTGTGTAGTTCTATTCTTGCTTCTGGTGCACCATCCCTTATTTTTTAATATATATTACACAGTGATGAGTACCACATCATGCATCATGTAAGGTCGAATGAGCAGCGTGAAAGTACAGGACAGTGTGGCAACACAGTTTCATAATGATCAAAAAATGTTTCTACACTTCTCATCTGATATCCAGACAAACTTTAAATATGACCAAAACACATCTAAAGGTCTGTTAGGAAAAAGTTTGGTGAAAGATGATTGGAGGAAAGACAGAGAAGTTTTTTTCATGTTAATTTGTAAAAGTTTCTGGGAAAACTTTGTGTGGAATCACAAATTGATTATAAATTTAATGTATTTCGTTGGGCCATTTCCAACAAGTAGATTGCCGAATGAAAACCTTTCCAGTGATTTACTCAACAAATATATCATATATGTATATATATATATATATATATATATATATATATATATATATATATATATATATACCTCTGGATAGACATTCATATTAAATATTTAAAGTTGAGGTAGCAACTTTCCTAATGCGTGTGGTGGCGTAGCATCACCTGTGCTGCTGTTTCAGACAACTGTATTTACTACAACTACTTTTTAAAAATTTTTATTTTTCATTATCATCAGTGGCATTAAATGGGAAGCAACGTGTGAAACTGTGAATAGTTTTAATTGATTCATTTGTAAAATCCTACCGCATTCCCTGTCTGAAGTCAAACTTTCTACCAGTAAATACCCCAAAAGTTGAATTTAAAAAATCAAGATTGGCTGAGCCAAGACTTACCCTTTTCATCTCCATATTCTTGATCCACTTCAGAGCTTGGCCTTGAGGGTCAACCATCAGTGGCCATCTTGAGAGAAGGGAAATAAATACAACTTGCATTTACAGTATGAAAACCATTTTCATACATTTCATACAGTGAACACAACCATATCCAAAATGTGCAAATCCCAAACCATTTAACGTACTATCCTTACTACATCTAGTCCGGAAAGAAGTACAGACTCCTCAGTTATTAAACCATTTGATTAAAAAATTGGTATACTGACCTGTTTCCGCGGGTAACGATAACTCCATTCTCAGTAGAGAATGCGTCCGAGGGCAGCCCCTGAATGTTCCAGTCCCTCACTGCCGTGGGTTTGGACAGAAAAGTCGCAAAACTGAACCCTGGTGTGCACAGGATTTCTGCGCCCTGCACCTGAGCAGAGGGCAAATCCAGCGATAGAGAGAGAGGAAAAAGTGGAATTTAAAAAATGGGATGTGTTTCATGACTAGCTGGAAACAGCAGAGGGAGTACAAGTACATGCCAGGCTTTGCCTCACCTCCTTCATCCAGATGGAAAGCAGCTCATCTCTGTAGTTAGAGAGGAAGGGTCCCATGTAGGATAGGAAAGACGCTGCGAGCAAACAGTCTCCTACAAGGTATCCCATGTTCTCCTCAAGACCCTGAAGCACACACACACACACACACACATACATTGGTAAAATGTGTGTGTGATTTATGACTGATGTAATGATCTGTTTTTATTTTTTTAAGTCCTTACAAAGTTTCAAAGGACCAATTTTTGGACCTGAAAAGGAGGTTTATTACTGCTGTGTATAAGTCTGTGTGTGTGTGTGTGTGTGCGCGCGCAGGGCCTACAGCAACTCTCTCTTCCCAGCGAACCCGTTCTCCAGCAAGTCCAGTCACCAGTTTGTCAGCTCGATCCAGTTTGACCTCCATCTCCTCTGATTTCTTCCTCAAACTCTCCTTCATGTCCAGCTTCTCACCGTGTGACCTTTTCAGTTCGTCTAGCTTCTCTGCCACCTGCTCTCACACACACACACACGCATGCTCACACAATTATATTGGCCCTGTTGTACATAAATTGGACTTACAGTAATGGCTGAGGCATTTGTACATGAATATAGTATATACTGTAGTATATGAACCAGGCTAACGTCTCGACATCTGTCAGACTGGCTGCCAGGGGCCCTGAGGTCCATACCTCTCGTAGTTTGTTCTGGGCCTCAGCCAGCGCAGCTTGTTTCTCCGCCAGCTGGGACATGGCAGCGTTCAGTTGGGCCCGCTTCGGCTCCACCACCCTGAAGATACGTCCATACTCCTGGAGAAACAGTGACCACATCCATGGATTTAGTTTTGCATCCTATTTTCCTGTTCATATTTTCATTCAACAAAATTAGCATGCATTAAATACTAACTATCAAAAAAATTATTAATTAGAAAAACATTATGTATGCATGTGGGTTCATGGTGTCTATTTATAGCAGCAGGTGTGTAGGTGTGTGTGTGTGTGTGTGTGTGTGTGTGTGTGTGTGTGACCCTGACACCCTCTTACCTCCATGGCTCTCACCCACATGCAGAGGGACTTGGCAGCCAGTGACACTTTGCCGATGATCTCTGGCCGGAAGTCTACGTGTCTGCAGTACTGACCGATCTTCTTCAACACACGGTCCGGTATATTGTCCTTGTCGAAGTTAACTAATGTTTTGATGAAGTTGGACTCACCTGCCAGGAAACATTTCAAGTTCTCACAGGTCAGAAAAACATAAAAATCACATTGGTTGTGCCCAAATCTGAGGGGAGGTCTAATAAAATATCTGAAATCCCCTTATTCAAAGTTTTGGAGCAGTTCAGTTGTCCCAGTTATTCTGTTTCTTTGACAAACTTGAAATCTGCACTGTTGCCATCTCTCACCCAGCTGTCTCTTGGCCTCTGCCCAGGTAGGCTCCTTGCCCTGAAGGGTCATGACAGCCGTCATGACTGTCTCCACCAATGCTGGGGGGCAGCCATATGACTTGATCTCCGTCATGTCCTTCTTATTCAGAGACTCCAGAGCCTAGAAATGAATGAGAGAAAGTGAGGAGGTAAAAAGACAAGGGATATTGCTCGCTGGGTCATGTTTCAATTAAATTTTAAAACAATCAACATGACAAAATGATCATAAAATGGTCATCAGGACATGTACCTTCATAGCCTCCTCCAGGGCAGGCAGGGCCTCGTCCAGGTCTCTCTGAGCATTCTCAGCCAAGGCTTTACACTGTAACTCTTCAGCTCCAATTTTCTCACTGTGGGCACTTACCGCCTCAACACAAACACACACACACACACACACATAAACCAATGTGTTCCTGGCGATCATATGCCTTTTCCAAACATAATTCACCAAATGACTGGGTAATTCAGGTGGAATCTACCCATGTTAATACCTTAAAAAAACCAATTTAATTTACCTTCTTCTGCTTGTCAGCCTCTCTTGTCTGCTGCAAAATGACGGACAGGTACTCGTCACACTGTTTCTGGAACTCTGCCACCTGCTTCTTGGCCTCCTCCAGCTCCAGAGACATGCCCTCCACCTTCTCGCGGGTGTCGCTGATCTTGAAAAGGCCGTTGCGCAGCTTGCTCACCTGCTCCCCCAACTCACTGCGTTTCTCTGCCAACAGCCTGGATGGATGGACGGACGCACACACACACACGCACACACACTAGCTTTATGCTCCTGCTTGTTCGGGTTTAACTTAAACAGAATAACACCCAGAGAAACACACTCTTGCACCACATGTATATGTATTTATGTACACATGTTTTTTGCCCCACCAAAGCAAAGATGAAGCACTCGAAGGTAGTGTGAAAAGAGATGATAAAAGGAGAATGAGTAAGGAGAAGGTTAGGAAAGGTGTCTACTTCTTGTATCCAGACACAAGCTCCAGGTAGTTGGTGGGTGTCACATAATTATGTCTTTTCAGCTCCAGCTTCATCTGTTGGGAGACCTGTGCCACAGACTGGTGTGTGGTCACAAAGATGCTGGCAACCTTTGTCTGGATCTGGAAAACATCCGCAGCACATGTAAACATGGTGATGTAAAGATTAAACAGTAAAAACGCAAAGTCAGGGGTCAAATCATTTTGTTTTTTCATTTGTGTGGTGACTGATATAGTCTGAAGTGAAAGGGCAGGGTTTAGTGCAGTTTAAAGTGACAGATTTCTGTTTTCTAAACTTAACATTTTCAGTTTTTATTCATCACGATTACACTTCTTGGAAAGCGGTGCTTTGCAACAATAAGGGATAAGCTTTTTTTGGTGGTATTCAAGTGAAATCAATACTCAAGAAAAGGATTACAAAACCCAGAGTGATTAAAGTTTTAAAGCTTGTACTGTAAGTGAAATTAGTCGTAGACATTGTTTAACAAGCACAAACATTAATTAACTACTGTGGAAAACTGAAAAATAATGTTCAATTTCATTATTTGAATATTTCTTATTTAAACTTTCTTTATTTGAGTCATATTCAGGTGACTGCCTTCATTCCACACAGATATCCCCTCCCCTCTATCTATCTGATTTAAAGGCTGACACCATAGTCATGTAATTAACTATACAGCTATATTCATGTGTGAGAATGCATCAGGATGGGCACCAGTTTACATCCATGACCATGTGAAATCAAGTGCCCACGTGTAAAAATGTGTTTATGCGTGTGCATGCCTCACCTCCTTCATGGATCCCAGCTCCAGGCCGTCCAAGTACCTCTGAGCCACCTCCAGCAGAGCTTCTTTGGGCCACTCACAGAACCAGTCAATGGTGGTGCAGTTGACGAGCGCAGGGTACTGGAGAATGTGGTTCCTGTTGGCAAATGGCAATTTATGAACTCTATTCATATATAATTAGTTCATATAATGATCACAATCATAGCCCTGTCCACATGGGGTCTGTAAACTGGTGCAGGTACATTTGGCAGAGCACTGTAGAGAATAATAAAGCTCCCTGGATAAGCTTCAAAATCATTCGAACTAATGCTGTATTTCTTTGGCTCAAAGGCTGTCTTTTCAGATGGATCTAAACACCACAGGCTAGTTTAATGCAGTATGACTCACAAGCTCTTAACACACTCATTTTAAAAGAACCTTCCACAATAAAAAATGCTCCAGATCTACAGTGTGAGTAGGTGAGTTGACATGGTTAATTGCTGCAGCAGGGCTCCCTCAGCTCTGGCAATGAGATATGAAACCTGCTCGCAGCTCGTTGGTCAGAGGGCCAAGGATGTCTCGTCTCACAGAGGGTGGTGATTAGCTCTAGGAAATGCTTCCTGCCAGCACAGTTAACAGCTTTATACGTGACCACTACCCTGTGCCACTAATCCCAACCAGGCCATCGGTGCTTGAGGGGGAGGACGTGTTTTTGGGGTGTATGAAAAGTAATGTGTGTGATGAGGGAGACAGAGAGTGAACAGCAGAAAATGTGTGTCCATCTTTGTGTGTACTATGTCTGTATGTGTGCAGAAAGCTGACCCTCTCTGTCACAGCGTCCGCACCAAGTGTCAGTCAGCCATTATCACACTGTTTCATAGCAAGACATGACTCTCTGTCACCAGTATAATTTTGAGGAGCTGCAGAGAGACACTGTCACGCTAGAGAAGACTACCAGTGTATCTACATTTTCTTTATCCACAAACTCTGTCTGTATGATTCTATGACTAGAATTTATTAGCAAAGACACTCTGAGATTGTTTTTTGGATACAGGCGTATTGAATATGGCAACCTGCAGGGATGAAAATTCTGTGACACAAATGTCAGAAAACTGTCTGGTTATAGAAATACAGACTCCTGGACACTGTGAAGGCCAGTATTTAATTTGTGTGGAAAATAAAATGTCAAAAAAAACAACATGTTTTACGTAATCCTGTGTTGTAAGTCAAGCTATGAGTAATGCTCACACAACGTGGCTCTTCATCCTATAGGGATTGAAATGTGATTCATACTGTGCTAATTTCTGTAAATGTATTGCCTGACAGTGACCTGCAGGCAGCAGTGTCGGTATCTACCTGAAGGGCTCTCCCACTGGGCTCATACACAGCACTATGTGCAGGTTGTTCCTGACTCGCTCTATCAGGTAGCAAAACAGGGAGTCAGGAGTCTCCACCACCTTGTCTTTCCTGGCAGAATCTGTCAGAGCACTGCAAACCTGAAGGCAGAGTCACATGTTATGAGAACTGGAATAAGGTTTCAACTGACTTGATATGTGTTTTAATCAAAAGATTCAATGATCTGCAGATGCACATGAGCTCGCAGTAGACGAGTTCAACACATATTGGAGGCTGTGTGTTACTCATTAAAAACTGACTTAAAAACAAAGTCAGCCCCTGCAGTCTGATTAGTCTTGCACGATAAAGAAATTGCATGAACAGAAACTTCCTGCTTTGTATCGAGGATAATTTGTAAAATGCAGTAATAATTTACGAAGAACGAGGTTCTTGTGTTAAGAATTTGAACAACTGCGAACATTTAGAATTTGGATATTTAGGCAAGTGGGGAAAGCTTTTATCCATTATAAAAATCAATCTTGCATTTACACATAATTTAGAAATGATAGGGTTTACCGATTGGTAGACAGTACAGACAAAAAACAAGAATAAATGTCCTGCTTTGACCTAAATTTGGTGTACTGATGCATCCAATGCTTCCCAAGTGGTTTACATCAAACAAGAATGCAAATAGACATGAAAAAAGATGAAAGAAAGAAAAATAAAGATAGATGCTTCAGTTAGATAGATGTACAGACATATAGACAGACAGGGGGACAACAAGGACAATACAGACCTCAACAAACTCATCCTGCTTGTAGAGGTTGGGCACCTCTCCAGAGCTCAGGATGTTATTGATGTCCTCTAGGAATGATTCATCTACGAGCTGGGTGTCGCTGAACAGGAAGACTGTGGGCTTGTTGTCCACACCAGCCAAACGGTACAGCCTCTTAATGTCTGAATGCAAGGACAGAGAAAAACTCCCATTGAACTGTAGCTGACTGAAGAGGGCATGGGAGGGAGTCACTGTACAAAGTGAGTGCATGGTTGTTCAAACTTTGTTTTGAACTTTCCTTGTTTTAATTTCCAAGAAGTGGGACAGCGCAACGCTTTACCTTTTCTCTTGAAAACACTTTCATGTGACAGTGACGTGCTTGATCTCACCTTCTCTAAACTCCTGCTTGCGGTACTGCTTGGTGACTTCCACCTGGAATACCTGGTACTCACAGATGGAGGCGGCCATCTTAGACAGGCTCTGTCGACCGGAGCCCCCAACACCGACCAGCAGCATGTTGCCCCTGAGCTGACTGATCACACGTACCACACGGGTTACTGAGGAGTGAAACACAAAAATATTGCACATTTCATAAGTTTCATCCGAAAGTTCTTAATTTACAGTATTGTTATAATTATTATCTGAATGGCTCTTCCAACTGGCATGTTGGAGATGTTTTGACTTCACATCAGAAGACTAAATTGCTAGCATTGCTAAAACATCATTTTGCATGTAGCACAGTGTGCAATTTGTTCTAAACCAAATCTTAAAGGGGCTTTTAGTGTGCCAGGTGATCCCTGTCCACACGCACAAACCAACTATACACACAAACTAGTGTCAATCCTGCTACCTCTACTGATTTACATTGGCATGTGGTGAAGTGGCACATTAACAGCAGTGTGTGGAGAGCATAGCCTGGTAGTGAGAGGCCTTCTCTCTCTCTGAGCTTTTAGTAAAAGCTGTGTTTTTATTTTCATGCTGTGTTTCAAACTGGGCCAGAATCATGGAACTGTTAACAGAGCAACGACCCATCAGAGTGCAGCAGACGAGGAACTCCTATGTGGTAACAAACAAGATTGACAGGACAGAATGTGATGAATGGAGACTGGGTTGAACCATCGGGTGATTTCAATGTTTCGTGTGTTGCCCATTGAAGTACGTGTGGTTGTTGTGCACTGAAACGCACTGTGCTCGATGGCGTCTCGGAAGAGCACCAGGCTCATGGGCACTACGCCAGGCGTCAGGTTGTAGTCCTCAAGCTTGGCTTCCATGAACATCTTGAGACCGCTCATGTCCAGTAGGTCCTGATACACATGATACTCACTCAGGAAGTCACCTGAGACACACACACACACACACACACACACACACACACACATAAAATGTAAGGTATCAGTCATGAAATGATTAAACCATGATTATTTTTTAACTCTTAACTCTTTACACTCATTTTAAATAGCCTGAGTCAATGTGATCCTGACATCGCTGCATGCATTTACTGTGTGTGTGTACAGTAATGAATGTAATCTACCAAATATTGGTTTTTGTTTGTTGGGGCACATGCTGCTGATGGTGAGGTCAAAGTGTGAGCCCAGTTTCTCATCCATCAAAGCAACAAAGGCCTCCATGTCACCGTGATCCACAAGCCGGTCGGAGAAAACCCTGAAATCAGCAACAACAAATACTATCCAGTTGCTCTAATACATAACAAAAGCATCCATATGTTTATATATTTACAAATTCTACACCTTAGATATGGGATAGTGACAAATTATGACCCTGTCACCATCAGGCTAGAGCTATGGTAAATACGCTATTTGACTATGAATCATTAAAAGATTTGATGAAAGAAAATTGGTTGCTTACCTGAAGCACTCATGGGTCCAAAGTCTAGTGACGTTGGTTTTGGTGTCATGGTAGTCTGGGTGAGCTCTTAGCAGGCCCTGGAACACCTAGCAGTGGTGGAACAGAACAAAAAAATATTGTATAATATAACAATTTTAATATGCGGAGCATAGAAGTAAATAAATAACCTCATAACCATTGTTACTGAAATGACCAAATAGTTAAATATACATAAGGTTAATTTGAGGAAAATCTTTTACCATAGCATGTGATGCTGGTTATCCTGAAACACTAATTGAGGCTAAGTGTATAGATTCTTCCTAAGTTAGACTCCCTTATTTGAAACTCCTGTTGTAATATTCTTGAAAACATACTGCATTGTCAGGTGGTTTATTAATGTGTTGTGGGACACTTGTATCAATCTAACCCATCGACATTATGTCTTATTGTGTACCTTGGAGATATCCCTGAGATTGAAGAGGTAGTGTATCTTGGCAGGAGTGGGAAGAAATTGAGCTACAATAGCATAATATAGTTCTAAAGTGGCCGTAGTCAGAATCTCTCCAATGGGCTTCAGCTCCTCTTTAAAGCTCTCGAGTTTTTGGTTGATCATGGTACTGTAGATCCGCCTGATCTGGGACTCCTGCGTGCAGAGAAGATGGGCTTGTTCAAGTTTGGGACATCTTGTAAATTATGCAGTCATGGCAATAAAATACAAAGATTTCAAAGTTGCTGCGTTCAAGAGAAGGGTGTACCAATTCCATTTCAGGTTGCCCACTTCACAAGAAATATTCGAGAGGCAAGGCTACTCAAGTGAAAAGCAAAAGAAGGGAACAAAGAGATGTAAGGTGGTAAATTAGCAGGGGGGAAAATAGTTGCTGTCAGCCATTGAGTCAATCACAATCTCCTGGGTGGGTTATCATTATCATCACAGCAATTATTGTGTTTAAGAGCAACCTCTGTATAGTAAGACAAAAAGTGGTTGTGAAATGGACACAAAATGGAGGGAAGATACACATAAACTAAATAACAGAAGCTGTTTAAATGGGTGTGGCTCATTTCACTACACTACATGAAAGAACACAATTTATAAATCCTGCGTAGTATAATTTCAGTTTTGATTCATTTGAGTGCCTTTTTGCTGTTTATTTAATATATTTCAGTGACTATTTAAGTAAGAATCAGAGAGAACTTACATTCGGGAAGGTCATGTTGATGAGGCTGAATCGACTCTGGAAGCGGTCAGAGATGTGGGTCCTCCCTCCACCAGGGGGCCCCATGGACGCCAGCAAGACCATGTCCTTACAAAGCAGACACACACCCATACACACAAACACAACATTAAAAAATATATTCCACATATTGAAAAATACACTGTATTTTGAGATCATTATGGGGGGGGCCCAAAGAAAAAAATTATAATATCTTAATCTTGCACTGTGCAAACCTCACGCCTGCCCTGATCTGACTGCCCTTTCTCACCTTGACAAACTTTCGGGTCTGTTTCTCGCGGTCATACCAGAAGCCATAGTCGATCCAAAGGCGCAGCAGCTCCAGCGGCGGCTGGGAGCCAAAAAGGTCATGGGCTGGCATGTTGAGGTCATCCAGGAAACAAAGCAGTCGCTTCCCACCTGTCGGCACAAACACGCTCTTGGTTCTCTTTTCTATTCGGCTCTCCATGATGGCCTGGATGTTATTAGAGGTGGTCTGGACAGCGGTGGAAACAGAGAAAAAAACAGAGATGAAATGATGTTTCATTGTGTTCATTACAACTGTTTAAACCCTCAGAAACGTCATTCACTATGTGGAAATACTGAGAAAATACATTAAGATGTTTAATGTCAGTGGTTCATCTCTAAGTGTAGCTGCGTACTTGTGTAAATGACTTCAGCTTAACAACCAAGATAACAGTAATGTGGTTCATTTACCCCAGTTTACTTTATTTGCTTTAATATTCTAACTTACTTTTATATTAAACAGTAGGGACAGCTGTGCATAATAATGTAATAATTGCTGTTACTCAAAGAAAAGTCATGGGAGTTTAATGGTAATAGTGAGGAGGACGTGCTGGAGGGTGGAGCCGGAGCATGGTGATGATGGTATTGGTAGTAAAGGTGAATGAGTGTCTCCATCCTCCAAAGCTCACTAATAGCACTTCATCAGAGTTATCCAGCTCTGACATGATTCAGTCAAATTGCAGCAATACGTCCCTTTTATATTAATTATACTGTCACCACGAGCCACCATGTGGGGGCACACTGGTGGCTCACCTGGTCAGGCCATGTGACAACCCACAATGACATCACCAATTGGTTTGTGGACTGTTGTTTTGAAGCCTTGAGTTTACCATTTACTTGAGTTTACCATTTTGGCCGGCGCCATTTTGTGTTTTACGACCAGAAGTAGCCATATGTGGAGGACTGGGGAGTGGGGCCTCACTGAGAGCTTGTCCACTGCACATCCACCTACCGCTGCAACCATGCACACATTGGATGGTACTAGCTGTCAATCATGATGTATCCATGCCTCAATGCATACTCTGCTTTATCATCTATTTCATTATAAATGGGACCATAATTTACTAAATGAACATTATGGTGTATTGAAGAAGACTTGAAACTAGAAATTGAACCATAAACTCCTCAGGAAAATGTTTACTGACGTTATGAATCAAGGGAGAAGTACAGTCATTTTCTCACAGACTTATATTGAAACTGACTTCTTTTTGCAACCAGTGACTTTGCCCTCTGCTGGTCATTCAAGAAAATACAGGTTTTAGACACTTCCGCATTGGCTTCGCTTTCCATTTTCTGCACGTCATCTCCTGCCTTTCCTGCCAGTAAACATATAAATCTGCCTCATGCTATTCATATTCTAGCTTTGATGAGACGAGGCTGAGGGGTAGATACGTCTGCCACAGCAGAACAAATTAGGCCTATTCCAATTACAACATTTAGCTTTGAGGAAAATCAAGAGGGCGGACATGTGAACAGAGAGAGACACTCTCCTGTTACTAAGTACATATTTACTATATTTTTAACAACCCCTTATCTTATAAACGGGTTTCTACAATGACAGAGGAACAGGAACAACGAACAGACACACACAAGAGCATGCAAAGGTCCTAACCTGTGACGACATGTTGATAGTGAGGGCAGTCCACTTTTTATCCAAGCTCTGCAGGACACTCTGGACCACAGAGGTTTTACCGGTGCCCACTGGCCCAGTGAGTAGCACTGGGTACTGACCCAACACCAGAGCCTTAACCAGGAAATTGTAGCGCACTGTGTCCACTGTAGGGACCATGATCTTGTAGAATGGAGCACTGCAGGATGGGGACAGAGGGAGAGATACACCATATATGTAATATCCATTTTATGTGGGTCATGTCATGTAGTTATTCAGTGAAGTGAATTGACTTGACTGGCAGAAAGTGAAATGGATAACACATCTACACACACAGGAACATAGGACCACCAAGTTTCCTACCTGGCATTGTAGTGCCAGTCCTTTGGCAGCTTAACTTCAAATGAGGCCCAGTTTTTGTGCTTGGTGTCCACAAAGTACTCATAGACTGTGTCCTGAAAGAGTTTACATAAAACGTTCAGTGAACTTTGCAGCCTGGAGACAGATTCATTCAATTTTCAGTATCATCAGTATTGTCAGTATTATTCCTGTGGTGCATTTAAAATGCAGACATCAATCCAACCGAACCAGGTTGTCATTCTAAAACCACGTGGACATCATGCTGATATAGTGTAATATTAGTGTAATGACTCTCATGGTCTGATTTGGCAGAGAACAGACATTTTTAAACTAGTGTATAGCAAAAATGACGAATGGACGGAGGACCTTGATGGGGAAGTTGCCCTCCTGCCCTCGAAGGAAGATGTCCATCTTCTTGCGGCCATCTTCGTCTACAGAAGCACATACAGACCAGATGAGGCTGAAGATGAACCAAAGCTCCACCATCCTACCCAGGTCTTCTGTGTTTGAGGTATTCACCTGGAGAAAAGGAAAGAAGGAAAATGACATTGGGGACGCTTAGGACAATTACACCAGAGGAAGAATCAACAGTTAAGTATGTCTGAAAAAAAATGTTGTCCATCGGAGGGATCGCAATATGAGGTGGAGGTCACAGATTGCACTTTACTTACCCCATTGCTTGGTGTGGCCAGGGAGTCATAGAGGCGGCAGAGAGAGGTAACTCCATTCAGCTCAGTGATGGGGATCAGCTCCTTACAGTTAGTCTTCTTAAAGTTCAGTGTGCTCTCCACATACTGATCAAACAAACGCTTTAAATGTTCCACTTCAGCCTGTGGAGACATGGGGAAATGGAGTGAGATGGAAGAGAACTGGTAACAGAAAATAAGGGAATTAAATTGCAGTCATTCATAAATTTCCTGGAAAAACAGTGCAGATGCAAACAAGAGCAAAATGTCCAATGTCAAACACAAATGAGTGTTGACTAGCTATGTTTTTTGCAAGTTCTAAAGAAATACAGAACACCCCAAAAATGGTATAACTCGCCGCAGATATGCTGTCAATGTTAGAATTAACTGGAAGCTGAGGTATTTTGGTGCAGCAACTGCCGTGATATGAGTGGAACTGATTACAGTTGTGCAAACAATGAGATTACAGGCAAATTAATTTCAAAATCTTAATGTTCCTCTCCTTCTGTGTATATTTGCAATCCACCATTAATGTCTTTAAAGTACAACAAATAGGTTTTTGCAAAGTGTGGAGTGTATTTGCAAAACTTACATCCTATTTATGAAACAGACTGCTTCCTTACATCTTGAAACAAACAAATACCAAATCGAGTTTGAAGATTTTCTAATTACAATTTTGAAAAACACACTAGGTTAGTTAGATTAAATCCCTGTGTCTCATCAAAATATTTAAATAGTTAACGAAGCTATCCACACTTTGCAAGCAGCGAAATTAAATCTGCAGGATTTTGGAGAGGCGCGAGTGTGACCTTGCTCTACTGAGCAGAAGATAATCCACTCAAATTACGGAGGGAGTTTGTGCCTCCTCCTGCACATTCAGTGTGCCAGTGGGCGCCCTGAGAGTATACTGCACCAGGAGCTTTTGCCATCACTGCTCTGCCACAGCTCCGTGCCTATATCATATTATGGGTCACATCTTGTCACACGTATATTTGCGGGTCAAGTTGATTTTGAGATAATTGTAGGTAACAGATTGAATGAGTTTCTGAATGTGTCTGTTGGGATTACAAAAAATCAACCCCACACGTGTGAACTGGTATAAAATATATTCTTGCTAATATGATTTATTTGTGGCATATAGAATGGATAATTTCACGTGTTATATATATCATTTGGATATGCATCTATGAGCATAAACCACAACTGCAAATATTTTTCAAATATTTTTCAATGGAAAACTCACTGTAATAATCCTTTGCGCATGACAGAAAAAAAAAACATTGTCTCAAAGTGTGAACTTTGATTTTTATAAATGTCATGACAAATTTGATGACACTCATCATTACACTAGATAGTTTTACCGTAAAACTTCATCTGTCAATAAAGGCTTTCTCCTCCAATTTGCAGATAAAAGACACAGAACACTATATAATGTTAGATCCAATCCTGTTGCCGTGAATTACGTTTTCTGATTTAATGCTGTTACACTCATGTGGATGATTTTGTTGGAAATCTTTTAAAATCTCAATATGTATTTTGAGGCACATATCAATTTAAAGCTGTTTACGTGGTAAATTACAGGAAAAAGACTTGCAAGCAATGAAAATTGCATAACCACTACAGTACTTTTGCTTGCTTTTGTGCATTGTACCTTGTGTCGCTTGTCCAGCCAGGACTGAACAAAAGGCTTCCAGCCCAGGTCAGTGGAATCATTGTAGACCATCCCACAGCGAGACACTGTAGCAGGAGAGGCCATTGCCAGGTTCTCCACTTCAAACAGCAGAGACACCTAGGACAAAAGCATTTACATGTCAAGATCATTTTACTGCACATAAATTGAGTACTATGAATTAGATTCTATGATGTTAATAGTATATTCAGTATAAACAATACAGTGTCACACAAGAGTACAGCTATTGTAAAAGATATTCAAGATTTCATTGTGTTTTCAGTGTTCTACACACAAGAAAAAATCAAGATAAAAACAAACAGCAAAGTCAATAAACTTTTCGCCTCATTAGTTTGTGGTAAATTTCATTTAATTTCTCCCTCTTTAAATCATGTAAAGCACACAAACCCACAAACACAGTGCAGTTTTCTTGGCTGTCGCTTTATTCCAGTTCCTGCGAGAGCCAGAATCTCGTCTCAATGGATCAAACCAGCTGAGGGGCTCCCTCTCAGGTTTCAGCTACTCTTATTCCATATTTGTGCTTTTGCTTTGTCAGATTTACAAGACAGAAAGCAAGACAGCCCAGTATGTTTTCATTCGGAGAACCTTTAGCTGCTGCCCAGAACTAAATTGAGCAAACTACTTCCCATTTGGAAAATTGGTGAAACTTGGCAATGTCTAGATGTGTGTTGTTTGGAAAGATAAAAATGATGCTGTTCACATGTGCACACAGGCTTTCTAAAAGTCATGGTGACATGTAACACAAAGACAAACATGTGTAAATATTCTAATTAAAGATGGTTGAATGTTAATGTTCTCAGCAACACCCATGCTTTCCCTGCTATGACAACTCCAAATGTCTCCGGTGAAAGGGCTCTGTCCTCACCTGCTCAGGCATGGAGATTCTCTCTCCATTGATGAGTGTGAGCACCTTGTTGTCATCCATGACAGAGTTCATGCTCTCTATCCACAGCGTGTCAACAGGCCCGTCAAACACAATCCACTTCTCATCTGGTTTCTCATCTAAAGAATGGAGAGGAGAGGCAACAGACAGTGACAGAAAGAAATCAAGTGATTTATAATATGCTAATATAATAGAATATATATAATATACGGTGGCAAAGTTCAGACGTGTGATGCTTTCCAGTTTATAGTTTAATTAAAACCTTTAGGTTTTAGATTCTATACCTACAGAAATATTGATTCCACAAAACCTGAGTCAACACTAAAAGAGTTTGTGTGGTGTTTGGTAATCAAACTGCTTTCAGACATTCAGTGAAGCCCAGACATTTTCCCGAACTCATCCAGAGGAGTTGTATGTGAGAACGCAAATGTCCACAAATCCGTACAGTGTCCAGAACTTTTCCTGTCAGCCCTCTGGTCAAATGTCTGGAGAATGTCCGAGTGAGCCCATGTGAGAATACAGAAGGAAAATCTCCGGAAAATTCATAGTGAGTAACAAAACAATCCCGAAACAATTCCGCATCCCAACTATCGTCATGTCCTGCCTCCTGCTGCTCTACACAGCACGCCACAGAATGTTCCAGGGATTTTCCTGCTGTTGTGAACTGATTCGGACAATCTCCCTCTGCGTCCATCAAACTCCGGAAAACATGTTCCAGAGTTCACCGCTTTAGTGTGTATATGCATTACTATTCTAAATATGTTCAGCATCATTTGTGTTTTGTGCAAGGCCCAAAAAATTTCTCTTTGGAGCTTTACAACAACAGCCTTACAGCCTGGCAAGGAAAAAAAGCGGCCTACTATCCCAGTTTGGTGGCTGGACTCCGAAAAGAGTTACAATGACATCCATAAGGGGCCTGCAGGTCTGTTGCCATTATATCTTTTGGCACTATTTGTAAATCAGTAAATCGTAGATAAGGTTCCCTGCCCTCCATTTCATCAGATTGATGAATAGTGAAACAATTTCAGATGCACTCTCACGCAACTGAGTACAGGCTGCAGACTGAGCACAGTAAGCTGCCAAAGATTTGATCCATGTAAAGATGCCGAAGGCCCTTTACACACTACATTTTGAGGTTTAGTGTAACAACTTTAAATCATTTTGTGTTAAAAAAAAAATAAGGCTTGTGCATAAATGGATGATCTATGAGATTACAAAAAGGAATGAATTGTCGGTCCCTACTATGTGCTCACTAATACTACATGCAGTGTTTACAGCAACGTTATTTGAGTGTCAGCACCTGCGCAGGCGAATCTCATGAGAGACGATAGCACTCCGTCAGTCCACTCATTGGTGGTGAGGTCATTTTCTCCGTAGAGCTCTCCCAGACTCATTGCCTTGGGGTTCAGAGGATACTCCTGTTGGGCCATAAGGTGCGAGGCACGAGAGAGAAGACGATGAAACAAACGTGAAAGATGGAACAAAGAGCATTTTAGTAAGGGATCATGACCGTCCAAGACTGTTCATACAGAAATCATGATAGCACTTGAGAACAGTGGCTTTTTCTGCAGAATGTTCTGAGGACTAAATGGTAAAAATAGGAAAAAGGCGAAAATAATTTTTCATTAGTCAAATCTGCTTGCGGCTCTTTCCAATGAAATACTTATGAATTGAGGTAAGAGAGAAGGGAAGTCAGTCTTTGGCCACGCCTATACTCATACTGCAGTTATCTTTCTGAACTGTTTTACTGGAAATGCTTAACTAGTGACTTTCTGCTGGTGAGATATACGCATTTTCACCAAACCGGTTTCAAAGCAAATAGAATAGAACCCTCAAACTGTACTTCTTTTCCAGTCACACCCACCTGGACATGCAGGAAGTCGGGCACTCCCTTGTGGTGCAGGGCAGTGATGGCACTCTGCAGGGTCTTCCAGGTTACAGTCTTAGCGCTGCCGGTCTTGCCCACCAGCATGGTGGAGTGTCGAGAGTTTTTGGTCTCATAAAGTTGAATGACTTTGGTCACGGCGAAAGGAGTCACCTGCAAGCCGCACCGACGAAGCTCCACCTCTATGGCCTCCTTCAACTGCAACAAAATGACAGGTCGTCAGCGATGGTGATACCCTGACTGATCTATGATATACTGGCTGTGATGTCTTATCCCAAGACTCCAGTCCATCACCCATCCCCGCCAGGGAGGCGACTCATTCGATTCGTTTTGAAGCATGATAACATCTCGCGACAGATGATCTGGCCTAAACAAAGCCCTGATCTTAACATCATCATCATCATCAGTCTGGAATTACACGACAAGACAGACACTACTGAGGCAGCCTACATCAGAAGAAGAGCGGTAGCAAGTTCTCCAAGATGCATGGAACGACGCAACTGATAAGAATGTGCAAGTGTACCGGGAGAACTGCTGAAGCTGTGGACTAGGCAAAATATTCAATCCATTTAGTTTTGCTTTGTTTGCCGCAATTTGTATGAATTAACTCTATTCATGATATTTGAAAGCAACATTCTTACTATATCCTGAGGTTGACAGAAGTAGACTAAGGTGAAGACAGACGGGTGGATGACGACAGTAAGCCAGACAACAGACAGGAAGAGTTGAACCTCCTCCCACAGCCTTCACACAGAGAGGACGGATGTCTCCACTCTAGGCATCAGAGCAGATGGCTTATAGTAGACACTACCCAGCTAAACATAGCTGCATAAAACACACTCCTGCCCAACTAATGGAGTCTGGCTGGGCCTTCGTCTGGAATGGGATGCATGACCAAGAGCACGCACGTGCACAGACATTTAAGGCAAATATGCCCTTAGATACAGTCATGCACACAAGTTGCTGTGATTGCTTGTTTTTTTGCTCTTATCTTCACTCCATCCACGGGTGTTTTATATAACATTCGGGGGGAGGAGTTAACTGCACTTTCTCGCTAACAGCTACTAGCTGCTGCTGCCTCACTGGTTTGGAAGCGTCATGTAAATTTTCTATTTCCGCTCATATAGTTGTCTGTGAAATGACTACGCAACTGCATTTATACTCCGCTCACCCAAAACAAATGTGAATGCCAGGTGGAGATGGGGTAAGAGAGACAATGATTACACAGAAGCTGCAGTGACAGTAATGGCGTCTAAATGTTGAGTTCCAGCTTCCGTATTGGTAAGAGCATGTTTTTGAATGTATGTCAGCGTTACATTTGTTTGTGTTGCTCTACATAAAAACCGACCCTGTCTCATCTGCAGCCTCACTCTCATGGTCATCATCATCACTGAGCTCCTGCCTTGAGGAGATAAAGGCGTGGATGACAGAAAACCTTCTCTGGTCAAAATATACCCCTGTCATCAACAGTCACCAACCTGGGTGTAAGATTTGACCCTAATCTTACATTTGACACCCACATTAAACATCTGTGCAAGACCTCCTTCTATCACCTCAGGAACATTGCCAAACTCCGTCCCACACTCTGTCTGTCAGATGCCAAAAACCTTGTCCACGCCTTCGTCTCCTCAAGGCTGGACTACTGCAACGCTCTCCTCATCGGGACTCCTGGCAAGAGCATTCAAAAGCTTCAATACGTCCAAAACAGCGCCGCTAGGATCCTGATGAGGAGACGAAAATATGACCACATCCCACCCGTCCTTCACTCACTCCACTGGCTTCCTGTCTCTTTCAGGATTGATTACAAAATCTCCCTACTCCACTATCAGTGCATCCATCGCAATGCCCCTCCCTACCTGAAAGATCTAGTCTCACCACAAACCTCCTCACCCAACCTCCGCTCCGGAAACAAAACCTTCACCCTTCACTCCTCCAGGACCAGGCTGCGCACCATGGGGGATCGAGCCTTCTGCTCAGCCGTTCCTCGCCTGTGGAATTCCCTTCCAGACCACCAGAGGGCTCCACAAAGCACTCTCTCTTTTAAGAAGGGCCTGAAAACCTTTTTTAAACAAGCATACCCCTAAATTTTGGTACTTTTTCTTCCACCAATTTTTTTCTTTTTAAACCTATTTTTTATTTGTTATTTCTTGTTTCTACTCTGTAGCACTTTTAGATTGCTTTTAGCAATGAAAAGTGCTCTTCTTATTATTACGATGAACATTAGAAGCTGACAGCTCTGAAGGGCTGGGACATGAACCGCTTGCCTAACTCTGCTTCGTCTTGCAGCTACTTGACTGCGCAAGGAATAATCTTGTTGATATTTTGCAAACAATGAAAAGGGAACACGGCTGACCCATCAACTTACCTTGCCATAATCTGCAATGGGTGTTTCCATGGCAGGGAACAAGTCCTGGGTGATACCATTGAACAGTGGCAGGTCACTAGTGGTCAACTTAGCAATGTTCATGTCTTTCATAGCCATCAACAGGATCTGAGGAGAGAAGGACAAATGGTAAATGGACTGTGTTTATCAAACAGCATTTGCTGAGTTGCTGAGTTGTAGAGGAGGGACAGTAAAACAAAGTCCTCAAAAAACAATATTTGTGCATGAGAGGGAGTAACAAAGAGAGAGAAGGACCTACGTCTTCATCGGGAACGTTGTGGCAACAACGGCGCTTCTTTCCAGCATTACGGAGCAAGGAGGTGAGAGCACGCAGGCCAAAATCATAGTGGTCCTGTTTAGACAGCTGCTGCACCGCCAGGGAGTACAAGGTGAACACCTTCTTAGCCAGGAGCTGTGGGAGCAAAGATGGAGGCAGACGTGGAGAAAACATGAAGACCGAGACAGAAAAGGAAGAAGCAAAGAAGGAGAGGAGGAGGAAGATGAATGTCATCCCAAATATGAATGTTTCATTAAGGCTGTGATAATTCAACAATATATACATTACAAATCAGTGCATATTCGGAAACTAGTTTCCTTACAGTTTCCTAAAAGCTGATAAGAATGTGCAAGTGTACCGGGAGAACTGCTGAAGCTGTGGTCAAAGCAAAATATTGAATCCATTAAGTTTTTCTTTGTTTGCTGCAATTTGTATGAATTAACTTTATTCATGATATGTGAAAGCAACATTCTTACCATATCCTGAGGTTGACAGAGGTAGACTAAGGTGAAGACAGACGGGTGGATGACTGACAGTAAGCCAGACTGTAAGTGTCTACTTTTTCTTTGTCTACAAATTTTCAAGCGCAGACCCCAATTTGTTACAGAGCAGACAACAACACCCACAGCAGTACCTAAATCAACTGCCCGGTTCATGTAGAGCGCGATGCTGCTGTCACCTTTCACTGAGTGGTAGTACCTTGCAGTTGTTGAAGCCCTCTCCAAACAGTATGATTTCAGCAATTAAAGTGGAGTCTGGCACCACCATGGAGATCGGTCTGAACATGGACTTGAGGTTGTCTGGGAGCTCAGTACGACCAGCGTAACCTAGGGGAGGGGGAAGTTATATTTACAAAAACTGAAAGAGCCAATTATGGACAGGAAAAAAAATAATCAAAACATTCACTGAAAATGTCTCAAAATATTGCATTAAAATAACCCACTAATCCAGTGCTTGCACATTTGACTATGCTCACCGGGATTCATGGTGATGAAGATGCCGCATGACCAGACCAGACGTATGTGATGTCCATCAAAGTGGAAATTGCATTGTCCGGCTGCGAGGGCAGAAAGGATGGAGAGGATCTGCTGGGCCACCACCGACAACACCTCGATGTTGATACGGTTGAACTCATCGAAGCAGCCCCATGCTCCCGTCTGTTCAGGGTGGACACAATGAAATACGCACAAACCTGAACAGTAGGTTACCCAGAGAAATGCAGTTTATTTTAAAAATAAACATACACACACTGACATATGTAAACAACATGTTCCCTCACACAAAACTAAAGTTTCATTTAGGATGACATCGTCATCGCACTCCCCTTCATCCCTACCTGTGCCAGGCCAGAGTACATGCGTCCCATGGATTTGTAGTCCAGGCCTTCAGAGCAGTTGACTACAATGACATACATGCCTAGGGCTTTGCCTAAGTCCTTCACTGTCTCGGTCTTCCCAGTACCAGCTGGGCCTTTAGGAGAGCCCCCCCGGTGGAGGTAGAGCGCCGTGGTCAGTGTCATGTAACACCTGGGCAGAGTCAAACATAGAGCTTCCATTTGGTTGTCTGTAATTCAGTGAGAATATCAAAAATGCAATTTTGAAGAAAAAAATATAAAATACTGAGACTAATTACAAATGAATTGATTAACTGATATGTGACAGATTGATTGATGCTGCTGCACTAATTGACTGAATGGTTGACTGTGACCTGTCGGTAAGCGGAGTGATGACGAGCCGTCCAGAGTTGCCCAGGTACTCGTAGCCATATCTGAAACGGGTGTTGGTCTGGCGGATTATGCAATCATCCACATCCTGTTGGGAGAACGACCAAAACAAGCTTTTTATCGGGGGGCTGTGGCTCAGGAGGTAGAGTCGGTCGTCCACTAACCCAATTGTAAGAGGTTAGATCCCAGGCTTCCCCTAGTCCACATGACTTGTCCTTTAAAGCGGTATTAACTTGTCCTCTGCAGATATTTTAACCCCCATGAAGCAAACCACTTTTAAAAACTACTAGAAAGAAATAAAAAACAGAGAAGCTAAACAATTACTGCTGAAATTAAGGATTTGACAAACCTGCTCTCTTTCCCTACCTCTTCACCCTTTTTCTTTTTTGCTGTTTTCGCGTCCGCAGTCTCAGCGCATACCTTCTCCCAGTACAGTCGCAGCTGGCTGAGCCAATCAAAGGCGTTGACATCATTGCAGCCAGTCTTGGCTAACTTGTCGATGACATCCCGAGCATGAACCTCCCCCGTGACCAGGGCCACGATCTTGAGACGTAGCACTTTGGACAGGTTGCCCCGGATGGCCTCCGAATAGCAATTAAGCATGTTGACCTGAGAAACACGGACGGTTAGAGCTAAGGCTCAGGGGGCGGACATATTGCATGCATGCTGGGTACAGAACAATACGCTTGATGAATAAATACATACTAGTGCGTTAACAAATCATCACAATGTCCCATTTTCACACAAATTCCAGAAAATATTATTTTAAAAGAACAAAAAATGCCAGTAAAAACCTGCTTCTTTTTCAGGGACTTCAGGGCGGACCTGTCAGCCCTCTCCTTGCAGGTAATGAGAGATTTCGTGACGTCAGTGGTCCACTGGATCTGACTGGCAGTGATAAGCATCTAAAAACAGGAAGAATGCAAATTTCAGAAAACCTGAATCCTTCAGCAGAGAACCTGTCCGCTTTAATGGTTTATTATATCTTAACTCCACAAGCAGGACAAATCTGATGTTAGGCAACAATGCAATATATGTCCAAACGACAAGGATTTAGTAAGAACCCAGTTGAAGCGGAGAGGGGTAATTTTGAGCTCATCATCAACTGGAATTTGTAAATTGAGTAAAATCATTGTGTGCAGTGTATCAGGCAATACAGGGAGAAATCAAGCAAAGAGTAATCCCCCCCAAAAAGTCCTTGATGTTGAGTCTGAAAGTCAAGAGCATGTCAGTGCATCAGTGTCAGTTCGTCAAGCAGAATACCAGACAAGTGAAGATACCAAAGCAGGATATACATTACAAATGGAAAAAACAACAAAGATATATGTACCTGTCCGGGCCAATCTTTGACCCATTTGTCTCTGTGTTGTTTCATCCTCTTCAGCGCTACAAGGCAGTCATTCAGACTATTCTTCAGTGTGATACGCATTGTGTACTCAACATCACACAGCCAAACCTACATGCACAAAAAACAGAAATGGCACCACACATTCCACCATTAAACTCTGTAATATTCCTTATCAGATCTTTATGATCTTTAGATCCATCCACGTGAACACTTTTGACATCATGACCATAATCATAATCATAGTCATCACCACTGCTGTACCTCCACAGCTTTGTCCAGGTGCACCGAGTGGATGAACTCAACATACTCCCCGTCAGCAGAGAACATCCCGAAGGCCTCTGCTTTAGTGCCCACCTATAAAAGACATGCATAAACAGAATGTACTGGTCCATTCAAATCTACATCACTGTGATCAGATAAACAGGGAATTAAATGTAGAAATATGCTACCTAATATTTGCAAGATAATTAGAATTTAGGATCTTCTTATCATGGCGAGTGAACCAGTAGAGTATTCACCTCTGTATAACATGTGTAACCACCTGTTGTATAACATTTAGCCTTAGAGTAAAAATACGATGGCATAGTTAAAGCATTTCAAGTATCCCTCGCTGCTGCACACATTTGCATTAATAAAATAGACCCTGCTTTCTGTTGATGGCTTTTCTGACGATGTTGTGTTCTATAATATCCATGAAAAGGAGGAGGGTTCGAGTACTGAATGCATGTGTGCCTTGAATAATCCAATTTCCCTGCCTTTTCAATGCGCAGTTTATTGATGTTGTCGAAACACTTCTTCAGGTGGGGTTGCATGGCCTCCGCGTTCTGTGATTGCCCCAGGATCTCCAGCACATCGTCATTGGACAGGAAGTAGAATCGTGGGAATAGCTGCCTCTTGGTCTCCAGGTACATGTCCAAGGCCTTCTGGATCTCCTCCAGCTTGGCACTCATATCTGACAGCATATCTAGCAAGCCTGGGAGACACAGAGGAGAGGCTGACTGGGATTCTGTTAATTCTGAATATTAGTTTAATTCGTATAATTAAAATAATAAGAACCTTTTTGGCCGGACATCATCACAATTTTGATTATACTTTATTTTGATAAAACATTTATATTTATAACTTTCAAATAGACACACATTTTTGACACACTACACAAGATTGTACTAAATCAGGTAATAGGCCCATGTTGATATTAGTTCTTCCCAAAGGGCACATTTGTATTCACTGAGGAGCCACAGCCCCTTCCTGTGGAGAAAAGCAACCCTTCTCAGCAGAATACTCCTGTTGTATGAAATTTAGTAACATGAGTAAGTTTGTAGTTTATAGATCCAGTTTGTGAAAGTGCTTCCTGCCATTTAGTTCCTGTCGTAAAACTCTGAATGACCTCGTGAGAAACCCTGTTTTTTTAAAATCTCTGATATTCATATGGTCTGTCATTTGTCTCGCTTGCTCATTTAGACTGCATTGTGTTATTTAGCCACATGATGACGTCGTATCCTGGGAGCAGGCATGCTCTTGTTGAAGAGGAAGTCTGATCTGTTTAGGCTGTGTAGTGAACTCACCATGTCCTACTGAGCAACCCGTTTTATCCTTACATAGGCCTTAAAGACAAGACATTTCATGAAAGAATTGAAAGATACATTTTAAAGAACATTTTATGCGTTTTGAATGTATGCTGTCATACCAGGGTAGTGTGTTCCCTGTAAGGCGTTGTTATCCTCATAAAGTCGGCCCATGATGATTTTCCAGTTAGAACTAACATCTTCAAACTCTTCGCACTCCCGCGGCAGCTGCTCCCTGATGTCTTTTCCCTGGAAAATGTTCTAGTGGGATGAACACAAGGTAAAATGGACAGAGTCAGGGAACGACTGAGGTAGGTAAGAGGTTATTGACAAAGAGACCCCAAAAAAGAAAGCATAATGAATTGATGAAAGAAATAAAACAGAGGCTAGAAAACCAAAATCAGAGATACCATCAGTATGAATTGTCTCAAATTAAATTATACTTTAATCATCAATTACTTTCCAATCTATATAAGCTTCAGGTCATGTCAATAGTACTGTAGGATGCAGAGATAACAGAGAAAATTGCATTTTTTTAAACAATGCATGGCAAAAAAGTTTGACTTCTTCATGAAGTCACTTATCATGTCATGAAGGGGAATGTATACGATTCTGATCAATATAATATGTCCTATTATAAGCTGAGATTTTTTTAAAATGTATGTATAATGTATAATATTCATAGACAATGATGAAAGGCCAATCCTAAAACTAAAAGAAATCCTATGACACAGTATACCCAGTGCTTCCTGTACCTCCAGATAAATCCAGTGGCGTTGCACATTGAGGATCATCTCAATGACTTCCAGCACCTGCGAGAGCTGGCGTTCCCAGCGGTCCACCACCGGCTCAAAGGCTTTGACGAACCGAGAAGATTTCATCGTGGACAGAGTGACCTGGTTGTCCTCCAGGGCCTGGAAGACCTCCTCTGTGCACCTGTGAGACACGCGGGGGAAATTAAACATGACTGCTAATGTTTGCCTATAATGGAATCAAATGGCGACACATTTTCACAGCGCGAAATGTTCGCAAACTATGCGGTTATTTCGTAAACATTTACAGTTTAGTGTAATCCAGTGCAGTTGCATCGTTTCCCTTCTTTATGAGTTTACTTTTTTCTCAAAACTGTGCCAAAAAGGTGTTAATTCACCCTGGTGGAAGTTTTTCAGGTTAAAAAAATTGACTGTAAAAGATTGAGAGTTGTTGATAATGATCAATCTCCCTTAAGAAGATAATGGGGTACATTAAAGAAATCATCTGTTTATGTATGCATATGATATTTCATTGATGATTCAATTTCTCATTTGACCTCAGGCATAAACCCAAGCAGCCATTTTGTTTTTGGAACTTTATGTTAATTGTTCTTCTCTTTTTCATTAGTGGTTAACTTCTTGAAATAATTAATTAATATGCTTTTCATATTCTATAACCTTCATGCATCATTACTTTGCTCTTCTATCTCTCTCCCGTCCTTCCTTCATGTTTACTGTGTGGCTTACTATGGCTTTGCCACCTCTTCTGTATCAGAGGCAATGACCTGAGCTTCCAATTAGACTGTGCCTGGGGCCTGGCTCTACTCATTTTTTTATGCAGCAGATGGCCATGTCATTCCTGCTTTCATAAACCAGGCTGTAATCGTTTATGATGAACAAACACACTCACCAACCTAACTCTGACCTCTTAACTGAGTCATGGTATATCCTTACAACTATACAGACATACAGACATTACAATCACCTATATAAAAACAACTGACTGAGTCATCACTGGATGGCAGTGTTGAGCTGTACTGAGCTATGGTCTGCAGCGATGCAGACAAATAAAGCAAAATGAACACAGGTTTCAGCCTGGATTAAAAAGGTAACTTCCTGAAAATTCAACCCAACCGGCATTCAAGCATTGTTTTCTCACTTCAGCTGGTAGTGGCCTTTATCTTTGTAAGATGCTATGTCCAGGAACATTTTCTCCCATGTCTTGGTAATATTCTCCAAGCCCTGAAATATCAAACACAAAGAGTGATGATAACAGACAAGAGCACACACCACTGAAAGACTGAGAGGTGGAGAAAACCAGGAACAACATTGTTCTTTTCCTTTTCCACAAGCTCAAAGATACATTTTCATGACTAAATGATTGATGACAGAAAAAAACACGAATCTTGGCTTTGAGTTTGACTTTCTAAAAGGGATAGTTTTATCAGTAAAATCAAAAGGCATTTTCTGAAAGGCACAGATACAGAAGATACCTTTTGTACCCTCATGGAGAGTTTCAATTTAAGAATCAGACAAGTCAATTATAGTCTAAATGCAGAATTTCCAGCTGTTTTTGTAAATGTGCCGCTAATTTGATGCAGATTACATGTGCAATCTGAGCAAAATTGCAATGTGCTTCCATGCATATAAACCTGGATATAAACCTGGAACTGGAGCGGAACTTGGGCAGCATTGATGTTGACACAGGTCCATGACCAGGCTGTGCTGTTAAGAACAGCATGGGGTGAAGACAGGGCCGAGGGGGGCTAATTCACTACACTTCCGACTTGGTGATATCCTGGTTAGACTGAATGACAGAAAAAGCTACAAAATTGCTCACTAAGTGTCTGTCTAGACCAGAGGAAAAGTGTGGACCTGTTCTATGGAGAGTTCCTTGGTGGCAGCTCCAGTGATCTCAGAGATCTGGTCAGTGTACTTGTCCAGGTCCAGAGATACGATCTTCTCCAGGGTGAATTCATCACTGGTTTGGTCAAGAGAGCAGTTCAGCTCTTCACAGATCTCCTTCCAGTGTCTGGAAGAAAGTTGGCATTAAAAGTAATGTAAAAAATAGTGTTCGTGGTAAATGTTTTAGGAACTGTTATCAAGTTTCAGATCCTGTATCTGCAGACAGTAGCCGGGAAGGGGACAAGGGAGAGTCTTGTCACCTGTCAGATCTGAGTCATGGTCTAGAAATGGAGAAGGCGCTAAACCACAAATGTTTCAGTACATAATGACCTTTTGCCACATTCTACTGTAGAAGAGGCATTAATCAATTCCCCCTCGCTGTGTGTCTATTTGTAACTTGTGTGATTACGAATGATTTCACCTTTTCAATCACAGCAACAGGGTTCTCCCAGGGAACGTAGCTATACTTGTTATCAACCGTGAAGTGAATACATCCTTATTATTGCTCAACATGTTTCTTTTCATCACCCGCACAAAATACTAGGCACAACTGCCAGCGTGCTGTGTACAGGATGTGTTTGGCTCCTTTTTGTTTCCCTTGCCTGTTTTATGGTAATGTGTAATCTGTGCGTATTATCATTTATTACCCAAGCACAGTGAAAGTTACTTCCATGATGATAAAACCCATTCATGGTACCCACTCGTCCTTGCTGGCTTTTGGCTTCTTCCCAAGTCAAGTTGTGCGTCGCCCAGCTAAATGCGTTTTGGTGGTGCAATAACAAAATGCACAGAACAAGACAGGAGGAGATTCTGGTTCCTTTACAGGCACCATCTTTGCATTCAAATGTGGTACCACCATCTCAAAGTGAGGACAGAATGCAGTCAATGGATGGTCCTCTGAGAGCGGAGCGACAGACACTGATGTAGGACTGTGAGGTAAGGACAACAGGCTGGACTGAACACTGCAATATGCTTATTCTGTGGGAACATGCTTAATGACACTCCTCTGTACAAATAACTAAGCATGAAAATCACTTATCCCAATCACTTTAGAGCATTAACTATCCGACTGATGTTTTGAATCCATGTTCATGTCTGGTCTCTGTGTACCTGTTGCAAGACAATCTACATCTAATGAAATTTCAGATGTTATATAATACTTAATACTCTAGTTTCAGTCAGTACCTGTCTCTCATGGCTGGGTTCCTCATGTCAGCAATGAGAGGGATGATCCGCTGGAACTGGTCAATCTTGTTGTGAAAGACATCTACTATGTCCCAATCCTTATCCTGTAATCAGACAACAAATACTGTGTAATGTAGGTGGGGGGGGGGGGGGGGGGGGGGGGGGGCGGCATCCTGAGGGAAGGCCATTAATAAAGTCGCTTTTAAAAATCATTTAAGTTGGATCTGATTTTTCCCTTTCAAACACAAAGTGTTACTTTCCTCCAGAGGCCATGAGTAAAATACAGATTCTAGATCAGATTTAAGTACTGTTTTGGCATTGAGGTACAATTTACTTGTATGAAACCAAACCTAAGCCGACACAGGTAACACCTAAACCATGACCGTCTCCCTGTAGCATGAAGCCAAACTGACTGTGGCTGAACTGACCTTTAGTTCTCTCTTGAGCTTGCAGAGTTTTTTGAATGTGTCCTGCGCTGTGCTCTCCATGTTCTCTGTCTGCAGCGTAGCAAACTGACCAACCTTCCAGATGTTCCACCTGGAATTCCATTCCTGTGCCATCTCCCAGACCTGCTGCAGGTGCTGTATGTCCTGTACAACACATACAGATACAAGAAAACATTGCTCAAACAGAAGCTCAGTCATTAAACGCTGCTTGCATTAATGTTACAAGGCCAGCAACTCCTTTAAAACCTGTGTTTGAATTCAGCGTGGGACCTTTGTTGCATGTTATCCCTTCTATTTATTGTCCTGTCAAATTCCTGCTACTATTTTCTAAAATATTTGTTAAACTGCCCCAAAAACCTGCATTGACACATGCTGAGCCAGTTTATCGTAATCACAGTTCACGGTAGCCTCTGGATTCATTGTGTCGTAGTAGTAATCCTATTGCAAGAAGACAAAGGGTTGAGTCAGACCTTCTCCAGCGTCTTGATGCATTTGGAGCGGGAGTGTTCTATTTTGAAAAAGGCCAGCCAGTAAATGATGTTGCTCTCTTCCTCTTTTAGGGCCTCCAGTTGGCTGCAATGCTCTGCTATTTGCTTTAGGGCCAACTCGGTTTTCAGTGCACTGTCAAATGGACCTGGACATTTACAAAGGAGGAAGATACCGGTAGATGAAAAAGGATATAACGAACATTTACATGTCCACACACAAAAGCCCCCAAACAAAGGGCAGACATATTTTGTAACGCCTACTATATGGCAGTGGTCAGCAAGAATACACACAGAGTTACAGATAATGTTAAATCATCATAACGTGGCCATCAAAACCATGCATGATAAACTAACAGCTGTCTAACACAAAGTTAAATATTAAAAGAATATAAACCAGAGGTAATGTCTCCCAACACGCTTAGGTTGGTATATACGTTGTTAATCATCAAATATCATGTGTATCAGTTTAATATCTAAATATGCAGTCATGTAACCAAGTACCTTTGTTTGTCAGGTATTTAATTAACTGTACTTAGCAGAATTCCCATATTTTCTTGTATTTGTTTATCTATAAACTCTTACTGTATATTTTAATTTCAATAAATGCCACGATAAAAAGTTAATCAGTTAAAGAAAGGAGGAGGAGAGAAGAGAAGTGAGGGAGGCTGATGGGGCAAAAAAATCAGACACAGGGCTCCAGACTAACTTTGTTCATTGGTTGCACTGGAGCACCTAACTTTTTCATTTGGGAGGAGCCGGATAACCTACAAGGCGCAGTTTCATACATAGTAAATTAAGGCTTATACAATTAATCATCACCCACCAACATTCAGCGAAGACGAATACCAGGGTCAGAGCCGATCAGAGACAAAGGTCTGCCCCTACTCTGCCTCTGATATGCTCAGACCGTGGTATTCTTCTTCACTGCATGTTGGTGGGGGGAAAAAACAACGCTACAGACCAGGAAAATTTCACAGATTTTTGGTGGCATCACTCTGGAGCCCTGAGTCATGATGTGTCCTTTGCTCAGGGACATCCATGTTGTCAGAAATCATCAGGAGCAGGAACAGATCAAATACAGGCTATAGGTTCAAAGGAGGTTTTGTATAAATGAGTAACAGCTCAGTAGAGACAGATGGAATGAAAGCAGCAGTCGCATGTGAAACACTTGGAAAATGTGATAATGAAAGAGAGAATGTGTGACCTGTGCTGCTGAAGTTCTGCACAGTGCTGTGGATCTTCTTATTGAGATCCTCAGATTGGACCAAGAGGCTGTTCTTGAATTTTTCTCTCTGCTTCTGCAGCATGTCTTCACTGTCAATCAAGACCTGCTGGAACCACACCCAATCGCCATCTATAACCTCACGCATCTCCTGCACCTGTGGGTCAACCAGTTGACATCATGTAATGTTGTCCACGTGTAGATAAACAGCACCAGTAATTACCAAAGAAGTCCTTGTTTTCGATCATGTCTGATGACACTCTGAAGGTGTACACAATCCTACACGTTTCATTAGTTTACTTTAGGAATGATGAACAATGAGCATGTTGAACAAGCACGACAACTCTAGCCACTGTGTTATTCATTCATGCCTAATCATTGTAGCTAGTAGCATAATATTTGACAGATATTTTACTTGGTACAACATAAATAAATCACAAGAGTTCTCTCTCTGGCTGAATGTCTGGGAGAGAAAATTTGAGAGTGTTAAAGTAAAGTCGATTTTTTACTACAAACACAGATACATAGTCACAGTGTATTCATTTGTGTATGTACAGTCCTGTATCATGTTCAGTGTCTATGTGTATTTACTTGTATATTAATCAGGATGTACTTACAGCCTCCTCCACTGGGACCTCGTATTTGTCCAGGATAGTAAACTGGTCATGGATGAGAAGAATCTGAGCTTCTGTCTTGGCCAGATCTCCCTGCATAGTCCCAAAAAGCTTAAGGCTGTCACGAAGTTCGTCCAGTGTCTGCGGTGGTTGACTCAGCCTTAACACATACATACAAATAAAAGACCACCTTTAAACACAATACATACTGTATCTCAAATGTTTACAGGATCAAAAGCTTCTCCCTTTCCTTTCCAATCTCTTCATCTTCTTATTTCTCTCAGTGACTGAATGCATCGAGATAGGCCACAGCAATAATCTATGATTTTCATCTGAATCTCATTTTGTTAGTCTATTTCACAAAAAGATCGGTGTCTGTGGTGGGACTACAAGCCGGCCAACAACAGCTGATGTGAGTGGAATGGGCTGATGTGGGCGGGACATCCCACCGTTTCATAACTGATTTCAATTTTACTCATTGTTGTATTCTCTTCTCAATTTTCCAGAGGGTATGTATGAGAAAACGCAAACGTCCGCAAACGTTGCTTTCCTCCCGAGTAAAATTTCAGGATAAGGTCCGAGTGAGCACATTTAAGAATAAAGTAGGAAAATCTCTGGAAGATTCATGTTGAGTGGCCGCTCTACCCAGGCGCAAACCCTCAATGTCCCAAAAATGTTCCTGCTGCCTCTGATGCAGACAATCTCCTGCCACCTTCTCATGTGAATGACAGAAAATGTCCGAAACCAATTTTCCAGTTCTTACTCTATATCTTCAGACGGCTTATATAAAATGTTGTAATGTGAAAATAGTACAAGTCACTTACAGAGCTGCCCAGAGATAATGAAAGGATCCAGTGAGTTGCCTTGTCATTTTTCATATAACCTGCCACCTTAACAGATTCATCCTTCATACTTCCATCATTACTTAAGACCCTTAACTGCAGTGCCAAGGTTCTCAAGGTCGGCCAGGGACCTTTGTTAGATTTCTACTAGCTGTGATTAACAAAAAAAAGTCTCTCCACCTGTCGGCATTGGTTTGCAGGGAGGAATGAAGTTCTGTAAGGTTGGTGCTGGCAATGTGGCTGAGCAGCTGAGTGAACTTCTTCTGCCACTGACAGCAGTGCTGCACCAAGGAGGACTTGAGCAGTGAACAGTCCAGTGTGACAAACCCGATGTTCAATACTGTCTCTTCCTGTTGAACACTGTTGGCTTTCTCTGTGTACCTGGGGTTGAACAAGAGATAAGAGAGAGTAAAACATCAGCATGCTATTAAAAGTAAATAAAAAAAAACTTTTAAAGGATTTTTTAAGACAAAAAATGAAACAGAAGTTCACTGCCGAGAACTATAGTTGCCACAATGTACATTAGCTAGAAAGGTAAGGGGTTAAAGTTGGTAGTTTATGCCAGTGAATGATGATAGAAATCAGATTTAATTCATGCCACTTAAATACATGATCCAAAGCTTTTTTCAGCAAAAAGTGTCAAAAGGTCACTGGTAAACTGGTCAAGTGAAGAATGATGTTTAGAAGTGAATTTTAACTGCACAGCACCTGTGTACATCTGCGTCAAAAGAAGTGACAGGTGGGTTGAGTCTCTGATAGCGTTGTATAAAGGAGTCCTTGTTGATCTGCCAGATGTCCCTGTATTTGTCCCAGTTCTTCAGATAGGCCTGCAGGTGGCTGGCATTGGCTGACATCCCTGTGGCAACTGCAGCCTGGATCTCCTTTATCTCCTCGTCTTGCTCTGAAGGACACGTAGACATGGTCACATATACATAAATATATAACTGCTTAGCAACCAGTCTGTAATTCCATAATTAAAAAATGATTTAAGTATACTTCCAAGTCTGCACTCGCTCAGTATCCTGTGAAAACGGATGGATGCAGTTTTCTTGTAGAATGTAGATGTTCTGAGGAAAACTTGCTAAATAACATGAACGGACATTTTAAAAAAGGAAATAAAAAAGGAGTTCTAACCTATGTTGGTGTATATGGGATTCCCCTGTGAATGCTTGCATTTGACAAGTTCAGGCAGTCGTTTAAAATCTGCGACGGCGCTGATGAGCTGAGGCATAATGTTCACTATCTGTGCGAGCTTTGTGAGCGTTGGGGAGAACTCGACCTGTCAAAACAGAGAGACACAAGCACTCGCACTGCAGTCAAGACAATTTGTAAAAAATGTGTGTGGGTGACAGCGATAAAGCAAGTGTGCACTAGCGATGGCATGGTGTGGAAATGTTTTCACCGGATAGTTAATTGCAGACAACACCTGTGTTACCGAGTACACCAGACATTCTACAAGAAAAGACTTGTCACTTTAGTATTTGTAATTCGATATCTGAAGTTAGATTTCACTAAAACCAACCCTGGGTCGTAATTTGGTCGCTTGGCAAGCATCAGCAAGTAGAGACACTCAATTTGTACAGCAGTAAGGCTTTTTCTGAATTAATTCCCCTCGACCTAGACATAACAAACAATTTCACCAGTAGTGCCTATGCTATCACAGTCTACATGTGACAGAGAAAAGAGTATGTGAGAGAGGAAAAAACATTTATGTCGGTGACTGTATCTTCTACGAAGAGCTCTGAATATTGACACATTCGTGTGAGTTTGTTTCGCCATTCGATCAGGACATGTAGCTATTTTCTGGCCCACAATACTGTAAACAGTATGGGTGTTGTCCGGTTTGTACGTGGACAGATATCCTATATCACAAATATTAGACACAGTGTAAACAAGTCATGATCACATGATGTAATTGGATCACGGGTGGTTGATGGTACCTTTGGTGTGGTTTGGGGAGTCGCCTGATGCAGATCCAACATGACTTTGAACAAGGGATTGGGTGACGTCTTGCCCTCTCCGTTGATGGCCCTGGATACAATCTTCATGGAGTTCTTGATGTTGCTTCTGAGAGCTTCCTCTACCATTTGGTCCATTTTCTCTGTGTAGGCCAACCAGTTCTCCCGGACCTGAAAAGACCATGGTAAAAATGTACACGCATGACATGGCAGTAGCATAAAAATGTGCTGTACCTGGTTTTCAAGAAGGAAAGAAAGAGATCCTGGCAAACTGATACAGCTGTTTGCTGTCATGTTTCTTATCTTGAGTTAACTTATGTACAACAGCTTCAAGTGAAGAATCTTGCTCCCCTATCCTCTAACCTTGTGAAAGTCAATTC